>NW_028230448.1:11634458-11951740 GCF_043228905.1 Azolla caroliniana
AGTTTCCTAGTTAGCCTTATATTAGAATGCCAACCCAACATGTATTGATATGGTTGAGAAAGTGTATTGCGTGAAAAAACAAGTGCACTCGCAAGTAATATTCCAGTCTTGCGAGTAACAAGCAAATGTTATGACAAAAACGATAAAATAAGTCATTACCCATAAGAATCAAGCAGTGACGAAAACAAGGGTCAAAAAACCCATGTGTTACCTACTAAAAAAAAAAATGTCACAAATAAATGGATGGTGCGAGGTATGCACATATACATCCCAATATGGTGGTTGTAATTTGCACAATTGTGACATAAGCCACAAATTGATACAAGTGGCGGTGGTGTTGTGCGCAAAGATGTAGAACTCAAATCTATGAGTAAAACATCAATAGGGGAACTCATGTGGTTTTACTCGATATTTAAGGCTTGATAATATGAGTTAAACCTAGATGAGTCGTTGGAAAAAATCGTTCAAAAAACGGCATGATGCCCACTCAATATTAAAAAATAGTCTACATGAATCATTACACCATTAAACGTAAGTAAATAGGGTAGATGAACTTAAAATAAGGGCAAGAAAGAGAGTTAATTGTGGGTGGGAAATGACAATTACTAGAAAATCATACAAAAGTGAAACGAAAATTTGTGTAATTACAAATTAATTAGAATAATAATCAATTAGGTGTATGAATCATTAAGCATGCCTTAAGGTATGAAACCCTAAGGTAGTCGACATGCACCTCCTCAAGACCACCACATCTCCCTAGAATCGGCCAATTGATGGCTCAATAAAGAGTAAAGTGGCATAGGTAAGCGACATATACCTTGTTAAGGCCACAAACTCCCATAGAATCGGCCAAGTGATGGCTCAATAGAGAGTAGAGTGGCATAGGTAGGCGACATACACCTCGTCAAGATCACAACATCCCATAGAATCAACCAAGTGATGGCTCAATAAAGGGAAGAGTGGCATACTCAACATCATATGCAAAAGGGCCATGAGGTGAGCGTGTGCGATTAGGGCAAACACACTCGACCCAATGCACAAAAATAATTAATATCGTAAGAGAAGACTCAAGAGAGGGGAGAGTGGAAGATACATCGCAATATGCAAAAGGGCCATGAGTTGAGCGTGTGCGATTAGTGCAAACACGCTCAACCCGATGCATAAGTAGATTAACATCATATGATGGTAGAAAGAAGAAAGAAAAGAAAAGAAAACGTAATACCACTTCCATATGACCAAGAAGAAAGCATCATAGAAAAGAAAAGAGAGATTGAGAAAGAAGAATACCGGGTTAAGAATGTTGTTTTGATCCTATGAAGAGCACGACGAGCCTTGTTAGATCCCCATCGCTCACACGCAAAAAACATAAAAAAAACAAAAAGAAATTGTTAGTAAATGCTCTGATACCACTGTTAAGAGTCTATTACTAATCAATGGACCAAAGTAAAGTAAAAGAAGGAAAATAGATTGGATAGAAGAACCCGTTCTACCCGACCACCCCCGAGCTATGATCTAGACATAGCCAACCTACCACCGATGTCTCATACCGCCGGATATTAGGATGACTAATACCTTGGAAGAGATAAACACGATCGTCGAGACGAAAGCCTAGCCTGCACCACCTGTGTCTAAGACAACATCCTTTCGACGTAATGTGATTATGAGGGTAGCTAAGCCTCATATTTATACCTTTTCCTAGGCCCCTTGAATAGATGTTGCGTGACAAACAGTTTTATGCGAAGATCTCAAAATGTGAGTTCTTCAAGAAATCAATTACTTATCTAGGACATCTCATAACCGAACGAGGAGTTGAAATTGATCCTTCTCGCATTGAGAAAATCAAGCTTTGGCCCACTCTTCAGAATATTCGAGAAGTTCGATCATTCCTTGGTTTTGTCGGGTTTTTGCGAAAGTCTCTTCGTAATTACTCCCAATTGACGACGCCGTTTACTGAACTTTTAAAAGGTCAAACGCGTAAGTCTACAAAACCTATTGTGTGGAATGTTACACTAGACCTCACCTTTAAGGAACTCAAGGACCTTGTTTGCAAGGCTCCTTCACTTCTTTTACCTGATCCTTCAAAACCTTTTGAGGTTGAAACCGATGCAAGTGATTATGCTATAGGTGCTGTCTTGTATCAAGATGGTAAACCAATAGCATTCGAGAGTAAGAAACTTGATTCTGCTCAATGTCGGTATACCGTTCAAGAAAAGGAATTATTTGCAGTTATACATGCGCTCAAAACATGGCGCCATTATCTTTATGGAAATCGCTTTGTGGTAACTACGGACCACGAGTCCTTGAAATATTTTTGTGACCAACAAGACCTGAAAGGTCGTAAGGCACGATGGGCTGATCTCATCTAGGACTTTGATTTTTCCATACGATATCGTAAAGGTTCCATGAACACTGTCGCTGATGCACTAAGTCGCATCCGTGAAGTTAACACGCTTAGTTTCACTGAAATATCCTCAGATCTTTATGATCACCTTCGAGGAAAGTATCCTGATGACAATTATTTCGCAAAATACTGGGCAAGAGTTGAGTCTGGAACAAACACCATCACATCCTCGAAGGAATACTTACACATTGCTAACGGTTTGCTCTACCGTAATGGGAAGGTTTGTGTTCCAGATTTACCCGAGGTCAAAAAGAGGATTCTTTTTGAATGCCATGATGCACCCTCAGCAGGGCATCTTGGAATACATCGTACACTCGTTCTCATCTCCACTCAATTTTATTGGCCTAAGATGCATCTTGACATACATAGCTATGTGACTAAATGTCACCAGTGTCAGGTTAACAAAGCTGAGCGACTTAAAGCCGCAGGACTTTTACATCCCTTGGATATTCCCAATAATAAGTGGGAAAGTATATCCATGGATTTTATTGTTAGCTTTCCTCGCACCCAAAAAGGTCATGATGCCATCTAGGTTGTCGTTGATCGACTAACTAAAATGGCCAGATTTATTGCTACTAAAACCACGGTAATAGCTCCTGAATTGGCTTACCAATTCGTTGACGAATTGTTTCGTTTTTATGGGTTACCGATGGATATCGTGAGTGATCGAGATCCAAAGTTTACTAGTGACTTTTGGACGCAAGTCTTTAAGAAGTTAAAAACTACGTTGAGCATGAGCTCCACGGATCATCCTCAATCCGATGGATAGACAAAGCGAGTAAATCAAATTATTGAGGACATGCTTCGAGCATACGTTGGTGCAAAACCAACAAAATGGGAACGTTATCTCCCAATTTTGGAGTTTGCTTATAACAGCTCCAAGCATACGTCGACGGGATATAGTCCTTTTATGTTGATGTATGGTTTTCAGCCATGAGCCCCGATTGATGTTAATATACATCATGATGAGTTGCGAAGTACGCAAAACTTTCTTCGGGATATACAAGATATGTTGCAAATTGCACGAGATAATATAAAAACAGCTCAAGATAGAGTGCGTTTTTATGCCGACCATCATAGGCGACCTTGTGTATTCAACCTGGACAGAAGGTATTTTTACGTGTACCTCACAATTCTAAGACATTGTCTACGGGTAAGTGCGCTAAGTTAGCCCCACGGTTTTGTGGACCTTTTACAGTCCTCAAACGCATTGGCCCGTCATCAGCCTATCGTCTCGCTCTCCCCGATGGTGTCGGAATTCATCCAGTCTTTCATGTGAGTCGTCTAAAAGAACTTCTAGGTTCTGGCGACAATACAGTTACAATTGAAACTCTGGTTACTTCTGAAGAATTATCTTCTAAACCACATGTACCAGAAAGAATTCTCGATGTTAAAACAAAAAAATTACGTACTAAAGAAATCCGAGAATTTAAAATAAAATGGATGGATAAATCAATCAAAGATGCCACATGGGAACGCGAAAATACTCTTAGAACTAACTTCCCTAACTTTCCATTACAAGAGTGCAAGGTTTTAAAGAGGGGGAGTATGTTACGAGCATGACCATATAATATCCCGTGGTGAGAATTTACCGTAGTATTCTTTACACGTGGATAAGTGTGAGGGTTAAACGAGAGTGTAAAGAAAGGGAGGATTACTATTAATCCTTGGGATTGAGACAACCCATTAGGTCAAGTGTGAACTTGCTTGGGGGGCCTTGGGTATCGCTATAAATAAGAGGCCTAGCTACCCTCATTTCATCATCTTTTGACTACATCGAGACTCTGCTCTTGTGGTGGGTCAACTCTTGTAGCGAGCGCGCCAGCACCAGGTACGATTCGACGCCACAGCGGTGGTATGGGATGCCGATCGAGGCTCGAGTCCGTCTCGATCCCTTCGCTCGGGGGTGGTCGGGTGGATCGGCACCCTTCTTTCTCTTTCTCCTTTCTATCTATCATTACTTTATCCTTATCTTAAGCTTACTTTAGTACCTAGATCTCTAATAGATGTGCCTTTCTAAAAGGCTCTCCATTCATTGGTTGTCCAAATCATGATAGTGCAGGCACTTATCATTCCTTCTATCCAATCATTAGTCCCCTTTTTAACATTAGTGAACATACCCTTCACTAATGTAAATATTGGTGACCTACCTCACCAATGTTATGTGCACATAACAGATAGCCTATATCAAGTTGATGAATCCTGAGGATCGACACATGGCTAGGAAGCATAATGTCATGGTGGACATGGTATAAAGTTTGTCATTTTCTCCCACAATGAAGACAGATATTCACGAAGCTAAAAGCTCGATAGTGGTGCCTGAGAATATATGAGGATGTAACCAGTTTGTGGAAAAGTGAGAGAGTTACCAATAACACTCGAATGAGCAACATAACGATGTCTAGCATCTAACCTACCCACTAGAAATGCAATATATATTGAATGGTAGACATAGTAATGCATATGGGAGTGGGGCATATGAAATACTTAGTTCTGGAAAGGGAGGACCTTGTGAACTAGGTGGAAGGAAGGGTCCTAAAGCACAATTGTAGTCTGTAGAATACTTAGCATACAAAATACGTGTAGAGTACGTATGCCAAGTATTCTAAATTTAAAAGAAAAAAAAACTTAGAATACACATTTAAAAGATACAATTCATTAAATGCTTAGAACAAATACGTTTAAAACCATAGATATGCTTAATGAAAACCAAAGATATGCTTGCAACCTTTCCTCAACATCATCGACAAAGCTATTTTCCCTAGTTTAGGTTCTCAATGATCCTACTCAACTTTCACATGCATGGCACCCATGCCATTGTATGTTTGTCTCTATCTTCTTTACTTGAGAGAGGTTGGTGTGGTTAAGAATCATTAATCTCTTATTATATCCCTCATCATTAATTTGATCTACATTATCAATGACAAGCTAAACTGGCTAAAATAATGTAGATTGTCAAATGTTTCTCTTTATTGATTTGTCTAGCATAAACAATATAAAAATGATAACAAATTATTGGAACCGATGGTACCATCATGAACCTCACCATTTACTCATGTTTGGTACTAAGAGCACTAGATGTTGTCATCTCAAATTCTCACGTATCTAGTAGGCTATTTGTCTATCCTTAACAGCTATTTCCATTTTACGAAAGCCACTAGAAAACTAATTTGAAAAGATTAACATAGATCCATATAGTTGAAAGAAATATAAATCTATGTTTAATGAAAACAACATACTTTTTCTCAATTATTGGAAAGAAATATATTTTTCAAATTATGTTGTGAACAATGATTTCATTCTAGTCGCTACATGCCATATTCTAGGCATTGACATACTTTCTCGTCTTAAAAACCTGGCTCGACTTAGAATGGGCGAGTCACAAAGGAAAAAGTTACACAAAACTCATTATTTGATTGATTGCATCCAGCTATTTTTCTGCATGCATGAATATTCACAAACTTCATTTATGATAATTCCTGCAAGTTTCTTAGAAGCTTCGTTTTGTGGTTAAGAGAAACAAAATAAAATCCTCTTCAAATCACTCCTTAATGTGGGCAATGTTTGAAATTCGAGGACTTCAAAATGTGACCACCCATATAGTAGTACATACAATTAATGATATATACATATACATATATTTTATACATAATGTGATCAATAGTAGTTCCCCACTTTCCGATAGTGTGCCGCAGTTACACTATCAGGCTTGGAGACTTTTCCAGACACTGCCTCTCCGTAGCAAACCCAGTGATCGCTAGTCTCCATTCGGCTTTTCACCATGCATTGAATGTATGCAACCGCATCCATCAATATCGGGCACCCATTATCTGCCTCTGTGTACTCCACTCCCTCAAAACGATCATCTGTGTTCAACCCCAACACTCCATTATCATTACAACACCAAGAAAAGTAAGGACATTATTTCATTCAAGTTCCTTAGAACCACATCCATCCATCAGCATGGTGCACGTGCATACTTGGAAGCAAGATTAACAAAGAAAGAGAACAATGTGCAACTATGTTTTTTTTTATCTAGTCATCCAAGTATTTTCCTTTCTCTATGCAAGATATAAATGAAATGTGATATTATATTAGCATCTCCAAAAGGACTGTGAACTAGAGACCAAATGTTGCATCTGTGTAAATCTTATAAAATGTCAAGGGGGTTGATGGAATGAAATGTAATGTCTCTTGAAGGCCAAAATTACCATAGATACAACCATCACCTGATATATGATATAAATGCTTGATATAAACTAAAGCCAAAGGAAATTAGTAATCCTAGGGCAAGGGAAAAGTAGTATAATCGTCACAATGAGTATGGTGAGTGCAGGATAGAGGTAAAAGGGACCTTAGAGTTCAAGCGTGTAGAATTGGGGAATGAAGATATATCACTGTTCTCATCTCATGAATACTTCTCATAGGTTTCTTTCACTGCATGAAATGGTTTCTCAACAAGCCCACATATTAACATAAATGCGGACTAGATGTTATAGAATGATGCATTCTGACTCATGTCACCAGGTTCATGAAGATATACTGACATCCATATAGCCCCAAAGAGTGAAAGGAACACACTGAGCAAGGAATGAGTCTTAAAAACCAAAACAGGGAGGTTTTCAAAGCCTACATACCAAAAACTTTCATGTAAACAATTACATAGCATAGTCACTCACCTCCAGCGGCAAATCTCTTCAAGAAGTGTTTCATCACGGGCTGATACTTTCCTTCCTCCAAGCAATTAAGAACAAACAAGTCACCGACCTGCAAAAATATATAATTTTTGGGGTAGGCACAAGAGACTAGAGAAGCATAATGCTACAATCATATAATTTTGCTGCCATCTATACAAGCTTGATTCAGAGAGAAGCTTACTTACTTGCATCAGAGATTCAATTGCTCGGTCTTTTGCTACGGCAATTGTTATTCCAAGTGGTTTAAAACTGGCCTGTTGTACAAATAATGAAGTCATATTAACCATAGAATGATTTATCTGTGCCTTTGATTTTCTTTCAAAATAGATGCCCGTTTCCTATTTAAGCATTGTAGATTAAGAATTTAATCTAAAACCTCTATTAGGTTATAAGGTGGACAAAGTATATAGTAAAGTCTAGTTACACATCCCATTGCAAATAGAAAGAAATGGGTGAAAGTGGGAAGCAGGTCTTCTACTCCACCTATTGTCTTGTTCCTAGAAAACGAATTCGGTACTACAATACATTGATTCAAAGACCACAACATTACATACCTGAGATACCCATGATGCAATCATAGCACCTCTTGAATCTCCTTTTTTCGCAGTCACAACATAAATTCCACCTGATACCCGTGCAAGCGCCTTGGCAACATTCATTGGAATGTTTGTCTTTATGGATTCAATTACCTTCTTTTGAGAGAATATCTGCCCTAGATCAGTGCCTGCCTCTTCATATTGCTGATACCTGTGACCACTTGGCTAGCTTCATATTTTAATGACGATCAGACTTTATTTCATACAAATGGTATTTGCATGTGATGATGCTATATAATTCAGACAGCAATCTTTTGCAAAGAAAAACCTTGAAAACATTTCATAGTCTTTTAAATAAATAAAAAAGAAAGGGTGAAAGTTCCTTCTATGTTAAGATCCAAGAAGGAGAGAAAGTACGTTGCTTCTGACGGAGTTTCTTTCACACGTAATGGAGGCACTGGTGATGTAATGCCTAATTCAAGAAACCGTTGCATAATTGTATCGACTGGTTCATCATCTCCACCATAACTCTCCGCTACAATTATTGGCTACATAATCAAGAAAACCCCAAATTATTGAAACAGTTTCTTGTATACCAGATGAATATGATCTAAAGAAAGGGAGGAGTTCAAACATACTTGTTTGGGTTTGACAGCTGCATACAGAGTGCTTATCAACGCATTTGTAGCACCTGAGCTGGGAGGGGTCATGAGAAGAACTCCACTACATCTGCCGACACATTCTATAAGCTCTTGTGAATCTGCTGAATTCAGATCCAGCATATCAACTAGGATGTTTGTTTTTGTCAATCCTCTTGCAAATGCCTACATAGAGAAACAACATCAATACAATACACAAATTGAAAATAATTTCAACAAAAAGGTTGGTATAGATCCTCACTTGTGAAAGTCTATCACTATAACCATAATCGGAAATATACAGTACTGCGACAGTGGCAAGCTGCTTTTCAAGAGCTTGTTTACTCCATGTTTCATACTTGTTCATCAGCTCAGGGATGTTATAGGTCAGAACGGGTCCATGGCCAGTAGCAATGACTCCAAACTCCATTCCACTCACTCTTTTAAGTGCATTCAGCACAGAGCGAGAGTTTGGGCGCATGAGACAATCATAATAAAACCGATAGTGTGGCTCAATCATGGAGAGATCCTCATCATAAACCTATATTAATCAGAGAAGAAAACTTTATCCAGAGCCTACACAGCCTATGTGGTATGCCATGAAGTAGAATGGAGCCAGTGTGCATCATATAATTTAAATTCCATTCCAAAAATCTTTACAGATTGAAAATGTAAAGTGAAGATTTCAAATGGCTTTCTTTCTGTGCATATCTTCATAATATGTTTCTTACATAGACTGCATTCTATTTCATCATGTAAAAGAAATTAAAAGATTGTTGTGAGGCGTTCAACTCAATATATTGCTTTCCTACATGACAGATTCCCCAATTGCAAAGGAACAAGGTTAATTAAAGCTAGGTAGGAAACAATGTTATCAAACCAAAAGCCAAAACAAGGATAAAGAGTTCATTTCAGCTTTTATTCAACAATCCGACAATTTGCTGATGAGGTTTAATTTTCTTTGGAATTTCACTCATCCAATCTAACCAAAACTGTTATGCTCCTTCGTTAGCCAAATAAATTAATATGTATAAGAATTCCTTGAAAACATTGCAAACAATCTTCTTTCGTTCCTTATTGCCATGGACACAAAGAACTGAGTGCCTGTATTATATATTTAACAAAACATTCAAATCATTGGTTTTACATCGCATTTCGTAACTGACCGTCTCGGAACAATAATGCATTCCAAATGCATCGCAGGTGAATAGAACTCCAGAACCTTGGTCAAATGTAAATATAGTATCTGGCCAGTGCAAATTTGGTGCAATAACAAATTCCAAAACATGTCCTTTTCCCAAATCAACAGTGTCGCCGCCCTGCAAAACCCACCTAAAATAAGCAATACATCTGGGGAATGTGTCTTTGTCCACACTCATATAGAAATAATGTGTTCATGCACACTCTCCCATATATGGAACAGGGTGGTGAAAACCCAAAGAATCAGATGACATCTCAATACAAGACTTGCTGCTTCATGCCAATATATCATGGATAAGATTCGTTCATACTTATTTTATATCGTTACCTTCACAATCTGGCTTTTGAAAGGCTTGTGAATAAGATTCTGTAAGAACTGTATACAGATCTTGGACCCCAATACGATCGCATTTGGTGAGAGTTCAAGGAGGTCTGGTATCAAGCCACTATGATCAGGCTCAGTGTGATTCGCCACAATATATTGAATAGTGCTTGGATCAATTTGGTCCTTCAATGCTGAAAGGTATAGTCCTCTGAATTTCTCATGTGAAGCATCTACAACAGTAAGCTTTTCAGCATCAATGATGTACGAATTATATGTGGTGCCATTCTGTAGCCCAAATTCTCTGCACGTGACAACAATCATATCATCAAAATATACAGAAACTTATTGGATTTTGCTTATTTTCCTTACCTCATTGTAAGAGATCAATGAGTAAAGCTCAAAATCATCCAAACAGATATGTAGCTAAAAAAATCCTACAATTGACAGGTATTTAGGGAAAGCTATGGTTTGTTTTATTTCCCATGAGCAAAAAACACATGAATAAAGTAAAGAATGAAATGAATGATCGGAAGATAAAACCGCTTATGACTTACATGTCGAAACGATCTCGGTCCCAATCCAGAGAGCGAATAGTGGTGATGTCGGGGGTAATTTGAGTAGTCTGTGTCTGGAGGCGCTTCCCGAGGTCCCATTTGACGACCTTAGAGAGCTTTGAAGGTGGAGACGTTGTTGTTGTAGAAGCAGAAGAAGAAGAAGAAGAAGAGGAAGAAATAACAGAGGCCTTGTGAAGGAACCTGGCAGAGCTCCGGGTGCTGCGCAGTGAAGGAAATGGATGAGCTAAGATCGAAGCGGGGATGAGTTGTGGTTGAGCTATGGTGGACAATATCTCCATCTCTGTCTCTCTCTGTTCTCTCTGTTCTCTCTGTCTCTGTCTCTGTCTCTCCCACTTTCTCCAAGAAGAGAGACAAGACAGAACACAAGCCTCTAGGGGGGTATACTCTTTCCCTACACGTGGCACAAATTGCTATTTGCCACGTGTCCTTGCAAGCCCAGGGCTGCTGTTGTTCGGTCCCTCGTGTCTCCGGAATGTTCATGCAGCCCCTCGTGTCTCCCCGGAAACTTGCGCAAGAGCCAATCTCTAATCTCTCCTTTCTGTGCTCGTGCTCGGCACGAGCTCCCTCGATTGCCACGTGTCGCACCCTCTTAAAGCATCCCCACTCTTCGTGCTTCTGCCAATGAAACCTCGCTTCTTACCTTTTGTTCGATTGCAATGCCAAGCTTTGACAGTAAATAGGTCCTAGGAAACTCGCTTCCGAACTTGCATCAGCTTCTACAATGGACCTTGGGCCTTCTAACTACCCTTTCTCGTTAACAATAGAGTCATTATTAAGATGCACCTCCTGTTAAAACGAAGATGTTTTTCTATGTCACTAATTGTTGTTTTCCTCTACAATATTGTGGTGTGCATGTGTTCCTTTGTGCCACCCTTTTAGCTCACCCTTTTTAGGATGCACGTACCCAAGTTGACCCACCCTTTTTAGGATGCGTGTGCCCAAAATGACCCACCCTTTTAGCACACCCTTTTTAGCCAAGCCAACCCAAATGGGTTCCGTTGTATCAACTATAAATTGATTAAGAAGTAAGAAGCTAAGTAGATTGGTTTTGATCTCTTATGTGCATTTCACAATATGCACCTCAATGGTCGACTAGGGTGGGTGAAAAATAAACAAGACACCTTGTTCACACGTTTTATGGGCTAATAATGCATAGTGTTAAGCACCAACAAGACATTACTCTACCACTTCCTACTTATTGGCACCGAAAGGCTGATGTAAATGTGTAGGCTATAATTGTCGAAACAAGTGTAGAATTGCCTTATGTTAAGGGAAATAATGTGATATATCCTTTGATTATAATATCCTTATGAGGTATAATGTTACCAATCGGGAGTATATGTATCTAAGGAACTTGGTCATATTGCAATTTGTGGGAACACACCGTCTTGTAATATTAACTGATGTGTCATAAGTAGTTACACCTCTATGACACATAGTTATGGGCTAGTTAAAGCATCCCAAGATTCTAGTGAGAGAGTGAGTGTTAGGTGAGAGAATCTAGAGAGAGAGGGAGAGCTCATAAGCATCTTCCTCTCTCTTGTTGTAACCATTGGTTGTCTTCATTGTCTTGTGAATATATAGTCTTTGGTTTCTATTTTATCTTGTTCTTACTCTCGTCACACACACACACACACACACATTTCTAATCCACTGCATAGAATCACATCACTAGTTCTTTACATCGTATCAGAGCGATTGGTAGACTAATCCAGCCTATGCACCTGTGTTGTGTTACATGCCGATGATCAAGAAGTACCAATTCATTCAACAAAGAAGAAGAAGTAGAAAAACCATTACAACCAGTTGATCATCAAGAACACTTAGATGGGTGGCTCTCTTCCTAGTGAAAAGTTGGACAAAAACAACTTTGCATCTTGGGAATACAAGATGCACCAATACCTTGTCGGCCAAGGTTATTGGTGTTACATCGAGGGAGCACAAGAAGTGAAACCCAATCCAACACATGCCGACTACCTAGCATGGGAACAAGCAACAAGTCAAGTGTTGTACTGCCTATCATCATGCTTCCAAGACCATATGCATGATTATATTCAAGAAACTAAAATGCCAAAGAAGGTGTGGAAGCATCTCAGAAAGATCTTGGCGTGAAATATGACCGCACGTAGACTTCAACTCCGTCAAGAGTTGAATAACATTCAACAGAGAGACATGTTGATCACAAGCTACACCTTGAAGGTCAAGGAGTTGTGCAACTCAATTGGCCCAATCAACGTCAACATTGACGACGATGAAATGGTGCAGATATGCCTTGGTGGCTTAACACCATGATTTGGCACAATGAGATTGACCATCCTCGCAAGAGAAAATCATCCCTCCTTCTTTAATCTCCAGCCGATGCTACCGGTCGAAGAGAATCACATCCGATCAAGGAGCATGGCCTCTGAAGCACACATGCTCTACTTGCTCTCGGACAGAAGCAAAGGATGTGACCGTGCAAGAAGAGGCCAATTTGGCCAAGGACATAGCGGACGAGGACTGTCCCATGAAAAAAACTCCCATCACTGGTAAGAATCTAGAGACACAAAGGGGAACGTTCGGCAAAAGGGGGGAGCTTTCATGCCGGACTAAGCCGACAAAATGACCCCATCGAATGCGGGTATTGTGGCAAAATAGGCCACCATTAGGTAGAGTGTCGGAAGAAGAAACGTGAGTCGACCTCCACAAGCCGACAACTAACCAATTATGCCACTAACTCCGACTATGACAATCATGGCGGAATGTTCGTGATGAGACATATAGAAAATTCTATGTCGGCCTCTAGTCTGACCAAGACATCCAATGCAGAAGACATCAAACCATATGAGGCCTCATCAAAAATGTTTTTGAGACTTGAGAGAGCCGGATTGACATGACTTTGTTGATATTGGAGATTGTTGAGAATCAAGCTCAACTTGGTCTAGTGTGTGAACTCACCTTGAGAGTGAAGAGACACTCCAACGGTCAAGAGTCACCATTATGTCACCACTTTGTATTCTAGCATTTAGTATGAGTCATAGAATCATATTCTATGACACATAACTTATGAGCTTTCACATTCCCCATGCTCCATGAGCCTAGTAGTTAATGAAGAGAGAGGGTGACTACATAAAGCACTCTCCTCCCACCTTGTAAATTGTTGAGTCTTTCTCCTTTGCTAATATACTTTTAACCTTGCGTATACTCTGTCTGTCTGTCTCTCTCTCTCTCTCTCTCTCTCTCACACACACACACACAGTTCACACCTATTCCACTTCACAAGAATCTATCTCTTGATTCTTTACATGGTATCAGAGCGATTTGGTAGCTCGATCTAGCCCATTCGCCTCATCGTCATCGTGTGTTGTGCTCTACGCCGACGACCAAGAACCGGCTCATAGCTATCGTAGCGTCGCTACATAGCTCGCATTCGAAGAGAGAAGAAGAAGAAGAAGAATCGACATAATGAATACTCAAATGGGGAGCGCTCTCCCAACCAAGAAGTTGGATCGAAACAACTTTGCATCTTGGGAGTACAAGATGCACCAATACCTTGTCGGACAAGGCTATTGGAGCTACATCAAAGGAGCGCATGAAGACCGACCCGCCGAAGCGGCTCCCGGATACGCGACATGGGAGCAAGCCGCAAGCCGCGTGATGTATTGTTTGGCGACATGTGTTCACGACCACATGCTCGGTTACATTCGAGAAGCCAAGACACCGAAGGAAGCGTGGGAAAATCTACGAAAGATTTTCGCCGCCAACACGACCGCGAGGAAGCTTCAACTCCGCCAAGAGTTGAACAACATTCAACAAAGGGATATGTCCATCACGACATACACCTTGAAGATCAAGGAGCTTTGTGACTCGCTCGGCTCAATAAGCGTAAGTATAGATGATGATGAGATGGTGCAAATATGCCTCAGCGGCCTCGCACCACGGTTCAGCGCAATGCGAACCGCCATTCTAGCACAGGAGAAATCTCCCTCCTTCTTCGAGCTCCAATCAATGCTATTGGTCGAAGAAAACCACGTGCGTACAAGGAGCAATGAGTCAGAAGGCCACATGCTCTACACGCACTCTAATGAAGGAAGAGGACGCGGACGAGCGAGAGGCCGATTCGGCCAAAGACACGGCGGACGAGGTTCGACCTACGACAACAACTCCCAATTTCGGCCGCAAAACGGAGGCCAACGAGGAACCTTCGCAAGAAGGGGGAGCTTCCACTCTGGCCCGAGCCGTCAAATTGCAACCGAATGCGGATATTGCGGAAAGCTCGGCCACCACGAAGAAGAGTGCTGAAAGAAGATGCATGAATCGGCTTCCACAAGCCGACAACTCACGAATTACGCACACAATTCCGACTACGAAGAGTATAGCGGAATGTACGGGAACAACTCCGACTATGAAGATCGTGGCGGAATGTATGCACGCAACTCCGACCGTAGCGGAATGTTCATGATGAAACATAGAGCAAACTCTATGTCGGCCTCTACCTCAACTAGTGCCCTCAATCCGGAGGACGTATGGTTTGTAGACTCCGGAGCCTCAAACCATATGACATCCCACAAAGAATGGTTTCTCGAACTTCGAGAGCCGGAGCGACCCGGTTATGTCGAAACCGGAGATGACATTACGCACCCGATTCGGCACATCGGCAATGTTCCATTCGGCGAAAGAGGTAAGCAAACATACATTAAAAATGTCTTGCATGTACCCACCATCACAAAGAATTTGGTCTCGGTCGGCCAAATGGTTGAGCAAGGGATGCAAGTACGATTCGACCAAGAAGGGTGCTTCATCGAAAAAGAAGGCCGAATCATCGCACGCGGAAGAAGAGAGGGCCGGATGTTCATTCTCGATTCGCACGAGATGAAATCCGCCATGATCGTGAAAAGCACGAAAGCCGACTCCGACATAGAGCTATGGCATAAGCGAATTGGCCACATCAATCTCAACAAACTCAAAGCAATGAAATCGAAAGGAGTCGTCATCGGACTACCGATATTCAAAGAGAAGGAGATTGAAGGTGTATGCGAAGCGTGCCAATTCGGCAAGCAACACCGACACCCATTTCCGAAGGAGCGGAACGTGAGCAAAGGTGTACTCGACGTAATTCATTCCGATGTATGGGGTCCGGCTCAAACGGCGACATTCGGCGGATGCCGATATTACGTGCTCTTCATCGACGACTTTTCTAGGCACACGTGGATCTACCCGATGCGGCAAAAGAGCGAAGTGTTCGGACACTTCCAAAATTTCAAGAATGAAGTCGAGAAAGCCACGGGCCGACATGTACAATGCCTTCGATCGGATGGCGGCAAGGAGTACTTCTCAGACAATTTCACGGCGTATCTCCGAAAGGAAGGAATTCGGCGAGAATTCACTTGCCGACACACTCCACCACAAAACGGAGTAGCCGAGCGCAAAAATCGGCACATCCTCGAAGTAGCGTGGGCCATGATGAACGAGAAGCATATGCCCAAGTCATATTGGGCTGAAGCGGCAAATACGGCCGTCTACCTAATGAACCGGTGCACAACATCCGGCGTGCACGAGGTCACTCCGCACGAAAGATTCTTCGGAAAGAAGCCGAACCTATCACATGTTCGGATATTCGGCTCCATTGCGTACGTACACATCCCCGACGAGAAGCATCAAAAGCTTGACCCGAAGTCGGAGAAATGTATCCTCGTAGGATACTCACTGGAGCAAAAGGGGTACAAGTGCTACAACCCCTCAACTCGAAAATCTCGGGTAAGTCGAGACGTTGTCTTTGACGAGTCCACATCCTGGTACGCACCAGAGACAACTGACAGGAACTGCACGCTCCCTATACACAACGATCGGCCACAACCGAGCTTAGAATCATACACAGAAAACGGGAAATGAAACGCACGACACAAAGAAGAGAAGAGTACACAGGATGTTTACATGGAAAACCCAAACTAGGGAAAAACCACGGCAGCCCACAGGCTGCAAACTATCACTATGCTAGAATGTACAACAGTGAGTTCACGGAGGCAACGACCTCGTGCTCACAATCTTCGCCACAGGTGGCGGTTACAACAGAGGCAGTGACCTCTTCCTCTCTCTCTTTCTCTCTGTACACTGTTACGCGCTATAATCTTGTGCAAAAGCAAAAAACAACAACAACACCTAAAAGTTTTCCCTAAGTCATATTTATACTAATATGACTTTTCGGCTATTTACAAATATAGCCTCTATGGACTCTTAGAAACATATTTACGAATATGTCTCTTCATCCGGTGAGCACTCCTCACCGGGTCTTCACCATCCGGCTCTCCGTAGCCGAGTATTCCTCATCCGGTTCTCACCGGGTCTGCACCATCCGGCTCTCCGTAGCCGGGTACTCCTCATCCGATTCTCACCAGGTCTGCACCATCCGGCTCTCCGTAGCCGGGTACTCCTCATCCGGTTTCGGCAGAGGCCTATCGGCCTCGGCCGAGTTTGTTCATCATCACTGTTCTCCTCCCTTCCCATCCGGAGGGACCTGTCTCCCAACAACAACTTCGCCTCCGACTCCGCTCGACCCGGAATCCACCGAACAAGAGATGGAGGAGGAAGATCATCTTATGCGCATGTTCGAAGAAAGTCCGATCACGACCCGACTGAGCGGACCACAAGAGCCTTTGAGCGATCAAAGCACATCACGGCCTAGCCCGAAGATAGACAAAGGCAAGGCGAAAATGTCAGAATACGAAGATCATCGCTTCGACGACGATGAATCGACTCACTCACTCAAGAGTGAGTTCGGCGGTTTCGAGGCACCAATCGGAACTAAGAAAGCCCTCATCTCTGCAAATGAAAAACTCTGCCAATCCACTCGTGAAAAGAACCCCGTAAGCCGATTCGGCTACAACGATTATATGGTGTACCATTACGCCTTTATGATGAAGGTAGCGACAGTACGGGAGCCGGAAACCTTTTTGGAAGCCACGAAGGACCCGCGATGGATCGAAGCAATGAATGAAGAGATGCAGGCACTACGGAAGAACAAGACGTGGGATCTCATTCCCACCTCACCACACAAAAAGGCGATCGGATGTAGATGGATCTACAAGGTGAAGTATAACGATGATGGCTCCGTAAACCGCTACAATGCTCGACTCGGAGCGAAAGGATACGCTCAGACGCATGGCGTCGACTACGAAGAGACCTTTGCTCCGGTGGCAAAGATGACAACGGTGCAGACCGTAATTGTGCTTGCCGCGGCGAAAGGGCACCTCGTCATTTTATATGTGGATGACCTAGTCATTGGAGGTGAGCATCTCGTCGAAATCACTAAGGTCAAATCCCTCCTTTCCGACAAGTTCGAGATGACGGACATGAAAGAGCTCCACTACCTCCTCGGCATCGAGGTAATTCGGACTCCGGCCGGAATCATGATCTCTCAACGGCACTACATCCTCAACTTGTTATACAAGTTCGGGATGGCTGAGTGCAAATCCATGTCAACCCCGCTCGATCGTAATCTCAAACTAGATGCGAACTCCGGCACCAAAGCGTGTGAGCCGACTCAGTATCGGCAACTCATCGGGAGTCTCATCTACCTCACGATCACACGACCCGATCTGAGTTATCCGGTCGGTCTCCTTAGCCAATTCATGCAAACACCGCGTGATACTCACTTGGATTGCGCTAAGCGAGTTCTACGATACGTGAGCGGCACAATGGATTGCGGCATCCTCTACAAGACTGCAATGCCAATACGACTCAAGGGGTACACAGACGCTGATTGGGCCGGCTACAAAGCCAATAGAAGATCAACCTTCGAATTTGTTTTCTCCCTCGGCAACGGAGCAATATCCTGGAGTAGCAAGAAGTAGCCTATCGTCGCTCTTTCGAGTACGGAGGCGGAATACAGGGGCGCAGCCGTAGCTGTGTGTGAAGCCGTATGACTCAAGAGGATTTTGAAGGATTTGGGCGTACCCATCAAGGATCCGACTTCCCTTTACTGCGACAACATGAGCAGCATCTATCGGGCTCGGAACCCGGTGTTCCACGCACGGACAAAGCACATCGAAGTGCACTATCACTTCATTCGAGAGCGCGTTCTAGCTGGCGATGTCGACCTACAACACATTAACACCAATCTTCAAACGGCCGACATCTTCATTAAAGCCTTAGGTGCTGACAAGCTATGGCAATTCATGACCGATCTCGGATTGACGATCCCTGACCTGCCAAGCTTGAGGGGGAGTACTGAAGACACTACGCAATAACGCGTGGATTCCGCAACCACGCAACAAAGTCGCGAAGAAAGACGCAAGCCGAAGCACAGACTTCGCAACTACGCACGCAAGCTGAAGCACTGACTTCGTAACTACGCACAACGCAAGCTGGAGCACGGATTCCGCAACTCCGCATACATGCGAGTCAACACGAGTTGACGTTGTCGCGAAGATTCGCGCGTGCGTGTGCTACTCGAGCGACCACCGGGGTCTTGGACTGGGGAGGACGTTCGCGGAATTATCGACGCTAGATGACGATCAATGTAAGATTAAATGAAAATGGTTTACTTGAGAAGAAGAAAAATTGTACACTTGAGAAGTAGAAAAATATGAAGAAGATAAAGACAAATTTTATATTGATGATAATGGTGTTGGTGATATCACATATTGAGCCCCCCTTACACAAGCCCAACTAGAGGCTTTTATAGGTCTTTCCATGCTTGTGACATGCACAAAACCATTGGCTAAAACCATGGTTTTGTGCACACGGTTTTGCTTATGTCATGCACAAACCATGGGTTTAAAACCATGGTTTTGTGCACATGGTTTTCTATGGTTGTTTCGTCTATAATTTGTATATGAAAAGGAAATACATAAAATTTACACTATATGATAGTTGTCCTAGTGGTAAGGCAATTATCTTGTATCTTAGAGGTGCAAGGTTCAAACCTTGCTTGCACCCCTCTGAATGAACTCAAGTGCCACTAGGCCTTAGGAGGCTTATTTACTAAGTTTATGTGCAATGTTGCACATCCTTGGTTTATTCGTCTCACTCGGTTTCACACCGTAGCCGAAAATCGTCACGACATCCACCCCCACCAAACCCGCACATCCTCCGGTATGTGCCGAGAAAGGTGAAGAGGTGAGATCTTTGGCAACGGTGATCAACCGAGTTCCTTTGCACGCTCGTTGACTTCGTCTTCCACTTCGAGTATGCGCAATCTTTCCAACCGAACCACCGTAGCCACCCGATCCACCATATACGGCGCTCACACCTTCTTCCCCGATCGGTTGTAGTAGATCTACCGAACGATGTCGTCGATACGACCGCTCTTCCTTCGTCCACCGCGCGTGTCCTTCGATTGGACTCCTGGCCACTCCTCACGCTCACCGTCTTCAACTGGGTATTGTAGATCGTTCGTGTCGATCTCCGATTAGGCCGGGTTTGCCCTTGTCCGGATCGGTCTCCACCGATCGCTTCTTGGCTTGGTTGGCCTTCGTCTGCATTCACATTTCCCCGAGTCGGGCTCGACCGATTGATTCTGGCTGGGTCGGCCCCCTTTTGGATTGGAATTGTCCGATCGATTTTCGCCGAATCAGGTTTCGGCCGGGTCGGCCCCAGTCGATCGGCTCCCATGTGGATCTTCCTTCGTTCGGGCCGGAATCTCGGCCGGATCGTCTTCCGGTTCGACTGGTTCTCGACTCTTCCTTCCTTCCCGTATGTAACCTCTCCATCGAACTCAACCGCAGCTTCATCCTTGGCCTCCACGTCGGCCATATCCTTCCCTCCGTGTATGCTCGCCTCGAGCCATATTGTCTCCTCTTCGCCACCTCCTTTATCTTCGGTCTTATGTCGACACACGGTCTCAACTGCCGAAGTCTCCGGAACCAGTGTGAAGGAATCCCTTCGCTCATGCACATTTACCTTGTCTTCTTCATCGCCCTTCCGGTCGTCCTCTTTTTTGTCCACACATTCCGTCTCTCCGGTCTCACGTTGGCGCACGTGCACAACCGCCGAAGTCTCTAGAATAGGTGTGGGGATATCCTTTCTTCCTCGATCTTCTTCCTCCTTGTGTTGGGCCTTCGTCTTCCCGTCACCACCTTCCGTCTCTCCGGTCTCACGTTGGCACATGGGCGCAACCGTCGAAGTCTCTGGAACAAGCGTGAAGAAAGTGTCGACATGGCTATCCGTTCTCGACTCGTCCATAGCCACCTCCGACTCGATGTCGTTTGTCATGGCTACCTCCTCAATCACGTCGGACTCAAACACTTTATCTCCCTCGATCATGCAAGATTTTCTAATGCTTGCGCCTTCATCACCCGATGTTTCGTACACAATGCGTGTTCCGAAACATTTATCCTCCCTCGAAGTGACGTTCGCCGTCCTCGAGTCATCGGCCTCCTCCTTCGCCGTCGTTTCTTTGTAAGACAAGAAGGTGACTTGTTTCACACCTTCTCTCTCGGTACCGTCATACCGAACTAGAGCCTTTGTATCGGCCACTTCATTAACCCGCATTTGTTGGGAGGTCTCTTCTTCCTCGATCACCATTCGCCTCGGTTTTGTCTCCCTTCTAAGCTTCATTTCTTTTGTTGGTGGTGCGTTGTTGCATCTCGTCCCTCTTCGATCGTCCCTCTTCGATCGTCCCTCATGGGCCGTCTTGTTGTCGTCGATATTCTCGCTTGCCCCTTATCGTGTAGTCGGCATACACTTTCCACTTTGCTCCAATCCTCGATGAGGCCATTTGCACCATCATCTTCTTCGAGTTTGAGGCCGATCGCCATCCTTTCCATTCGATCGATTGACTTCACGAACATAAGGACCTTATCGACCCCCACCAATCTTTGTTCCCGCTCCGACAATTGAGAAAAATGATGCTCGAAGTCTACGAATGCTTGTGTCGCGCCTTGGTGGGTCTTCGCTGATGTCACCCATTGGTTGAAGTTGCGTCGATCTTGTCCCTTTAGTCTCTCATAGTCATATTCCTCCAATAGAGCCTTCTCGAAAGTCGCCCACGAATCATGAGCTTCTAGAAGCTCTTTTACATCTTTGAAGATCGGTTGAGACACCACCCGACAAAAGTACTCTAGCCTCATAGCTTTGTCCACACCTCTTGAATCCATCTCCGCATTGTAGACTTTTAGGAAACTTTGGACTTTGACACCGTTGAAATAGCTCATTCGTTCGACTACCTTGTCGACGGCTTGTTGGGCTTCATTTCTTCTTTTCCCTTCTCTCAAAAACTCCATCATCCTTCTTGACATTGCCTCCATGAGATATTCGCCATCCATCTTCGTCCTCCCCTGCTGCTCTTCACGTCGGGTTCACCAAATGATGTCGCGAAGATTCGCGCGTGCGTGTGCTACTCAAGCGACCACCGGGGTCTTGGACTGGGGAGGACGTTCGCGGAATTATCGACGCTAGATGACGATCAATGTAAGATTAAATGAAAATGGTTTACTTGAGAAGAAGAAAAATTGTACACTTGAGAAGTAGAAAAATATGAAGAAGATAAAGACAAATTTTATATTGATGATAATGGTGTTGGTGATATCACATATTGAGCCCCCCTTACACAAGCCCAACTAGAGGCTTTTATAGGTCTTTCCATGCTTGTGACATGCACAAAACCATTGGCTAAAACCATGGTTTTGTGCACACGGTTTTGCTTATGTCATGCACAAACCATGGGTTTAAAACCATGGTTTTGTGCACATGGTTTTCTATGGTTGTTTCGTCTATAATTTGTATATGAAAAGGAAATACATAAAATTTATACTATATGATAGTTGTCCTAGTGGTAAGGCAATTATCTTGTATCTTAGAGGTGCAAGGTTCAAACCTTGCTTGCACCCCTCTGAATGAACTCAAGTGCCACTAGGCCTTAGGAGGCTTATTTACTAAGTTTATGTGCAATGTTGCACATCCTTGGTTTATTCGTCTCACTCGGTTTCACACCGTAGCCGAAAATCGTCACGACAACGTGGACTCCAGAATGCGAGTTGAAGCGGATTTCGGATACAGTCTAAAACCGACCCGACTTGAGCTTGAGGGGGCGTGTTGAGAATCAAGCTCAACTTGGTCTAGTGTGTGAACTCACCTTGAGAGTGAAGAGACACTCCAACGGTCAAGATTCACCATTATGTCACCACTTTGTATTCTAGCATTTAGTATGAGTCATAGAATCATATTCTATGACACATAACTTATGAGCTTTCACATTCCCCATGCTCCATGAGCCTAGTAGTTAATGAAGAGAGAGGGTGACTACATAAAGCACTCTCCTCCCACCTTGTAAAATGTTGAGTCTTTCTCCTTTGCTAATATACTTTTAACCTTGCGTATACTCTGTCTCTCTCTCTGTCTCTATCTCTATCTCACACACACACACAGTTCACACCTATTCCGCTTCACAAGAATCTATCTCTTGATTCTTTATAGAGATGACACCACTCATCCGATACTGTCAGGGATAGTACTAGAGGCAAGGAGAATTAGTACTAAAGATAGAGGAGAAGAATGAGGATTAGTACTCAAAAGGGAAAGAGTGTGTGAGAATCACGAGAGGGGAAGAGAGAGAGAGAGAGAGAGAGAGAATGATGACAACAAGAAGGATATTATTATATAAAGAAGAATACAAGAACAACTAGGAAGCTTAAGACTGGCATTGAACCGAATTGGTTCTAAATAATGCCATGTGCCTTTATTTATAGTACTGTCAGGAGTACTCCTGAAGTATGGCTTCAACCCATGTAACACAAGGTCATGGGTTCAAATCCTTTTGGAGCCATACCATGCCATATCATGACACTATCCCCCCCTTTAAAAGACGAGTGTTGTCTTTGATTGAGGACCAGGTTTGTCTAGATAATGATGATGGAAGTCCTGATAGGGTTCTAGAATAGTGATGTCCTGATAGGGTTCTAGAATAGTGAAGTCCTGATAGGGTTCTAGAATACGATTGGGAATAGTGATGTCCTGATAGGGTTCTAGAAGAGAAATATGAAATATAGGATGTATCCGTAGTTGTGGAGGTAGCTCAAGGTGAAAAGTGACATCATTAATTTTTCCGTTAATACAGAACGGCCCTAATAGTCAATAATCCAATTTGTCACATGGTCGAGTAGTTTTTATGTGTCGTCGTAATAGTCATACACGATCTCCAATATCAAAACTGGATAGAATTCGATGATGATCCGCATAATCTTTTTGTGTTTGTTGGGCTTGATGTAGGTGGGTAGATAGTTCTGCCTGAATTTTTCGTAGCCGCTCCAAATGATTCTCTACACTAGGATTTGTGGGTAACTCATGAGTTTCTAATACACACTAGCGAGGATGATGGCATGTATAAGCATAGAATGGTGTAACCTTAGTAGAGGAGTGGATAAAATTATTATAAGCAAATTCAGCCAAATGCAGAATATTTGCCCAATCATCTGGTTGATAGCTTAGAGAACACCAACGATATAGTTCCAACGTTTGATTTGTACGTTCTGCTTGTCCATCTGTTTGGGGATGATAGCCGGATGAGAGGTTGTAGGTGACCTTGAGCATTTTGAAGAGATGCTTCCAAAATATAGAGACGAATTGTGGTCCACGATCATTGATGATACTATTGGGAAGACCATGATGCCGAAATACTTCACGCATAACAATTCCTGTAGTTTCTTCACTAGTGATTTCTTTAGTACAGGGCAAGAAATGTGTCATCTTAGTATACCGATCAACCACTGGTAAGATCGCTTTGAAGCCCTTCGAATCCGGAAGATCTGTGATAAAATCTACAGAAATAGATTGCCATGGATTGCTGGGGATGGGTAATGGCTCCAATAAACCATATGGATGATGTTTGGGCATCTTCATTTTGCAACATGTATCACATATCCGAACGCAGTCTTCGACAAATCTTCGCATATGCAACCACCAAAATGATCATTGTACTAAATCCAACAGGTTAGTACTGCTAAAATGTCCAATTTTGTATGTGTCATGACAATTTTGAACTACTCGAAGACGACATGGACCATTGGGAACATACAAAAGTTTCTTAAAGAAGAGTAATCCATCATGACATTCGAATTGTCGATAATCCATACCTGGTTATTGTGAATGAGAACAGGATGCCTGAGAGGAATCAATTTGATCTAGAATAACTTGAGCGAAAACATTTGTCTTCAAATCTTCACGTATGGTATCAATAAGGCGGGAATCTAATGGGGTGTCAAACCAACGTTGCTTGGAGTTGTGTCGGACCCAGGATTACTTGCTTTTGATTATCAAATGTCGGATCACTAGGACGAGGTGCTAGATACGAGTGTTGTGATAATGCATCTGCCTTCCCTTGTTGCTTACCTGGACGATATGTAATCTTGAAGTCGAAACAAGTGAGGAATTGGGCCCACCAAGGTTGTCGTCTATTTAATACACGAGCATTCTAGAAGTAGGCAAGATTCTTGTGATCACTAAATACAATGGCTTGATGAGGAGATCCTTCAAGTACATTTGAAATCAATGAATTGGTTCAAACCATCGAGAGAGAGAGAGAGAGAGAGAGAGAGAGAGATTATATTATCGTCTTTGGAGGTCAAATATGACCAATGAGACCAAAAATATTACATTTCACGTGATACGTGTGAAAGTGAGTAGTGACTATTGATGTTCAAGAACTTTACCAATGAATGTTGCAATTGAGATTGCACACTATGGTTGTAAGAGGGATTTATGCAAGGATTGGGCTCAGTCGAAGAGATGCAGAAAGCATGGTCGAATATGATCAATGGCAGAGCATTGTATCAAAGTGTGATACTCAGACTCGCAAACTTATTTAGGGAAAACTGTGCATAGCCGACCACTCTCATCACTTGTGCCCCAACGCCCTATCTCACATCGCAATGCATGTGAGCTAAGTTGCATGGAAGCAATGGTTCGAATGGCACATAATAGTATGGGCTCTAACATGTATCGATGTGTACGATTTCCCCGCTCCGCAAAGAATATGGTTTTGTATTAGGTGCAACACGTGTAGTATAATGTGAGAAGCGTGAGCCTCCACATTTGTCCCATGTCATGATATATTGGCGTTGCAAAAAGGCCTCATTTACAGAGGAATCTAATGATGCATCATCATGAAGCAAGTGTCTCACATCCCATCTACCAAACCATTTTTCTATATCATGCATCCAACCGGAACACAAAATTTTGGATCTTTTTGCTTGCTTCCCACGCAATTCTAGGAAGTCGATGTGAGGGACTTTTTTGAACCTTAAGCATGTATTCAACAACCCTTTCCATGGCCATGATCTCAATTGGAAGCAATCCCGTCTCAAGGAGGAGGAGGGTGTAGAGCGTTTGTTTCTTAACTTGTAGAAACTTTGTAAGAAAATGTTTTTGGACATTTTCAAACTCTTTCCACATAGATTTAGGGATGCTACCACCCCATACTTCCACCCCATAGAGAAGAACCAGTGTCACCAAAGTTTCGAAAAGATATTTCTTGAGGACCCAACACTTAATATCTCCAAGATTGCATGTGTTCTCAAATGAATAGTATGCTCGTTTACCCGCCTCTAAGCGGCGTGTAGCACATTCATTCCATCTATGATTTGAAGGAACTTCAAGGCCAAGATATTTGAAGCTTTCCACACATTCAAGTGGCTCATTGTTGTACATAATGCATGGTTTATCTCTTTTTTGGCACTTCACAATCATAATCTTCGTTTTAGAGCTATTGACACTTAATTTAGTATGCATGCAAATGTTTTCCAATGCCTTCATAAGCTTTTGTACATCTCCTAAATTATTTGCAAAAAGCACTACATCATCTGCATATAGCAAAAGCATAATCACAACATTCCCAATGACAACTTCTTCAACACATTCTTCCTTTGCAAACTTGGTAACCATTTCAATTCATCAATGCATAGACCAAATAGTGTTGGTGAGAGACAGACAGACAGACAGAGTTGAAAGGAAAGTATTATATTGCACTATAAGATGGATTACAAAGAGTAGGCAACAAGGAGCTCTAGAATGGTGTTGAACCAATTTGGTTTTGGGATGATTAATAGATCCCTATTTATAAGTCCCTATAGAGTATTCTAGAAGGTTCTAGAAGGTTCTAGAATATATAGAACACTTAGAATATTCTAGGACATTCTAGAATATCCTTAGAGTATTCTAGAAGGTTCTAAAATATAGAACATTCTAGAATATTCTAGGACATTCTAGAATGTAGAGTAATCTAGAATATTCTATATATTCTAAAAACTATACATATAAACATATCATTACAATGGTTAAGGATTTGACACGTATATAACAAAGTTGTGGGTTCAAATCTGTTCGAGGCATCATGACACTATCCCCCTTCTTCGACGGCAGATATCATGAGTCATATGGTTCGTACAAGGACCTGGTTTACGAGGATATTGGCGATGAAATGTGGTGACCATGTCCGTGGCAATGACAAGATTTGCTGCAGGTTCCCAAGTTCGATCATTGGGTGTATAGACTAACCAATCAACCAAGTAATACAACTTGTTGTGCACGATTTTAGAATCGAGAATGGCAACAACCTCAAATTCGGGTCCTTCCAAGAACTCAATAGGTGGTGGGGGAGTTGTAAGATGACCTGGAATTGAACTTGTGGTCTAAGGTTCCAAAAGGGATACATGAAACACCAGATGAAGACGCATGTGTGGAGGGAGGCCAAGATGAAATGCAACATCACTTATCTTACCAATGATCAAGTACGGGCCAAAGCGTTGGTAATCCAATTTACCGCAAGGCCTAGTGGTCTTAATGTTGTTTTGGAGAAGCCATACACGAGATCCGCAAGCCTCTTGTGTGTAACTTTAGCATCATGCAAATTGTGGAGAATGGTAGCATGAATTTCTTGGAGGCGACTAAGAAGATCGTTAGCAACAGGGTTGGTAGGAACTTATGGATGCACATTCATTGTCCAACGATGATGACAACCCATATTTGCAAAAAAAGGGGAATATCCCGTAGAAGAATGGACTGAGTTGTTGTAAGCTAATTCAGCCAAGTGCAAAAAATCAACCCAATTATCTTGTTGGTAGTTGATGAAACAACGAAGATATTGCTCCAAAGTCTGGTTGGTACACACGATTTGGCCATTAGTCTCGAGATGATAGCCCAAAGAAAGCTTAGCTGAAATTCAGAGCAATTTGAACATGTGCTTCCAAAACTTTGAGATGAATTGTGGACCACGATCACTAACAATATCATCCCGAAGGCCATGATGCTTGAATACCTCCCACATAACTAGATCGATTGCCTCTTGACTAGTAATGGACTTTGTACATGGCAAGAAATGTGCCATTTTGGTAAGTCGATCGACCACCATGAGAATTGCATCAAAACCTTTCGAAACTGGGAGATCGATAATGAAATCCAAGGATATAGACTTCCAAGGATTTTCCGGAATGGGAAGTGGCCGATGCTCTAGAAATGTATTGGCCTTCACCTTATCAAAGACGTTTGAGAACTCTTTGTATTTCTTTGGTAGTTTGATGTCCGGCTCATGTAAGATGGATGATGGAGTTGCTACTATTGTGAATACGAACATGTCCTTGTTCCCCCCTTCCTCACGTAACCAACATAGAGAGATGGTCGATAACTTATGGGATCCAGTATCAAATGTCAGAGATTTGAGGGATGCGAGCTTTGTTCTTTTTTCCTAGGTTTCCTCAATTGTTCTTTTCATCAAATCAATCTTTGGGTTATGGAGTTTAAACCAAGGGAGACCTAGAACTAATCGGTGTATCAGACTACATATAATGTTGAAAGAGATTATGCTTGCCAAATCGCCAAGAACTACACGAATTGGCTCGGACTCCTCGACTATATCACCTGATGTTATGGGACAGCCATCGATGACTCCTATGGCTACTGGGTTCGGGAGCTTATTCAAGAGGATGTTTTGTGTCAATGCAAACTCACGATCCATGAAACAAGAGTTGGCTCTAGAATCTAGGAGGGCAGAGGCTAAGACTCGATATCATGTAGATGTGGTAAGCTCGACTTGTGCAGAAAAAACCCTACTAACATGTGCACTTTCTAGACGTCAAGTAGGGTTGTCATGTGCACTTTCTTGGTATACTTGACGTCTAGGCTTATATGGATAATTCACAACTATATTTCTTGGACCGCCATACTGGGAAGTCGATTCCGACTTTTGTTGCTTCCAATCCTCAATCGTCTTGTCTTCCAAGAAGACTATGTCAAGAATCCTCACTACTTTCTTATCGACTAACTCTCATAGCTTGTAGCCGAACTCGTCCTCTGAGTATCCCATAAATATGCATGGTTTCGACTTGTTGTCGAGCTTCGACCTCTGATCCATAGCCACATGCATATACACCTGACATTTGAACACCTGCAGGTGTCGGTAGGAGACATCCTTGCCTGTCCACTCCCTCTGTGGGACATCACCTTTCAATGGCACTGAGGGAGACCTATTGATCAGATAAACAATTGTATACATTGCCTCAGCCCAATATGATTTTGGCAACTTAGCATGCGACAACATGCTTCTCACTCTCTCCATAATCGTTTGATTCATCCTCTTTGCAAGCCCATTCAACTCAGGGGTCTTCGACACTATGTATTCGATTTGAATACCTTGGGTTTTGCAGTATTCCTCGAATTGCCCTCTATATTCGCCACCATTGTCTATTCGGACAGCCTTCAACTTCCAGCCCAACTCTCTTTTGGGCATTGCTTGGAACTCCTTGAAGAACGACAATACTTGGTCCTTCGACTTTAGTACGAAAACACGCAACTTCCGACTCTAATCATCAATGAACGTCACGAAGTATTGTCCACCTCGATGCGATGGTGCATGTACATAACACACATCCGTATGTACTAGTTCCAACGACACCTCTCTTCTTCTCGGTGGTCTTGAGTGGAATTTTGCTCTGTTCTACTTTCTGACTAAGCAGTCGACACACTTCTCCAAGAGCACTCCTTTCACTTATGGGAGAAGTTCCTCATCGGCTAGGATATGCATTCCCTTGTCACTCATGTGGCCTAGTCTCTTAAGCCATAACTCTCCACTCGAGTCGGCAACCACGTTCACTTCCGACTAGCATGATCAGGCATGCATCATATACAGTGTGCCCTCTTTCTGTGATCGGGCCACTATGAGGTTTCCTCGGTAGAACTTCCACTTGACGTTTCGAAAACTACCATTGTAGCCTTCATCATCCAATCTTCCAGTCGATATCAAATTCAGTCTAATATCGGGGACATGTCAAACTTCCCTCAGAGTCAGACGACAACCTGTCGATGTCATTAGGCTTACACTTCCAATGTTGGCTATCTTGCACTCACCATTATCTCCCATCTTTACATAGCCATGATCATTGGTTGTGTAAGTCGAGAAACACTCTCTCGACGGAGTTATGTGGGAAGATGCACTTGAGTCAATTACCAAGGTACATTCTTCACTTGCAAGATTTGTGCTTGCCTGCTCACATATGAACAAGATCTCCTCTGCACTCGTAGCTATGACTGATATGCCCCTTTTCATCAAGAATCTTCCTAGGTTTGACATTATTACAGATACTCTTGTCCTTCTTGAGGAGCCAGTAGTCCTTTTGGAAGTGTCTAGGATTTCCACAATAAAAGCATGTCAGCTTGCCTCTGGACTTGGATCTGGCTTGGGATTTGTCCCTTCTTTGTGGACTTCTTTCCCGATTCCTTCCTCTGTCAGTATGTTGAGTTAGGTTTGACTCCGACTGGGACAAGACACCCTTGTCATTCCTTCTAGTCTCCTCGTTCAAGATGCTTGTCTTTACCACTTGTAGAGACAAGTTCTCTTCTTGACACGAGGTGTTGAGAGTCACCACCAGATTCTCCCAGTTGTCTGGCAGGGTACACAATAGTAGGATGGTCATTCAAACTCTAATACCCCCGTGGGTATTTCTGCTCGGTCTATGGGCTCATACAGTTCTTTAACTATGAGAAGGTCTTAAATCTTTATCTTCCAGTCTGCATAGTTCTGAGAGTTTAGAACTACCATAGCTAGGAAGCCACTCACACATGTGAAGAATAACGCGGAATATAGCTCGGCCACAACCGAGTCTTGAACACTTCTCCTTGAGAATCAAACACAAAAATGGGAAGTAGGGAGTGAACGTACGTACACACACAAGTCGATAGAGAGGACACAAGATGTTTACGTGGAAAACTCTGAATGGAAAAACTACGGGAGCCCACTGACTCCGAACTATCACTAAACTCAAAGGTACAGTCAGAGACTCGGAGGCAACAACCTCGAGCTCTGTTTCATCGCCAAGCAGCGGTTACAATAGAATATCACTTTGTATCTCCTCTCTCGCTCTCTTTGTCACTATACAACAATATGACAACTCTATCCTATATAAAGTGATTGCCCTAAGTCATATTTATACTTATATGAACTTAGGGCTATTTACAAATATAGCCTCAATAGGCTTACTCAACACATTTACAAGTATGTCTTCTCTTCCCGCTCTCACCGGGTCCATCCGATCCAGTTTCCGGATCTCTTCCGGTTCTCACCAGGCCCTCTTTATTCATAACTGGATCCCATCCGGAGGGACCGATTTCCCAACAATCTCCCCCTTCACTCCGGCATGGGATGTCTCGTCAACCCAATCCGCTTTCGGCACGCGTCCAGCTTGTCGGTCGTCAACACCTTGGTTAGTATATCCGACTTGTTCTCCTCTGTGTGGATCTTCGTCAGCACGAACTCGAAGGTACAGTCAGAGACTCGGAGGCAACAACCTCGAGCTCTGTTTCATCGCCAAGCAGCGGTTACAATAGAATATCACTCTATATCTCCTCTCTTGCTCTCTTTGTCACTATACAACAATATGACAACTCTATCCTATATAAAGTGATTGCCCTAAGTCATATTTATACTTATATGAACTTAGGGCTATTTACAAATATAGCCTCAATAGGCTTACTCAACACATTTACAAGTATGTCTTCTCTTCCCGCTCTCACCGGGTCCATCCGATCCGGTTTCCGGATCTCTTCCGGTTCTCACCAGGCCCTCTTTATTCATAACTGGATCCCATCCGGAGGGACCGATTTCCCAACAATCTCCCCCTTCACTCCGGCATGGGATGTCTCGTCAGCCCAATCCGCTTTCGACACGCGTCCAGCTTGTCGGTCGTCAACACCTTGGTTAGTATATCCGACTTGTTCTCCTCTGTGTGGATCTTCGTCAACACGAACTCTTGATCTTCTACTCTCTCCCGGATCCAGTGGTACCTCCGTTGGATATGTTTCATCCGGGAATGGTAGGCCGCGTTCTTTGCAAGGTGCATGGCACTTTGAGTGTCGCAGTAGAGCCGGTATTCCTCCTGTTGGATCCCTAGCTCTCCGATGAAGTCCTTCATCCAAATTATCTCCTTGTCAGCTTCTACAACTGCCATGTACTCCGCTCCGCCTCCGTGGTTGATAACGCAACCATCTTCTGTAGCCTCGTCTGCCACGAAACAACTGCCCCTACATAAGTCATGACATATATCCGGATGTAGACCGGTTGTTATCCACATTAGCTGACATATCCGAATCCATCAATCCGTCAAGTTGGGGATTACCGGAGCTGAACCGGAGGCACATACTCGTGGTGCCTTTCAAATACTTGAGTATCCACTTGACCGCGGTCCAGTGCTCTCTTCTGGGATTGCTCATGAACTGGCTTACCATTCTAACTGCATATCCGATATCCGGCCGGGTACATACCATCGCATACATCAAGATTCTGACGATAGAGGCATATGGTATCGTCATCATATCCGTCTTCTCGGCCTTTGTCCGCAGACTTTGTTTTCTGGATAGCTTGCAGTTTTTCGGAAGTGTCGATCCGACCGGCTTCGCCTCCGACATGTTGAACCGTTGAAGCACCTTTGTCACGTACTTCTCCTGTGACAACCACAACAGTTTCTTCGACCGGTCTCGGATGATGTGCATTCCCAATATCTATCTTGCCGGACCCAAGTCTTTCATTGAGAAGGTTCAGTTCAGAGCCTTCTTCAGCATCCGAATCTTGCCTTGGTCTCGTCCGACGATCAACATATCATCCAAATATAGGAGAAGTATCAAGAAGTCTCCTTCGCCAAATTTCTTCCCAAACATGCAGTGATCAGCCTGCGTCTTGTGGTACCCTTGGTCGGTCATGAAGGAGTCAAACTTCCGGTACCATTGCCGGGGAACATGCTTCAATCCGTACAAGCTCTTCTTCAGCCAGCACACCAGGTGCTCCTTCCATTTCTTCTCAAATCCTTCTAGTTGATGCATGTAGATCTCTTCTTCGAGGTCACCATGTAGGAATGTCGTCTTCACGTCCAATTGCTCTACCTCGAGGTCCATGCTTGTTGTTATGCTCAATACCGTCCGGATGGATGTCATCTTTACTACCAGGGCAAAGATCTCATCGAAGTTCACTCCTTTCTTCTGCTGGAAGCCCTTCAACACGATCTAGGCTTTGTACCTTGGTGGATTTCCGGCGTCGCCTAGTTTCAGCTTGTACACCCACTTGTTCTAGAGTGCTCTCTTCCCTTTCAGCAACTCCGTCAGTTCGTATGTGTGGTTCACATGCAGGGAATCCATCTCGTCCTGCATGGCACTAAACCACTTGCGGAGGTGGGTGTCTCTCTTTGCTTCTTCGAAGCTTTCCGGCTCCCCCTCATCGATTAGCAACACATGATCTGCATTAGAAAATCTCTAGGGGGCTCTTCTCTCTCGGAGAGGATATCTCCATCCTTGGCTTCTAACTACCGGTTCCTCTGTTTGTTCCGAATCCGAATCCGATTCGGGATCTTGTCTGGTTCCGGTGTCTTCTTCTTCTTCTTCAGTCGGTTCAGTTTCTTGTCCGTATCCGGCCGGTTCGTTGAGTGTCATCCGTTTGCCGGCCAACATCCGGTTTTCAACCGGGTAGGTCCTTGTGTCCTCAAACCGGTTTTCATTGGATGATCTGGAGTTCATCACCTTCTTCTCCGACTCCCAGTTCGCAATGGTCCTATCTTCCATGAAGACTATGTCCTGACTCTGGAACACCTTCTTGTCGACCAGATCCCACACCTAGTAACCGAACTCATCATCACCGTATCCAAGGAATATGGATGGCCTAGACTTTGGATCCAGCTTTGCTCTCTTGTCCTTCGTCACATGCACGTATGAGAGACACCGGAACACCTTCAGATGGAGGTAAGATACATCTTTACCGGTCCATACTTTCTAGGTGAGTCTCCTCCCAAGGGTACTGAGGGTGATCTGTTTATCACGTAGGTCGTAGTCGTCAGCGCCTCAGCCCAAAATGTCTTGGGTAACTTGGCATGTGTGAGCATACTCCGGACTCTCTCCATTATGGTCCGGTTCATCCTTTCGGCCAGCCCGTTCAATTCCGGCGTCTTCGGCACGATGAATTCGAACCAGATTCCCTTCGACCTACAACACTCCTCGAACTGCCCCCGGTATTCTCCTCCGTTGTCCGCTCGAACCGCCTTCAGCTTCTGGCCGGTTTCTCTTTCCACTCTCATGGAGCTCCTTGAAGACGAATAGCACCTAATCTTTGTCTTCAACGGTGAGACCCACAACTTCCGGTTGTGGTCATCTATGAACGTCATGAAGTACTGTGATCCAACATGTGATTTCATGTCCACTTGACACACATCAGTATGCACCAGCTCCAGTGGTGCATTCCATCTCATCGGCGATCTTGACCGGAAGGAGGTTCGGTTTTGCTTGCCGGCTAAGCAATCGGTGCACTTCCTAGGTTGCACGTCCTTCACCGGAATGAGATTGTCTTCGACAAGTCTCTTCATCCCCTTCTGACTCATGTGACACAACCTCTTGTGCCACAACTCACCAACAGTGTCGGATGCTACGTTCACTTCTTCCCGGCATATCCGAGCATGCATCAGATATAACGTGTTGATATTCCGGGCTCGAACCACTATTAGGCTCCCTTTTCTGAACTTCATGACTCCGTTCCGGATGTTACCCATATAGTCTTCATCATTTAGTCGACCGGATGATATCCGGTTCAGTCGAACCTCCGGAACGTGTTGGGCATCCTTCAACAGCAACTTGCATCCGGTTGATGTCGTCAACAACACATCTCCTATGCCAACAATTCGGCATGTACCTTCATTCCCCATCCGAACACAACCGTGATCTCCGGCTGTGTAGGATGAGAAGCATCTTTGGTCCGGTGTCAAGTGGAACGACGCTCCGGAATCGACAACCCACGTTGTCTCGTCGCCGACAAGGTTTAACTCATTCTCCTCGATAATGAGCATCAGTTCCTTTTCACTTGTCGCTCCTTTCTGATCCGGGCCTCGCCGATCCGAACCATTTCGGTCTAAACTCTTCTTCGAATCGGTTGTGCCCATTTCTTTCTCTTTCCGGAAATGCCGACAGTTCTTCTGGAAGTGTCTCGGCTTCCTACAATAGAAGCACTTGAGCCTCCCCCTTGACTTTGACCTCGTCCCCAATTTTTCCCGGTTTTGGGGACTCTGATACCGGCCTCTTCCCCGGTTGTGGTCATCTTCCGTGACCAAGGCCTTCAGATCGGTTCCGGACTCTTGGTCCTTCTAGCGAGCTTCTTCATCTAGCAAGCTTGACTTTACCCTTGCTAGGGACAACTGTTTTCCTTCCGGCCCGGCATTGCCCAACGTGACAACTAACGTCTCCCAGCTATCTGGGAGGGAACCAAGCAGGAGCAATGCGAGTACCTCATCGGTGAGAGGTACTTCCAACGAGGTTGCTTGGTGTATTAGCCCCTGGAAGGCATTCATGTGCTCCGCCATACTGGAGCCGTCTTAGTACCAGAGCCTCACTAGCTTCCGGAACACCGAAACCCGATTAACGGCATTCTTGTTCTGGAACATGATGTTGATCTTCTCCTAGAGTTCATGAGCCTTGCTCTCTTCATTAAAGTTGTTTTACAGGCTCATGTCGATGAAGCACCGGATGTATGTCGTCGTCTTCATGTGCATCACCTCCCACACTGTGGCATCAATCTTATTTGGTCTCTTGTCCCCGAACTAAACCGGAAACCAAAGATCTTTAACCACTAGCATATCCCTCATCTTCGACTTCCACACTAAGTAGTTGGAGCCGGTGAGCTTGAACATGCCGCCGAACGATTCTTCCATTTGTCGTGTTGTTCGCTCTGATACCAATTCGTGGAGAATAATGCGGAATATAGCTCGGCCACTACCGAGTCTTGAACACTTCTCCTTGAGAATCAAACACAGAAATGGGAAGTAGGGAGTGAACGTACGTACACACGCAAGTTGATAGAGAGGACAAATGATGTTTACGTGGAAAACCCTGAATGGGAAAAACCACGGGAGTCCACAGACTCCGATGTCGTGATGTTTTCGACACATAGTACGAAACCACCCTCAAAAGAGAATAAAATAGTAGTCCAAATAAACTAATGTTGTTAAATCAACTATAGTAATAAATGAAAGGATAAAAAGTTAGAAGCGGTTTTCAAAAGTAGACAAAAGTAGAGAAAAAGATAGGAAAAGAAAAGCTAGTCGTGGATATGAGGAGCAAGGTCGAGTAAAAAGCTCGTAATTTCCTCGTCGAATGTCCAAATTAGAAAAGGAAAGATGCATAAGAAAGCTAACAAAAATATCTTTTTAAGAGTAGCTTGCATGTTAGATTTGACGTTATGGAACAGAAATAGTGATAAAAAGAAAGGTCGACTCATATAGAGAAACTTTTGGGAAAAAGAAAGAAAGAAAGGAAGTAAGCAATCCTAAACCTATAAACTAGAGCTTATTTTAAGAAGAATGGAGGGAGGGGATTTGAAGAAGAAAAGATTTATGTTTCCTCTCTCATACTCTTATACCCTAAAAGAGGATAGAAAAAAAATCATGTAACGAAATAGATCCATTATAGTGATGATTTGGTAATAAAAAGCTTTCCATGTTTCCTCTCTCATGATCTCTTTCTTTAAACTCTTCATATGTATAAGTAAAATTAAATGTTATTCATGCTTGCTTACTCTAAGACTTCTTACTCATAAGAATAATTATGTATTATTCAATCTCGCATAATCTCCTACTCGAAGATTTGCTTATGCATACATGTAATTAACTATTGTTCGATCTCTTATACTACCAATTTACTCTTATTAGAGGGAAATCTCTCGTCTTTAAGCTTAAAGTGCATTAAGCGTTAAGCCCTAAATCCTTCCGGTCCAGAACCTCGGCGGTTCTGCCTCACGATCTGCACTTATTGGCGGATTTTCACGACACCGAACTATCACTATATGAGAAAGGTACAATCAGAGACTCACAGGCAACGACCTCGAGCTCTGTTTCTTCGCCAAGCGGCGGTTACAACGGAATATCACTCTGTATCTCCTCTCTCGCTCTCTCTGTCACTATACAACAATATGAAAACTTTATACTATATAAAGTGATTGCCCTAAGTCATATTTATACTTATATGAACTTAGGGCTATTTACAAATATAGCCTCAATAGGCTTACTCAACACATTTACAAGTATGTCTTCTCTTCCGGCTCTCACCGGGTCCATCCGATCCAGTTTCCGGATCTCTTCTGGTTCTCACCGAGCCCTCTTTATTCATAATCGGATCCCATTTGGAGGGACCGATTTCCGAACAACACCTCCTTCCACCTTTCACCTACATTCTGATACCATACCAGTGTAATACACAATAACGCAGAAACAGAATACATAGTTTTACGTGGAAACCCTATTCGGGGAAAACCATGGGAACAGCGATCCACTATACAATGGAGAATATGAAGAAGACAGTATAAAAAAACTCTCTTTGCATAGAGTGTATAAGCCACACAGGGCTCTAGGCGTCTAAGCTCACACAGTTATGGTGTTGCTCTCTCTATCACACACTCTCTCTTCTCTCTGCACTCTGCACTCTCAGCTACTACACAACTCTACACTATGTTAACCTGAAGTGTATTTATACTTATACACCTTATGTTCTATTCACAAATTTAGTCCCTACTACTCTCACTTCTATTATTATACTAATAATAATAGCAGTTAATCAGTCGACTGATCGATTGGTCGATTCGACTAGCCGACACCTGTGTCGACTGTCCAGTCGACTCGACTAGTCGGTCGTGTCTTCGACTTGGATCACTTACTATGTTGTCGACTCTTCATGTCGACTTTCTCTCAGTCGACTCTCCATGACATCGATGGTCGTCTCTCCGCCCGACTAGTCGGCTACTCCTTGTCTTCAAGTGTCGGCTCTCAGCCCGACCAATCGACTATTCCTTGTCTTCGACTGTTAGCTATCCCATAGGAGGGGCATATTCCTAACACCGTGAACGTAGCCGAATTGACTGACCCGAACCTATGGCATGGCTGACTCGGTCATATGTCACAAGCCGGACTGGACCGGCTAATGGCGGTCGGCTACATTCTTATACTCTTGGCGAAGACGGACTTTTGCGAGCATTGTCGCTACCAGAAACAGTCCCGAAGTCCGCACTCCTTCCATTATGAGACGGTGTCGTGAAGGATTCCAACCATGTGCTCGTTCGCCAGAATCCGAAGACCAATCCGGATATGATACATGTCTGGGTCGCGCTCCAACAAGGTTATCCGGATCCGGATCATCCCTTCCCTCTTTACCAGCTCAGGACTGCACACCAGCGAAGTTATCGAAAAACGTTCCAAATAATCTCTCTTCGCTTTCGGCTCCTTGGTTTGAGACCCCGGGGGTCCCGCCCCGTTTCAACACATACGGAAATTTGCGACATCTTTGGTAAACCCAACGTGAAAGGGGGGTCGGCAAAGGAGTTCGAAATGAGAGGAAGCGAGCTTGCGGAGGCAATGGCGGTAGTCGTCGACCATCTAGTGAATGCGCGTGAGAGCATAGGTAGCCTCAATAGGGCCATAGAAATGATAGTCGGCACGATAGGCCGATTCAACGGAAAGGACATGACAAGCTACTTGGCAGCCAACCGGACCGGAATGATAATGTTGGACATATCGGAGAACATACGGCTATCTGGATTTCCGTGAGTAGTGACACCAACCATCCACGCAGAGGTGCTCGAGATTCAAGCTAATTGCTAAAATTGATCGGAGCTTGAGGAGCGACTCCTCGAGAGATACGGCTTCGACGACTCGCTCCTATTGTCGAAGAAAGAGTTCATGGATTGGCTTGAGGGCGCCAACAAATGGAATACATCGGTGCTTCTTCAGGAGTTTGAGAAGCAATTCACGTGGCTCTCGACACTGGACCGGACCATGCTTGATACTAGCAAGGTCCTCTTGTTTATCAAGTCGGTTGATCCCCTCGATCAGGAAAAGATGGGTCTCTTGTTGGAGACGAATGAGGGACTCACAGCCGATTGGGCCATGGTCAAGAGAGTTTGCATCAGTTTTGACAAACGACAGGAATGGAATGAGACGGGGTTGTCAACAACTGGCCTGACTATCAGGAATAGGTTGGAGGAAATTCTAACTCGGTTGGAGGAAACAAGAAGGTGGCTTGAGTCGGGGCCGGTTCCAACCAACGTGGTTGACGGACCATCCGGGGGCGCACCTTTGGAGGAGCTCACAAAGATGATGTGCGATCTCTAGATCACGCAAGCCCGGAGAGATGGTGGGGGTTAGTCGTGTGACCAGAGGCCTCTGAATTACCAAAGGTGCATGTGGTGGGATGTCGTCGATCACATCCAGAGAGAGTGCACCGATTTTGCCGAAGCATTCAAGAGCAATGTCGACTAGGCTCAACCGGCTCACAGGATAAGACGAAGTTCTCGAGCTTCCATCTAAGCTCGGAGATCGAGAAGACAACAAACCTGTGAAAGATCTTAGAGGAGTGAATCCTCGATGGTCCAGTGGAACTCACGCTGCGGGAAGTGTTAGGAATAGTGAACACAGAGTTCTACAACGGCATCATTGACCTCGTGAAGAGGAAGTGGCTCTTGACGGAGCCAGAACCAGAGAAGTTAGCCGAGGTGAAGGCGGCCCACGTCAAGGAGGTGGCAATGGAAGAAGAATGTCTGGATAGTCACTACATGAAGCCACACTAGGCAAGGGCGACAATGGAGACCCCAGTCCAGATCAGGGATGTAAGGGAGTCAGTGGTGGCACTAATCTTCAATCTGACCGATTCAGACAAGCCGACCCGAATGACTAGCCAAATCAGGCTAGATACCGATTTTACTTCTGCCTACTCGGCCATACGTCGATTGACTTGTAATTATAACTTTAGATTAAATTGTAATCTAGGTTTATGGGGGAGATAACCCCATATCATTGTATGTAGAAAGAGTAGTCCTTTTACGGGGGAGTTTGTTGGCATAAAAGGCCGACTCCTTCCACTTTGTATCCTAGTGTGAACACGTCCCCTAGTTAGGGCTTGAGCATATAAGCTCAACCCTAACATTGTAATGACTCTCTTTGAATCTTCTTGAGTCTTGGAGTGTAAGAGTTATAGAGAGAGAAATAACAAAGCTTTCATTAAAGCTTCGACCTTGATCAATCTTTTGTCGTTCTTCTCATTTCAGTTTCTGTGTTGTTTGTTGTACATCATACAATAGGTCCTCACACACACACATACTTCCATACGTTCTTCCGCATAGTCGTACAGGAGGCAAAAGTTCTTGCTTCATACGACCAAACTCTTCTTCTCATCCGTCCACATACGTGGAGGCAGCAAGTTACATTTCATTGTTGAACATATCTTCCACCTAGATCTCTATTATAAGCAACATTTCATTCTTGAACAAGTTGTAGTTATCAAGAGGAGTTCCAATTAGAATGCAAACTTATTCTTAAAATGTGTTCAAGCATTACCTCTACCTCTTTCAAATCTTCCTTGACCAAAGTAAAATGTATTACTTTTGGTCTATTATAGTCCATATGATTGAAGGTGAACACTATTTCCAATCATATGAAGCACTCTTGTTTGTGGATTTCTTGGAATTCCACAAAAGATTCCAACGCACCACCATGTATGCTACGCAAGGATGACACGCACAAATCAAGAAATAGTCCAAATTTGGTCCCATGGGTCAATATTGGCCTCTCTATGGACGCTAAAAATATCTATCCATCTATCTATCTAGTAGCAATATCTTGTAGAATGGAGAAAATAAATAGATAGTTCTTTAACAAGAAATAAGCATAATAAATTTTATATCATTTTTTATGTTCAATTTCACTCAATAATTTCTCTTGTGGTAATCTCTATTTGTATTTCTCTCATACTCCTTGTGCTTATACACTATGGTTGTCTACTGCATGCATGACATGTGGCATGACGCTTATAAAACTTAGCTTAGTACAAATTTAATATATATTACATTTATAGCCAATGGCACTAAAACAAAAAAACCTTTGGTTGGATGCAAACCCACCTTTCTTTATGTTTATATGTTTTATTCAACAAACATGACCAACATAGAAGCATGTTGTAATGAGTCCAAACCCCTTGTCATTAAGAAAGCGATGTATTAAACCCCTATTTCTATTTTTTAGACAAGCGGTATGCTCTATTAAGGCACAAGTTGCATTGCCAAGCAATACCAATTGCGCATAACCTGCTAGATGTATTACAAGGTAGTGCCAATTGCACACATAATTCTCTGTGCTACCAAAAATATAAATCCTTTCTTCATTTTAAGTAAAATTACAATTGATGAAAACCTTATATGCAAACCTAATCAAGCAAAGACCTCAATGGATTTACTAATACAACAGGTTTTGCAAATGATTGCTCTTGTGGCAATTCCCCAATTCCAAAGCCTACTTCTTGAATACTATATGACAATGAGAAATGGTTTTGCAGCCTATGGCATGTAGTAAAGAAGCCATTGTTAACTGTATAAACCATTTCTAGATTAGAATGAGTATTATGTGAAACCGAAAAACCATAGAAAGGTCAAAGTAATGACAAAATTGAATGACAAGAAGAGTGGATTATGAACCATTTCTCGATTATAAAGAGTAGTTTATGTGAAACCTAAAAACCATAGAAATAACAAAATTGCACAACAAGAATACAACATGGAATTGGGACCATAATGTTGATCAATGCTTTCACAAAGGATCTTCCCAATGAAGTAAGAGAGGAGCATGTGTGGCCATGATATGGAAGGCATACCTTCAACAATATGTTTTGGATAAAAATAGCTTATGTCTTCAAATACTGACTTATTCAATCTAACGTTAAAATAATAGCATTACTTGCTGAGGCACAATGCAAGGGTTATATAGTAGATATAAATATTAAGAGAAAAACTAAAACCATCACCAAACATATACTCCGATTTGCATGTATAAATTGCTTGTATTACATTGGTTTGCATGTATATGTTGCTCGCATTACATTCCACACAAGCTCCTCAGTTTACCAAATATAAAGATTCAAACTAGGCTACTTTGCATACGATGATGGACTATGCCACACAAATAAGCTCTACTTACATTGGTTTCGAGAAGTGCCAAGAGAAATTCTTCCCGTTCACATAATCAAGAAAACCACAAGGACCATGTTCCTACAGAACAAGTTCTGGATGTTCGACACATTCCCTAACTATGCTAACTATAGAACAAATTACATGTAGTATGACGAGAAAATCTCGAGAATTTACAAAGACAAACAGCACTACTTATGTTTTTAAAGAGCTCGGGTAGAGCTTCAACTTCACTTCCTGTGATTGGCACAAAAATAAGAGATCGTATTTCCTGCAAAAAAATTCTAACGAATTCAATCCTAGTCATAGAAAAAATAGGATTTGAGAAGATACACACAACTTCTCTTTGTGATAATTTAGGGAAAATGGAACACCACATGAACATAAGTCCATCCAAATAGTTCCCATGTCTGAAATGATCATACAGTATAATCAAAATGAAATCCTGTTTTCAATTTATTTTTTCTTTGCTTACAGAAAAAACATTAGAATTGGCCATGGTGTTTCCACCAAAGATCTGAAGCGAACAGATCAACCAACCTTCTTTCTCTCTCGTGTGGAATCTAAAACTCAACTGTGTCCTTCAATATATGCAACATGAAAATGGAAATATTTTGATTACATTCAAAAGTGTCGATACAAATAATTAACCGCATGAAGCTTTACTGTTGAATCATGCTTTTTTCCTTCTTCATTAACTGAAAAGAAAAGGAAGAATTCCCTTACACGACTGCATGAGATTTGGGGGCGTACGTTTCTGTTCTGTTTCGATTAGGGTTATGGTGGCAGATATGGGGCCCCCTTCTGTTCTGTTAAAATATGTCTGATTGGCATTGCCTCGACAAAAGACAGACATGTATACGAAGGTACCCTACCTTATGTGAGATATGCCTTTCTCTACGACTACCCAAATTAGCAAAGCACAAGTTAAAAAAGGTTTCCTAAAGTAGAAACCTTGAATGTTCTCATCTAAACCTCTCACCTATGGCAATCCACAACCATTTGAACCGAACCGAACCGTTTAAACCGTTAAGCCGGTGTCCTCTTCTATCTGAATATGTCATCGCCTCAACAAAAACACAGACATACATACGAAGTGCACTATCTGATGTGATGTGAGATATGCCTTTCTCCAAGTCTACCCAAATTAGGAGGTCACAAGTTAAAAAAAGGTATCCTAAAATAGAAACTATGAATGTTCTCGTCCCAACCTAGCACCTATAGCAATCCAAACCAAACCAAACCGTGAAACTACACCTTAAGAGCTTAATGTTTTAAACAGTTTGGTTCGATTCATGTTCAGGTTTTTTTAACATTTCAGTTCAGTTAGATGGTTTAAGGCTTCACCTTGATTATTTTTTTCTTAAATGTTTTTCTAAATAACCGTTTCTTTTTTAAGCCTAATTTTGACATTTTAGGGAAAATTATAAATTTTTTAATTAAAAATTTGAAATATTGAAAGATTTACCATTTTAAATTTGAAATTTGAAATTTGACCTAACTTGAAAATCGAAACCGAATTACGAAACTACGGTTTTAATGGTTTGAAAATCTCTAAATCCGTTTGGTTTGAGTTTGGGTTTTTTTTAACGGTTCAGTTTGAACTGTTTTGGTTTAAATTGTTTCATGGTTCGGTTTAAGTTTCAATTCCTTTTTAATATTCGGTTTTAAAAAGTTTGAGTTTGACACCCTCAAACTTAACCAAACTGTTGTTGATTGCTACTCACCTACCTATTCACATCTCTCTCTCTCTCTCTCTCTCTCTCTCTCTCTCTCTCTCTCTCTCTCTCTCTCCATATATATAAATATGTATGTATGTATGCGTGTATGTATTAGATTAGATTAGATTAGATAGTAAAATTAATGAACGTTGTGATGATTTTATACCTTTTCGAATTCTATGCATTGTGTTGAGGTTCGTTAGCCCTTTGGCACATTCGCACTGACTATCATATGTCTAGATCATGAGAGGTTATGATGAGTGCATACTGGAGCATATGATATATGGAAAACCTCTCAAAGACCAACATCAACCAAACACACCTCTCTTTTCAAGCAATCTGCTTGCCGACTTATCCACACTTCTGTCTGAGATGAATAAATAACTGAAATGTGAAAGATGATATGTGGAGAGAATGAACTTCAAGATTTGGCATAGCCTTCATAAATCACTCGATATTTGTCTATCATGAGTCTTTACTCTTGTTTGTCTTATTACCATAGCATGTTCTTACTCAAGACAGATTATGTGAGATGCAACTCAAAAATCTTGTTTGTGAATATAGGCTATAGCCTAGGGGTTATAACTTACAAGACGATGGGTTCGCAAGATGGACTAGTTATTTAACACGTTTTATTGTGAGTAGGCATCATTATCATCAATGGAAGCACCCAAGGTTCTACACTTCTATAGAGAAAAGTTATCTTCTTCACTATTGGTCACTTAATTCTTGGTGCGACGGAAACAATTATAGGCATATATATGACAAAACTGCATACAATAATATAATATTTTATATGTATAGATATAGATATATATAATGGCTTATTGAAATATATCTTTGGTTGGAGTCTAATAGTGTGGCACAATGTTTACCATCATGATGTTTTGTTCACCCTCAAGTCCCAATGAAACAATGTGTACCCCACTTCCATCACAACTATTGTTTTTTCTCCACGTGCCTTCACAAAGCAATCAAGCATCTTGGTTATTTATTTGTTTTTTTACCTATATTCTCTTTCTAAACTCATTTTGCTGACAATTTGTGTGTCTTCTCTCTAGAATAGAACAAGGATCACATCTACATGATCAATTATTGTTGCCAACTATATCATCTCTTCAACGATTCATGTTAGATTTCTCGAAATTACGTTGAGGATTGCATCCTTACGATCACTTTGTATTGATGGTAATCTTTGTGTAGTAAAAGATAATGTATGCCATAAGTTATAACCTTGCTAGTTCTAATTACAATGACCGTAAAAGGCACCAACCTCTGAGAGAGGATAGAGAGTCGTGAACGATCTGACCACCTAATTTGATTCAAAATTTGACAATTTGCTTGCATCTCTTTAAGGTAGGTCACAATTTTCTTAACAAAAGCAGACTTAGACTCGATTAGAAAGTTTAGAGTGAATTTGTGATTACATTTGTTCCTATCTCTAGATTATTGTTGATGCTTAGGTTGTTCATTTTCTAGATAGATTTCTTTAAGGGAGGCTGTGTATGTGAGTTTCTTCTAGAAGAAAGCGTTGTCAAGTCTTAAGTGTACCAAGCCAAATGATCGGGTTTAAATTCTCTTTGATGTTTGTGAGTGCCTTTGTGGCATCTTTAAAGTTTTTGCGACAACGTGCTCACTAAAGTTGTGACAGTAGTAAGTAATAGCCAACCTTCAAGGCTAGATAAAGCTGTAAAGATCATGTTGAGGGGAAGTTGACTTACAAGATTGATGGACAAGTGAATTCCTAAAATCAATATAAGAGGGAGCAAGGCCGCTTTTTGGTAGGTAGAATTTTTAAATAATCTTTTGCCTTAAAAACTCAAGAACTAAATCACTTGACGCAATTAAATACATTTCAATGCTCCAAACAACATTGTATTCCAGCCGAAATCTTCCTACAAAAATAATGTCCTCATCGAGGAACTCTAAGCCTAGCACAATATGTATGTATATTTTAAAACCGTTTGCATTTAAGGACCATTGCTACTTGACCCATGATTTTGCATGAAGAACTACCTATATTTTGAGACTCCTGACATAACCTATGCTTAAGCCAGGAAAAAATAGAGGGCAAACAAATATCATACTAACATTTCTCAATTGAAGCTAAAAAATGTATAGCAAGCAGTGAAATCCGCAAACTATGGTGAGGTCACCTTTATTTGCATTATCCTCAAAAAGAAAGGTAAATGGATAAGATAATTACCACAAGTATGCAATGAGCCATGTGCAACTTTGAGGAATATGTAATCTACAAAACAATCTCATCAAAACTGCAAAAGGTTTCGCAAGTTTAACGCCTCTACAATGTACGTGATGTAATGAATTTCCATTGGAGTAGATTGTCTTTTAGAATGTTCATATCAATTACTAAACCGAAAATGTCATCATTACCCTCCCCCCCTTCTTCAACATCTCTCATGGGTAATATTTAATGGGCCCACCTTTTGCATCTTTCAAGCTATTACTCTATGTCCTTGGTAAAAAAGTGCACATATATGTATAACATATGTACATCATATTTCAATATTTTTTGCAATTTCATTCTTCCACAAATCTATCAATCAATCAATCGAAGAGATGCAATAGCTATATATAATGTAAGCCAATGTTGAGATTGTGATGAATGCTAATCTGCATTCCAATTGCAATAACATATAATAATTTATGACAAGAATTGTCATTATGATTAGTGGCAACGATAAATACTTAAGCATAGTGTCTAATGCTAATGACTACAATTACTTTGTTAACCACCGTATTTACACTCTCAATGCTCTAATCAACATAATTGGTGCTAGCCTAGCAAAGTAATTACTTAGATATGCATGTTCTCTGATTACATCTCTCCAAGTGAGGATTGGTAGATCATAACCCACTCTTAATTAGGCACCCTACACCAAATTTAATAGCCGCATTTAGTAATCTATTCTTCTCATCGTCATGATAGTTAAAATTTCAAACACAATTTGTTATATCTAACCATTATATGATAGTATTTACTTGGCCTTAAAATTCAAGAAATTTACCAATAAGTAAACATATAACTAAATTATGCACAATCTACATATAGCTACCAATCCAAACACCATAGTAATGTCATTGCATGCATAGGAACAATAAATAATGACACTCAATAGACCTCATTCTTCTTTTAAAAAAATTCAAGAAATGAACACCAACCTCAAGGAGGAAAATCATACACGAGTAAATAACCAATATTTAAAAAGTAAAAAGAATGATAAGAAAGATGAAGATCTAGATCATGATGCTAATGTGTGGGTGTGTGTAAAATAACTCTAAAGTCACATAAAGAACCTATTTCCAAAGGACTTTCAAGGTCTAGACGACAAATTCATGGTGTACAAAATAGTACGCCTCCCGTTATGGTGAAGAATCCAACAAAACAAGAACGCTCTGGGTTCGGAAAATGGCACACAAAGCCTATAGAAGACATAACCAACATATGAACGTCACATCTTTGAAACAGTAGCAAAGACAAGGCAAAGGCGAAAGTTTGCATGAGGCATGTTTACGAGGATCGGCTACCTAATTTATGACAATAATAAAAATGTGTGGGGAAGAAGAAACAACAAGTGTTTCCCATGCGGGGAGGGGTCGAAATGTACATGAAAGGTTTTTTTGAAAGGGGGAGGAGCGAGTTTCTCATGCTTTTATTTTGTTATCATTGCTTGCAAGCACTCACTTATTATGGTTTCGGCAATCGGGATCTATTGGTTTTTAAACACGAGAGGCAATTAGGCATTTTTATACATGTGGGAAACAGCTCTCTCACGTTCTGTTCTTTTCCATCTCGCGTACCTCCCACCATCCAATGTTAGGAACAATTAAGAGGCATCATGCCAATGACCAGCCGAGATACCGAGCACTTTTATTTATCGCGAGGAGGAGCGAGGGCCAACAACAAACAAAGGTTGCGTGGAGACAATAAAATACATGTAGCAAGCTATATCGGCTGGCCGAGGACGGAGGAGGAGGAGGGGGCTTTAGGCCGTCCACAGGATCAGATTCGATAAGCCGATCAGTTCGGGGTGGACAGAAGGATCAGTTGTGGGACTTGTAACATTGGCCCGTTCGTGTTCGTGTCAGGGGCATGACCGGACAGGCGTGCGGAAGATGGATGGATATGTGGGTCCTCATCAGGTGCGAAGTGCTTCTCGACCCCCATAGAGAGACATACACACGCACACATGACCATGGACATGGATGGACACACATGACCAGAGGACCGGTTGACCGTGCGTGAGCATGACCATGACCATGACCGGGATGAGTGATGTAAGTACATAAAGAGATGGGAAATGAGCAAGCAGAGCATGGATGGAAGGGAAGAGTTTTAAGGGCGGTTGCACATGAAGTGCTGGTAGACACGGCAGCGGAAGACTTTGCGGTGGGCGTGGGAGACGAAGCCGGGCATAACCATGAACTCGACGGTGGGGACGGCGGTGACGGAGCAGCGCGCGCAGCTGCCGATGGGCGGCACCGCCACCGGCTCCACGTAGAGCGGGTCCACGGGCTGGCCCCTCCCCACCCTCACGATGGTGGCCGGCGGGTTGGTCGCCGCTGCCAGCCGGTGCAGCAGGAAGGCCCATTTGGCCGCCCTCAGGAACGAGTCCATGAACCGGTCCCTCTGCGCCGCCGAGCGGAAGGCCAGCGCCGCCTCCGGCAGCAGCGCCAGCACCTCCTCGCTCTTCGCCGCCGCGTACGCGTGGAACGCCGCCTCGTACGTCGCCGAGTGCGCCCGCAGCGCCTCCGCCGGTTCCACCGCCTTCATCCGCACGTACTCCTGCAGCCGCGCCGCCGCCCTCGCCGCCGCGTCGAAGATGTGCGTCAGCCCGCTGTCGTCGAAGCTGTCGTTCTCGAAGCACCGGAACAGGGCGCTGTTGATCCGCGCCTCCAGGGCATAGCTGGCATGCACCCTGCGCAGGAAGATCGTGCTCGGCTCCATCTCCATCAGCGTGTTGATCAGCGAGTAGCCCGCCCTCACGATCTGCTGCATGTATATCCTGCAGAAGATGTTGATCTCCCAGCGGCACCGCAGCAGCGCCGCCCCGAACATCATGGCCAGGCGATCCGCTGCCTCCGTCTCGATCGGAGGTGGAGGTGGAGATGGAGACACTCTCGGGGAAGCAGCAGACTTCCAGGAGTCCTCATCATCCCCCTCTCGATTGACTTGCTTGCCAGATTTTAACGGCGGTGGGAGCGCTTTTAGGTCTGCTGAATCGGTGGCCATGGCGCTCATCCGTTCCACCATTTCGTGTTCTTGCATCGCAACGGCCTGCTGCTGCTCCATGAGCCATTCCCACATGTCGCTAGTGTCCTGCGACTCCATGAGAGCTTCCTGCTGTGCCTTGGCTTGCTCCAGGAGCTCAGCGGCACCGAGGCCACTGAGGCGCGGGAGCGATGTCGCCCCTACCACAGATTCCTTGGTCTTGGACCAGCAAGTAAATATACCTGTGATGAGCCCGATCGCGCTCCGCCGCTTCGCATACATGACATGGTCGCCGCCGCCGTGTAAAGAAGACAGCGCCACTGTGTGGCACTGAGATGAGGCGATGCTGCCCAATGTCTGGATGGTGGCTCGAGGAGGAGGAGCACGGACATGGCTCATACCTCCGTCGCTGGCCGAGCGGCTCATGTGTTTGGACGCAGAGGTACTGGCGATGGCGTTTGCTAGGGGAAGCGAAGAAGGCGCGCGGCGCGCGGCGGAGGTCGCAGTGGTGCCATCGCGACGCCATCTGTCAGGGCCAGGGCCAGGGCCAGGGCCAGACTTGGCGGCGAGGAGGACCTCACGGGCGGCGAGATCAAGGTGCTGGTGGAAGCTACGGGGAGGGCTGCGGGGGCCGCCGCCTTTGCCATAGCTGTGCACGTGAATGGACTGATGATCCGAGGGGGCGTCAGGATCGTGGCGGCGGGATGGTCTGTGCGCCGCCATGTAAATGGCGCAATGGCGGGGCGAGAGATATGGATGGATGAGAGTGAGAAGCGCCGGGACACACAGAAGAGGAGGGGGGGAGGAGGGTAGATCAGATTAGCTAAAAGGCTATAAAAGCTGTATAGGCTGTATGTAGCAGCTGCTGCTAGTTTGGGGGGCGGCGGAAAGAGATGATGAGTGAGGAGGAAGAGGAGGAGGAGGAGGATGTTTGTTGGTTAAGAAGGAAGAAGAAATAAGGAAGAAGAAGAGAGACAAAGACACAGAAAGAGAGAGAGAGAGAGAGAGATGGACACGGTCATTATGATGGGACAAGACGAGACTGGATTGGACGGGACGGGACGGGACCGACTGGAAAGAGAGAGAGAAGAAGAAAAAGGAACCAAAACGAAGGGACGAAGAGAGAGAGAGAGAGAGAGAGAGAGAGAGAGTTAGTTAAGGTGGTGGTTAAGATTCAAGAACCCTCCTTTTTTTAAGGAGCACTGCCAAATAAATGGTGGAAGGTCCATAGATTAGATTAAGCCACCACCGCTAAGAGAAGATGTCTGTGTGTTGTTTTGCCTTCTTCTCTCCTACTACTTACTTAGTACTTACCATTTTTATATGTGGGTTACTATAGTCAGTCCCTCTCAAAATTCCTTTTCTCTTTTTGCATGAGAGTCATATCCAATTGTGATTATATATGTATGTATGTATGTATGTGAAGGGAGTACTTGCCTTGAATCATGGAATGTGTTGGTCTCTCAAAAAACCCTTGGTCTTTGCATGAAAACCATTCCCCATCGTGAAGAGATGGATTGGCTCTCCCAACGTCATTGATCCCTTTGCATCCCTCCCACACAACAAACAACATACATACATACATACATACATACATACATAATCCATACAGCAAAATAAACTACCCAACCGTGTTCAGAAGTTACATAACCTGTAATGGAACTTTTATTGTTTGCATTGATTTTAATTGATACATTCCTTTAGCAATGACTTTGTTCCCCCTTATCACGCCCTCCCGGCTTCCTTTAAGTATTGTTTTCATACTAGAATCTTCCCCTGATAATTGCATGCTTGAGGCTACCAACAATATGTCCATAAAGAATTATGGATGTCATATCTAGATGTCGATCTCCTCAAAGAATCACCTTGAGCATGAACAAAACTTGTGATAATGATGTCCATATGCATCGGGCTCGATATGATAATAATGTCTCTTGTCACAAGTATGTCTATGGATCATTACTCCAATGACAATATTCATGGGTGCTTTCAGAATGCCACTTTCTTAAACCGTACATGCATGATTTGTCAACGAACGTAGTTGTAATGAGCTTTTACAATTTTGCATAATCAAGCCATTTGGCATTAGCCACTATATGTATGACAAATTAAAAACCTAGGTAGTAGTTTCAACTCTTCATAGTTTTTGTATAATCAAGTACAAGCACAAAAAATATATGTATATAAATCCTTTTACCTACTTCATTCACACTTGTGGACAATGCTGGTGTGTAATACACAAACATCCATTCTGGTCTCACTATGTAATATGTTTTACCTTCTTATGTTTACATTACCAAAGGTTGTGAATCGTGATTCTATAAACATAGATAAGAGTGGACATTTCAAAGTCCACTTGGTAGGTCCTCCCTCAAGATCTTTGTAGATTAAACTTGTAAATATTCTTGTAAATCCATAACAAAGGATATGCCTTTGGGAAGAAAAAACATCATTATGTTTTGGGGAATTGGATGTACATTCAAGAAATCTATGAAACCTTGAATTCTTCTCAATTTTAGGGATGATCTAGATTTGCGCAAATTCATGAGGGAAGAGTCGGGATCCCTCTTAGGGGTATTCGTCTAGATTAGACGTCGTCTTCATTTCAAGTGTTTCAGTACTTTGTATTGCTGTTATATGTTTCTCGCTCAAGAAATTGATTGATTTTGACTATTACAATCCATAACGATTGGACCGATAGATGATTAAAACACCTCTACAAAGAGTACATACAAAGAAGTCATTGCGAGCTAGACGACTCGAGAGAGAAGCAACAAATCATTGCTTAATATAGGAGGAGAAATAGCGGTACAAATCATTAAACATTAGAAATCATTACATGGATGAGGAAGAGAGAAAATGGAAATAGAAATATTCCTAAATTTCAACACAAACTAAATACAACATTAATTTCCACGAACCCTAGCTGCAGTAGTGCTTTCGGACCTCGGTCTATATATGATGTCTACCAACACTTTCCTCCTAGAACAATGGGAGTGAGAAACTAATCATGGATAGAAGTCTCTAGGGAGAGAGGAGTAGCAAACCAATAAATGATAAACAAATCATTACATGAAAGAGAGGGGAGAGAAAGGTACAAGTCTTAAATAACTAAAATCGTTTACATAGATATTAAAGCAAGCAAAACACCCAACAAAGATAATCCATGTTTTCTCTCCAAGAGAATTAGCTAAGTACATAGACTAATGGCATGGTATGGATAAAAACGACTTTATTATTTCACTTTCCATAAACCCAATGCGAACTCATGTTAACTAACACCGAAATAACACTTTTCACCTAAAGAATTACACATGCACTTTCCTCGAACTAAGGTTTGAAAACATTACCATCACCATAGGTGATGCTAACCAATGTAGTTCGTTAACTTTGTAGCTTTGTCATGTCAAATTATGTAATAAATGCATGATCTAAAAGGTCGATAACCTTTATATTTTACTTAACATATATGTGGCTGTCATGCTTGTTAAGCTACACTGTCCACGTCATTGTTGTTTCTAATATTTTTATTTCAAAATGCTTGGTAAAGTTGGCTATCGTTGTCCATCGATCCATGGTTATCATCTAAAGATAGAGAAAGTGCAACTCCGCCACTTGTTACTGAGGGCTTGCTTTATGAACACCCACACAAGGATAATTGAAAACGGGGATCTTGTGACTACACTAGGTCTATACAGTTGAGAGCATTGGACATCGTCAACATTGTTGAAGGTCGATATCCAAATCTTACATCCATTTGTTTATCTTTGATATTTCAACCACCATTTGTCTATGCCTTGTCTTTCTATGTACATGATTAGGTGTCCATGGAACCAGGTAACAACATGCATAGTAGTAGAAAGCCCAATGTCTTTCTCCTAATATTGATATGGAAGCATGCATCATTGCCATCAAATTCCACTTTGAGTTATGTTGTCTTCTAAATTGTTGCCTTGGGAATAAAAAAATATCATTGCAAATTGCATTGCCAATCCTAAAGAGGCGAGGCGATGACTTCATAACCATGCATATTAAACAAGCTTTCCATAAAATAACTCTAATCGATAATAATATTTGAAATCAATTTCTCAAAATCCTTGATGACCAATTTCCTTCATTTTTTCTAGCTTTCTCAAAACATCTCAAAGTTTTATCTATAATTTCTATCCTTTCATGCACAAAAGTTTAACTCGAAGAACAATTGAGTAATAATAATGATGATAACATCACAATATTCTATATATGTGTTACATTAGACAAACTTATACACAAAATACTTTTAACAAAAATTGCTCATGCTCCATGGGCTTGCAAATGCGGTTGATGGCTTTTTTAGTGTTCCATAATAGTGGAGTGTGCACATGCCTAATCGAGATCCTATTGTCTAAATAAATGGAATGTTTTTAGTGGGGCATGCTCATATTAATTGATGAACGCGTTGTTAATTGCTTAGAACATATATTGTGTTCGAGTAAAAACATCTTTAAACAAGATCGTTATACATCATATGCGAGATTTTACACATATCCCCACAAATGATTCCTACATATCCATTAGTGCACATCTAAAACTCAAGTATATAAACATGGTGGTGTAGCGATAAAGGTTTGTGGTTTGCAACATTAAGATCATCGCTTGATCAATGTGCATGATGTTAATTTTGTTATAAATGCCATTCATATATTTAGTTGCGCTTTTACGATATTGGCGCTGGTCTTTTTAAGGAGTGAAAATGATAGCATCGAAGGTGATGCATAGGGAACTAGGATGGGACTTTCATGAGCTTGAGTTTGACATTTTTCCCCACAACAAGGCGAAGTGAAAACAATAGCATGGCCTAGTAAATCCGCAATAAGGCAACAAAAAAAGACGATGCGTGTGGGTGGTCCTTCCCTAGGAGAATTTAGTGACCCCTTAGATATGTACAAAAGATATTGTGGAAAATGTAAGATGGAAAGTGAAAAGACAAAAAAGATACATATACCATGTTGGAACTAGGGAATGAAAAAGTAGGAAATAAAAAAATGGTATGACAAAGCTTAATAGGAAAATCGACAGCTGCAGGATTCGAACCTGCGAGGGCGAACCCATTTGATTTCGAGTCAAACGCCTTAACCACTCGGCCAAACTGTCTTATTTAATGTAAAACACTCAATTTATATATAATATATATTTTAGATACACTACAATTTCTATGAATATAATGGGGCTAGCAAATTGCAATGAATGTGGCACCTACCAAATCCAAAAGTCACCAACAAATAGTGGACTCTCAAGAGGAAGAAATTTTGAGTTGTCAATACTTTCAAATACCTTGGAATCAACAAACTTGGTCAACACATTGGACACTTGCTTAACCAGGATAATGGAATTTGACACAAGCTAGTGCAATGAGTTTGGGAACACATGCCACTTGAGCCGAACTGAACGATGGAAATGATAATGCATTCATGTGTAAAGCTAGCTTTGCTACATGGAAATGTGGTTTGGGGGGATATATCAATGAGCTTATGGAATTCCAAACGAGAAAAATGTAAAATAAAATTTGGTACTACTATTAGGGGTTAGAGGCCACATACAAATCCATACTCTAAAATGCTTTAAAAATGAGGAAGGGGGCCAATGGACTTTTATACCCTTCATAGAGGTTTACAAATACGCATTGAAAGTGAGTACAATGCCTCAAATTCATCTCCCTCAAAGTTGATGCCATATGAGAAATTGGATTGCTTACAAGTTACAATATGAAAACAACAAAATGAATAGAGTTTCAGCCAATGGCGTCCAAGTCATCAAACTACAGGATGGCATGTTGAGGAATATTTGGATTTGCACACAACGGGATGCGAGAACAAGATAACCCTTCACATGAAATGGGGAATAACCCCAACATAGATCTATGTTCTAGTACTTTCCACCTACATTAATATGAAGGTATGTTTGTTGATTCCCAAAACCACATTTGGACACAAAATGTCCAAGACTAGGGCAAGACACCATTGTTATGCACATGTCACCCCATAAAAAAATCAAAATTAAGATCTGACAAAAAATTGGATGGAAGTATTTTAGACATTGCAAGGAGCCCAAGAACTCAACATTTGCTCTAACTCTAATCTATGGATTGCTTTGGATTGAGTAAAAATTGAAATTTTTTGAGAAGCTACATGCAATTTGGATATATTTGGAATTTGCATTTAATATACTATGGCTAATTGTGCGATAGAGGAAATTCGTCAATTATCAAATGGATGTGAAACAATAAACCAATGAAGTTCAAGTGGAAGATTGAAGAAAAAATTTGTCAATTTGAAAGGATTTAGCTACATTGGAGAAATTTAATGTGTATGTCAAATGCAATATTTCTTGTTAAAGAATTAGATATATTAGAGAATATAATTTTGCAAATGGCTAATAGATATTGTATGGATTGAAGAGTTAGCTACTTGTAACAAAACGTGATGTGTTCAAAAAACATTAAAGATGGTAGAACCTTAATTATTTCTATTGTTTAACTTCTCTAGTTGTACTAGCAAGCTATTGCAAAAACCAATTCTCTTTTGGTCTCATATGGTTGTGAGGTTTATATTGTTTAGCCAACCCCCTAATTTTCCATTGGCATTTTTGTGGCTTTATGGTATTGTGGTGTGCATGTGCTCCTTTGTGCCACCCTTTTAGCTCATCCTTTTTAGGATGCACATACCCAAGTTGACCCACCCTTTTAGCACACCCTTTTTAGCCAAGCCAACCCAAATGGGTTCCGTTGTATCAACTATAAATTGATTAAGAAGTAAGAAGCTAAATAGGTTGGTTTTGATCTCTTATGTGCATTTCACATATTGGTGGAGATGACGGGCACCAGCCCCCACATCCAAGCATCCACCTCTTCCGCTTCGTAGGTAGCATCGCCCTCGCCACCGTCACTGACACTCTTGTTAGTCTCTTGTAGTAGTATCTCTTCCATTAGCACCACCTTAGTTCACTAGTTAGGCCTCCCGACATCCATCGCTTCCTCCATCCAAGTCTTTTTTTAGCGATCACCATCTATACCTCTCTAGCACACAAGCCCACTACACCTTCACCTTAGACACTCTCACTTTCTCACACCACTTTATGTCTTGCCCCACCAACTCTTCCCCCTCACCTTAGGTTGCCCACTAACTTCTTGTCCCATGAGTTTCTCCGATCCCCCTCCTACACGATAGCCCTCCTGTCCCCTACCTCAGCCAAGTCCAGGTGGCCCTTAGTCCACAAGAGTGATTGATCTTTCTTTGCCAAATGATCTTTTCCCTGATCCCCCTCTGACACGATAACCCTCTTGTCCCCCACCTTAGCCAAGTCCAGGTGGCCCTCAATCCACAAGAGCGATTGATCTTCGCCGCCATATGATCTTTCCTCGATCCCCCTCCAACACGATAGCCCTCTTGTCCCCCACCTTAGCCAAGTCCAGGTATGATCTTTCCTCGATCCCCCTCCAACACGATAGCCCTCTTGTCCCCCACCTTAGCCAAGTCCAGGTGGCCCTCAGTCCACAAGAGCGATTGATCTTCGCCGCCATATGATCTTTCTTCGATCCACCTCCGACACGATAGCCCTCCTATTCCCCACCTCAGCAAAGTCCAGGTGGCCCTCAGTCCACAAGAGTGATTGATCTCTATTCGCCAATTGATAGCTCGTTTTTCGTCACTAGCCCCATCCAACTATCAAGGCCAACAGTTCCACAGGGATGTCCTCAACGTCGTTGCAACTCAACTACGTGTCCGTAGATGTTTACATCCCCACGCCATCTTCACCAAACACCTCAACAAGACCCTCAAACATGAGATGGCTGCATAAATCAACCCTTTTCGAGCACTCTATGGGCGTAACCCTCGCCTCACACTAGAATCATCCATGGATTTCCATTTGAAACTTGCCATCAGATGCTCCCCCTCCTTCGACAAGCCATTGTTCTTGTTCTTGTTCTTGTTCATGTATCTGTCCTGTTCTTGTTCATGCCCCTCAATCTCTTGTTTCTCGCAGGGGGGAAATGTGGTGTGCATGTGTTCCTTTGTGCCACCCTTTTAGCTCACCCTTTTTAGGATGCATGTACCCAAGTTGACCCACCCTTTTAGCACACCCTTTTTAGCCAAGCCAACCCAAATGGGTTCCGTTGTATCAACTATAAATTGATTAAGAAGTAAGAAGCTAAGTAGGCTGGTTTTGATCTCTTATGTGCATTTCACAATATAATAGGTGCAATTTTTTTTGAGTGTTCTTGCAAACCAAATTATCCCACAAACTACTTTCCAACATTGTTGAGCTTGCAAGGAGGTGGTTGCGCTTCCCAAAACTATAGAGGCATTACCTCTACACTATGACAAGGGTCACCATTATGGGAGTTGTTAATTGCTATACATGATGGTTCAAATTTCCCTATATACATAATGGTTCAAGTTGGGCGTTGTGAGTTTGCCCCACATGACATGAGGAGTTGGTGTTGTGCAAGGTGGTCTACCTTTCTTCCTCATCTTCTTCTTGTCACATATCTTTGTTGTTTGTTGTACACATCTTACCTTGCAGGTCCTCCTCCTCCTCCTCCTCCTCCTCATCATCATCATCTGTTGCCCACCATCATATCTCCAACAAGTGGTATCAAAGCGACCTTGTTGTCCAGCAACAACGAAAAGCAGAAAATACTGAGAAAGGAAGCTATCCGGATGAAAGAAAAGACCAAGCTAGTAAAATCTACTTTCCAGAAAATGGTGACACGGTCCAACACAAATGTGGAATTTCAGAAGTTTGATGGAAAGAACTTCTCCCTTTGGAAAGAGATGATGCATGATGTACTCATCATCCGATGTCAAATCAAGGTTATACGACACAACAACAAACCAACCTCGATGACATCAAAAGAATGGCGTTCACTGGACGAGATATCCAGGTCAACCATTCAAATGCATCTGGCCAAGAACATCTATTTCAACATGTCAAAGGAGACGATTGCATTCTCTTTGTGGGAAAACCTACAGGAGGTTTACAAGAAGAAATCCTCCTCATCAAAGATGATACTGATTTGACAATTATTCAACATGAAGATGAGAGAGACACATCCAACAACCTCCCACATCAACACCTTCTGTTGGGTGTTATCTAAACTCTCCTCCCAAGGGATCAAATTCGAAGAAGAAGTTAACGCCCTTGCCCTCCTTTCGAGCCTACCGGCAAGTTGGGAGGTATTTTGCATGACTTTTGCCAATAGTTGTTTGAATCTAAATCTAGATGAGACGATCGGTCAAGTCCTCATCGAGGATATTCGGCAAAAATCAATGAGACTCACTATTGATGAGTCGGTAGAAGCCCACCACTCAACCGAGTCGATCGGGTGATCCAGTCGATCAAGAGAACTGGTCGAAACTCCAGTCGACCAAGAAAGAGGGGAAACCGACACTGGTCGAAGTCGAGGAATAGTCGATCAAGTGATTTCTGCACCCACTATAGAAATGCTGGTCACAATGTTTCCGACAACTAGTCAATCAAGAGGAAGGAGAACGATCGATGATTCGAGCAGAAGTTAGGACGATCCGACTCAAAACGTTCTCCAATTGGCAACCAAATCAATGTTGGTGACTCCCGATCAAGAGAAATCCTCTCTCTAGAGGACTCAATGATCAGAGAAGTCCTCCACAGTGCGCAAGACGTACAAACGTGACTACTAGACTTTGGTGCCACCTTTCACGTGACCCCAAATATAGAATGGCTTTCAAACTATTCGGCCGGAGTTAACGACACAGTCTGATTAGGCAACATGTAGGAGTGTGCAGTTGATGGGATCAGAGAGGTTCCCATCCAATTGCCAAATGGCAATACTATCACCCTACACCAAGTTCGACATGTACTCACACTAAAGAGGAGTCTGGTCTCCATCGGCATGTTAGTCGAAGCCGAGTACAAAACAATTCTCAATGAGTCATCATGGATGATCAGCCGAGGGAATATGAAAATTAGATGTGGATACAAGTACAATAACTTGTATCGGTTGATGGCGATCAGTTCAGAAGGGGCCGTGAACATAGTCGAATTGCGGGACTCAAACCTATGGCATGGCAGACTAGGCCATATGTCTCAAGCCGGACTAGACCGGTTGATGGCGATTAGCTACATCCTGAAGCTCTAGACAAAGACAGACTTCTGTGAGTATTGTCATTACGGGAAATACACTGGAAGTCTGCACTCTCTCCATTACGAGACAATACAACAGCCACTAGAGCTCATACATATAGATATATGTGGGCCTATGCCCGAGCAATCACTAGTAGGCTCCTGGTACTTCATCACATTCGTTGATGACTGTACTCAGAAAGTTTGGGCCTATTCAATTAGGTCGAAAGACGAAGCACTCGAAGTCTTCACCCGGTGATTAGCCGAAATGGAGAACCAATCAGGATACAAAGTGAAGACACTTCGATCCGACAATGGAGGCGAATATACCTCGTGAGTTTACAAGCAGTACCTATCTAACAAAGGGATTCGGCACCAAAATATCGTTCCTTACACACCCATGCAGAATGGCATGGTGGAACGGATCAACCGAACGATCCAGGAGAGGGTGACAACAATGCTCCAACACTCCCGACTAAAGCTGGAATTCTGGGCCGAAGCATTGTAGACGGCAATCTACCTGATAAATTTATCGCCGTCCAAAACAATCAGGCTCAAAGTGCCACAGGCACTATGGTCAGGCAAGTAGCCGACCTATAACAGGTTCCGTATATTTGGATGCAAAGCCTATGCATTGATCCCCAGGGAGAAAAGGACCAAGTTGGTGCCCCATGCAACAAAGTGCATATTCTTTGATTATGGAACCAATGGGGAATTCGACCACAAGCTATGGGATCCCGAGAACCGGAAATTGATCCGGAGTAGTGACGTGGTCTTCAATGAAGACTCAATTCTCTCTAAATGGAACTAGCTGAAAATATTCGGCAAAAAGGTTTCCTTCGAAATTGACAGAGATGTTGTAGAAGGACCAACCCACCGGCCTGAATCGGAAACTCGACAAAAAATTGAAGAAAACTAAGACAACGATCCCTTTGCCGAATCCGAGTTGGCAAGAGGTCCACTAGTCGAAATAGATTCGACCAAGAGATGGACAAGAGGTGAAAGAGACAGAGTCAAAATGACAAACTCACCCAAATAGGCCAAGGTACCGAAAGGTCGCACAGAACCGACCAAGGCACCAACCAATCCGTCAATCAATCCTGAAGAAGGGGAAGATGACTCAACATCGTCAAAATCCTATTGTAGGGGCGAATCATCTAGAAGGACTCCTGAGGACAATTCAAGAAATATCAATCAACCAACAAAGATGATCGAAGAATCCGAACCGAACACATCGGCACTCAAGAGATCTGGACGAGTTCGAAGGCCGACAGAGTTCTATCAACTGGGCCTTGACTATATCAATTGCATGGATGCAGGAGAACCAAGCTCTTATGAGGAAGCTATAGTCGTGCCGGATGCTGACACATAGCGACAAGCCATGAAATCCTAAATGGACTCAATTCATCAAAATCAAACATCAGAGCTGGTCGAATTACTAGTTGGAAGGAAGCCACTACCTTGCAAATGGGTCTTCAGTTACAAATATGTATCTGACTCAGAGAAGCCCAAATACAAAGCTTGGCTCATCGCAAAGGGATTCAAACAAGAACATGGGGTCGACTACGACGAGATATTCTCACCAATAGTCAAGGTGACCACCCTTTGACTTCTACTTGGGGTCGTGGCGACTGAAGACCTAGAGCTCGAGTAGCTGGACGTCAAGATGACATTCCTACACGAAGATATGGAAGAAGACATCTACATGTCTTCTTTCAACTAGCAAGGGTTGCCCCATGGTTTTTAAAACACCATAGTGTTACCATAGTTATCAGATCTCGAATCACATCTCATATGTCTAGAGGGGTAAAGACGTGAGATGGTTTCTTGGTAAAGTTCTTACAATAAAAATTTCAAGCATTCATTTTGCTTGCGTATTTTTTGAACCTCCTTATTTATATTGCATACCCACAGATTGCCTCATGGAACAAGTTTTGAACGTTGTTGGAGCGATCTCTCTGACCGATACCTCTCAACTCCAATCCGCATCTCGCACACAAGCTGAGATCACTATGAGCAATTGCTCATTACTACCTTGAATCAATTGGCGGAAATGAGGCAGGCCGATATGGCATTGGAAAAGAAATCCCAAGAATTGACTATTGAGTCCAAGAAAGAAGGTGAACCTTCTTTCGTAGTAACGCCATTCAAGGGAGATAAAAAAGAGAGAACCGAGGAGGCCATTAGCACTTGGCTTGGTCGTTGGGAGTCTCACTTTAAGCTCCACCCCAAGCTCGATGCTGTAAAAATTGGTTATGTCGGTCGTGAGTTAGGTGGCTGAGCTGCTGCTTGGTGGCGTGGCCTAAGGACTGCAAAGAACTTACCCACAACTTGGGAAGGTTTCGTTGATGTTTTTAAGAAACAATTTTTGCAGCCACCTTCTCAAGCTGAACAAGCATAACACTTGCTCACGTTGTCGAGTAAGCCATTTACCTCGCTCGAGGATTATGTGCATCATGCTCGGACCTAGATCCAAAAATCGGGACTTACGGGTGAGAAATGGTTCATTGCTTGCTTTTTGAATGGTATTCCTAATGGGGATTACCATTGGATTGTCCATGACAAGGATCCCACAACTTTCAAGAAGCCATCAACATTGTACTTCGGTACCATAGGACTTCCAAGAAAGACCACAATAAACCTAAGTTCGCCAAAACTCCGAATGTCAAGTTCATTGGGAAACGTAACCAATCTAGTGACACTCTTGACTGCGACTCCAAGAAACTGAACCTCTTCTGTGCATATTGCAAGAACGAGGCCACACAAAGGATACTTGTCGTCGTCTTGAGTGGAAGTCAATGAACACCCCTCCTCAAGACAAATCTACGAGTCACACAGGTGAGTCTTTTGATGTTGTTGAAGTTCATACCAACCACTTAGGTTCATGTGAATGCACTTTTCCTTCACATTTACTTGGACCTAATGATTTACTCCGAGCAGTCGGGTATATCAATGGAACACAAGCACATTTCTTGTTTGATTCCGGTAGTTCTCACAATTTTTTTAATCATCACTTTGTGTAGCAAATGGAACTCCACATAAACACAAGTGATCATATCTATCAAGTTCACATGGCAAATGGAAGTGTTCAATACATCAGTGGCATTGTTTGTCAATTGCCAATTCAAATAGATACCTATTTGGAGAAGCTAGACTTTCATGTTATGAAACTACAATTTGTAGATGTCATTTTAGGATACCCTTGGATTTTTAATAAAGACCCTTCTTTGTCCATTGATTGGGTTAATCACTCAATCACATTTGAACTTAATAATTGTAAATTTTTTAATCAATGTTCCAAACTTCCTTCTCGTTCACTTGTGTCTTCTAAATTTTTAAGTGAGTATTCTCGTTGATTAATTTATTCGTGTGTAATTGATCCCGCGCTTCAATTTTATTATTTTAATATTGATGGCACACAATTACCACATTATGAACAATGATTACTCAACTCTATTTTAGACGATTTTCAAGACGTGTTTCCTAACGAATTGCCGCTTACGTTACCACCAAAACGTAATGTGGACAATCAAATTGAACTCATCCCCGGTGTGGCTCCTGTGAGCATTCCACCTTACCTACAAGTAGTTGATTAGAAGAGGATGAGATTGCTAAACAACTTAAGGAATACTTCAGTATGAACCACATTAGGTATAGTGAATCACCTTAGGGTGCGTCGTTCTATTAGTCAAGAAGAAGGAAGGTTCATGGCGAATGTGTATCAATTATCACCGTTTGAATAAAATGACAATTAAAAATGCATATCCGTTACCTCGTGCCGATGATTTGATTGATCGTTTGCATGGGGCCCAATATTTTACGAAAATTGACTTACGAACTAGTTATCATCAGATTCGCATTGCCGAGGATGATATTCTTAAAACCGCTTTTCGTACCTGTTATTCCCATTATGAGTTTTTAGTCATGCCTTTCGGGTTGACTAATGCTCCAACCACATTCCAACAAGCGATGAATGATGTATTCTGAGATCAACTCGGTGATTTTGTTGTCGTCTTCTTGGATTATATTTTGATAAATAGCCATACCTTGAAAGATCATGTTCAACATGTTTGATTTGTTTTGCAAAAGTTGCGTGACAACCCTTTCTATGCAAAACATTCAAAGTGTGATTTCTTCCAAAAATCTATTGTGTACCTAGGTCATTTAATTATGGAAAATGGCTTTGAAATTAAACCTTCTCGTATTGGAAAGGTTAAACTTTGGCCCATTTCTCGTAATATTCGTGAACTGCGATCATTCTTAGGGTTTGTTGGATTTTTACGAAAATCAATTCGTAATTATCCCAAATTTGACTACGCCATTAACTGACCTTTTAAAAGGTCATCCACGTAAGTCAGTCAAACCAATTGCATGGAATGAATAACTTGACAAATCATTTGAGACACTCAAAGAGCATGGCTCCCACTCTTCTATTACCGGACCCTTCTAAGCCTTTCTCAATCGAAACCGATTCTAGTGATTATGCTATTGGTGTTGTTCTTTATCAGGGCGGCCACCCTTAGATTGCTTTTGAAAGTAAGAAGCTTGATGCTGCTCAATCTCAATATTCGGTTCAAGAGAAAGAGTTGTTTGTAGTAATACATGCACTTAAAACATGGAGGCACTATCTCTATGGAAATAAATTTGTGGTTACACCAGATCGTCAATCATTGAAGTATTTTTGTGACCAACCAAATCTTGTTGGTCGTAAAGGCTGTTGGGTTGACCTTATGCAATATTTTGATTTTTCCATACGGTGTCGCACGGGTTCTATGAACACAGTCGCAAATGCTCTTAGTCACATTAAAGAAGTTAACATGCTTAGCTTCACAGAAATAAAATATGATATTTTAGATCACCTTCGAGGGAAATACCTTGATGACAGTTATTTCTCAAAATACTAGACTAAAGCCGAATCTGGTTTAGATGCCGTTACTAGCACCCTACCCTTGAAGACGACCTTTCACATTACAAACGGTTTGCTCTACCATAGTGGAAAGGTATGTGTTCCAGATTTACCAAATGTAAAATAGAAAATTCTTCATGAATGTCGTGATGCACCATCTGCTGGTCATCCTGGAATACAATGCACACTCGTTCTCATCTCGAGTACTTTTTTCTGGCCTAAGATGCACTCTGACGTGCATAAATATGTAACTAAATGCTTACAATGTTAGATTAATAAGTCGGAACGACTTAAAGTTGTTGGTCTTTTACATCCCTTAGATATTCCCAACAACAAATGGGAAAGTATCTCGATGGATTTTATTGTTAGTGTACTTCGTACACAAAGGGGTCATGATGCCATTTGGGTTGTCGTTGACAGACTAACAAAATTGGATAGATTTATTCCTAACTAAACCATGGTAACCGCTCAACAATTGGCTTATCAATTTGTTGATGAGTTATTTCGTTTTTATGGATTACTGATGGATATTGTTAGTGATCGAGATTCCAAGTTTACTAGTGACTTTTGGACTCAAGTCTTTAAGAAAGTAGAAACTACGTTGAGCATGAGTTCAGTAGATCATCCTCAATTTGATGGACAAACTAAACGAGTTAATCAAATTATTGAGGACATGCTTCGAGCTTATGTAGCAAAAACCCCTTCTAAGTGGGACCAATACCTTCCTATCTTAGAATTTTCCTATAATAGCTCTAAACATACATACATCCATTAGATATAATCCTTTTATGTTGATGTCTGATTTTCAGCCACGTGCCCCAGTCGATGTCATGATTCATCGTGATACATTAGACAATACATGCAATTTTGTGCAAGGCAAGAACCAAATGTTGCATATTGACAAAGAAAATGTCAAGACAACTCAAGATTGTGCTCGATTTTATGTTGTTCATGAGAGACATCCTCATGCATTTACTATTGGTCAAAAAGTTTTTTTGCGTGTCCCTACAGACTCTACGCCATTGTCTACAGGCAAGTGCGCTAAGTTAGCCCCACGATATTGTGGCCCATTTGAAATCCTTAAGCGAGTTGGGTCATCTGCTTATCACCTTGCCTTACCCCATAATGTTGGTATTCATCCTGTTTTTCACGTAAGTCGTCTAAAACCATTTTTAGGCTCTAGTGATAACACCATCACAATCCAAGATCTTGTAACATTAGAGGATTTTTCTTACAAACCTCATGTTCTTGAACAAATTCTTGATTCTCATACTAAACGTTTACGTTCTAAAGAGATTCGGCTTTTCAAGATCAAATGGATGGATAAACCTATTGATGATGCCACATGGGAATGTGAGCATACTCTTAAGGCACAATTTCCTCACTTTATATTGCAAGAGTGCAATCTTTTTAAGTAGGCGAGTATGTTATGTACGTATAACGTTGGTGAGGGTGGGTCCCTAATATTTGCATTAGTGAAGGGTATGTTCACTAATGTTAAAAAGGAGGCTAATGGGATTGGATAGAAGGAATGATAGGTGCATGCAACTATCATGATTTGGGCAACCAATGAATGGAGAGCCTTTTAGAAAGGCACATCTATTCAAGGGGCCTAGGAAAAGGTATAAATATGAGGCTTAGCTACCCTCATAAGCACATTACGTCGAAAGGCTGCTATCTTAGATATCGGTGGTGTGGGCTAGGCTTTCGTCTCGACAATCGTATTTATCTTTTCCAAGGTATTACTAATTAGTCATCCTAATGTTACCCCGTACGAGATGTACGGAGAGTCAATGTGATGAGCGAGGGTCAAATGTTATCATGATGATTGTTGTGTGTGTGTAGGGGGCATAAATGTAATTGTGAGTCGATACGTATGTGAACACATGCACACGTGTGTGCATGTGGATGGATACGAGGAGGTGTGAGTGAGTGTCCAGTATGAATGCTCTTGGGGGCTTACACCCCTTTGTATCTACCCCCTCTTATACTATTTAACCCCCCCTTATGGGGAATGAATGAAGGAAGGATCATTTTTCTCTCTCAATCTCTCTCTCTCTCTCTTGTCATCTCTCTCTCTCTCTCTCTCCCCCTCAATGTTGAATCCCCTTGGGAGGGGGGTGGAGCCATTCTAGGCACCACCCCCCACCCCACAATGCTTCTCAATGATTCTCAACATCTTCATCTCGATCTCTCTCACCATCATACCATTCATCATCTTCACTATTACACAATGCCTATCTTTATCATCAATCATCATCATTATCATAAATATTAACCCTAACCCTAAAACCTATAACACCTTTTGGCGACCCCCCTTTGGAGACGAAGTTGAAGGTTAATACGTGGTAGAGACAACAATGACGAAATGTCCGATAATGGTAAAGATGATGTGCAAGAAATCAAATCAATGATGTGTTGCAAATGGTGGTCACGGGATACTAAACGAAGTCGAGGAATGAGAAATGGTGTTGACGATTTGCGTGTAGTTGATCGCAAAAGAAAGACGAACAAAAGTTTCTGATCTATGGGTTAGCAATGGAAGTGCAAAGGAGAGAGAGACCCAACCATCACAAACCGTATCTTCCAAAGATGAGAGTGCATTTCTATCCACATATGTCCGGTCAGACATGGCCAGAAAGACAAACGACCGGAGGGCCGAATGATGACCAAAACCAAACGGGCATGGATGGGCTGGATAGAGACAACGCTTGAATGAAGCATTGATGGCTGGACGAGATTCGATAGACATGAATCGGACAAACGACCAGAGACTCGTTAGACAGGGCCCACAAAGATGGAACAAAGATGGAAAAGGCAATGAAGAAAGTGAAAGAAATGCCAAAAACAACTGACGAAAACGTAAGGACAAAGGCCAGAATGGCTGGATAGTGGGCGAGAGTGGCCGGAGTGACCGGATAGCAGCCGAAGTGACCGGAGTGGATGGACAACAGTTCGAGCGGCCAAAGTGGCTGGACAACAGTTGGAGCGGTCGGATAGGCCAAGAGTGGTTGGACAGGAGCCGAAGAGCCGAAATGACCGGAGAGCGGCCGGACAGGACGGCAGTCGAACATCATCCGTATGGCGACGACCTAATAAAGCAGCCGGAGTAGCCAGGTTGGGGTGGCTAGACAACCAACGGCCAGAGCGGTGGCCGAATAGCGACGACCGGATGCCACGTACAAAGAAAGGGGCGTCGGCCTTACAATAGCCCGATAGTGGCAGTAACCGAATTGCGGCTAGAGCAGCGGTCGGACAGAGACACGCCGAACAGATAGAGGAACTGGGGACCGGATGGACAGGCACCGAGTAGCGACAGCGGAACAATGATACAGAGACGGAGACGACGAAAACAAACACAACAGACAAACAGACATAAATCTTCTCATCACCATTGCCATCGCCACCGTCAACATACAAGCACAGAAGATGATCACGATGAATATCAGGAAGAAGGCAGAGGAGGACGAGGAAGAGAAAGAGACAAGGACAAAAGCGAAGGTTGAGATAGACAAGCACTACTAGAAAAGGATTAGGAAGAGGAGATGAAGAAAGAACAAGAAAATCCAGAAAATAAGAAGAAACAGAGACGGGAGAAAGAACGATAAGAAGAAGAGACAAGGAAAACAACCTAAAGAAAAACAGTAAACAATAAGAGGAAGAAGAGAGGGAAATAGAAAAAGAAAACATAGGGGCATGTGAAGAATTTCGGAAACATGAGTGTACATCAACAAATTTCATAAACATAAGGGTACAATATAAAATTTTAAAAACAAGAGGGCACCACTAGAATTTTGAAAATCCCCAAGACTACTCACACACACTCAAAACAAAGGAAGAACACACATACATACGACATGATTTTGGACCCATGACGAAGTTCGTAAGCCGACAGAACGAGAATGTTTTTGTCGCGGACGATTTGCTGACCGACAAAGATGTTCGAGTCAAGCATTCCGATCGAGGGTGTCGATCATTGAAAGGACCGATGGAAGTTCCGGTCGAAGAAATATCATCATCAAGGCATGTGGGATCGACGTGCAAGGCACTTTCCCACGGGCGTGCCATATTGTGTTACCCCGTACGAGATGTACGGAGAGTCAATGTGATGAGCGAGGGTTAAATGTTATCATGATGATTGTTGTGTGTGTGTAGGGGGCATAAATGTAATTGTGAGTCGATATGTATGTGAACACATGCACACGTGTGTGCATGTGGATGGATACGAGGAGGTGTGAGTGAGTGTCCAGTATGAATGCTCTTGGGGGCTTACACCCCTTTGTATCTACCCCCTCTTATACTATTTAACCCCTTATGGGGAATGAATGAAGGAAGGATCATTTTTCTCTCTCAATCTCTCTCTCTCTCTTGTCATCTCTCTCTCTCTCTCTCTCCCCCTCAACGTTGAATCCCCTTGGGAGGGGGGTGGAGCCATTCTAGGCACCACCCCCCACCTCACAATGCTTCTCAATGATTCTCAACATCTTCATCTCGATCTCTCTCACCATCATACCATTCATCATCTTCACTATTACACAATGCCTATCTTTATCATCAATCATCATCATTATCATAAATATTAACCCTAACCCTAAAACCTATAACACCTAATATCCGACGGTATGGGACGTCGGTGGTAGGTTGGCTATGTCTAGATCATAGCTCAGGGGTGGTCGGGTGGAACGGGTTTTTCCATCCAATCTATTTTCCTTCTTTTACTTTACTTTGGTCTATTGATTAGTAATAGACTCTTAACAAATGTGGGCTAAGAAATCCTTAGCTAAATCATCGGAATGAAGTTGGTGCCGAATAGTATCAAGAAGGCTTGAATCAAGTGGCATGGCATAAATTGTTGTTGCATGTAGCCTTGATGGTCCAAGAAGAATCTGCTTTTGATTGTCGAAGGCCGGATCTCCAAGTCGAAGTGCCAGATATGAATATCCAGACAAAGCATCTGCTTTCCCTTGTTGTTTTCCTGGGGGAAAAATGATATTGAAATCGAAACAAGTTAGAAATTGGGCCCACCAATCTTGTCGCCTATTTAACACTCGAGTTGTTTGAAAATATGTACGATTTTTGTGATCACTATAAATGATGATCTGATGAGGTGATCCTTCTAAGAAATGTCACCATTGCTCGAAAGAGTAGACCACATCTAGTAACTCCTTGTCATGCACCTCATAGTTTATCTTCGTAGTAGTAAATTTTCTCGAGTGAAACATGACTGGATGGGACTGCTCATCCTCGCTTGGTTGTGAATCGTGATAGGATACTCCCCAATGTGAAGACTAATGCATTTGCCTCAATGTTAAATGGATTTTCGGGATCAATATGAGCTAGGATAGGAACTTATGTGAATGCCTCTTTCAATTGAGTAAATGCCTTGTCCGCTTCGATAGTCCAAACAAATGGGTGAGGGGCAACACAATGCTTGAATAATTACGTATGAATTTGCGATAGAAGTTGGCAAACCCGAGGAAACATTGGACGTCTCGAACTGAACATGGGCCATTCTAATATTGTTTGGACTTTTGTTGGATCCATGAAAATACCCTTGGATGAAATAGTGTATCCCTATAGTTCAACTTGTTTGTAGTCAAAACTGCACTTCTCAAGTTTGGCATAAAGACCATACTTTCTTAAGCGTTCAAGTAATTTTCGCACATGTATATCATGCTCCTCGTGTGTTTTAGAGTAAATCAACAGATCATCTAAGTAGATGATGAGAAAGATATCCAAGAAATCACAAAAAATATCATTCGCCATATGTTGAAAAACTGCAGGTGCATTTGTGAGCCCAAAAGGCATGAATGTATACTCAAAAAGACCATACGGAGTATGAAATGTAGTTTTCCACTCATCTCCTGGTCGAATTCAAACAAGATTATATGCATCCCTTAGATCAATTTTGGTAAAATTCTTTGGCCCACCAATGCGCTCACAAGTACTGCCACAACCCACATACAGGAGCCTGATTGTACTAAGAACGAGCATACTAGCATCACTCATGAGGATAGTGCAATAAAAACCACCGATGAAGGGGAGCACGATGGTCTTAAGAATGAGGTGATTATCACCAACCAGGAGAAGTTCACCATGAGTACTACTACAACCCACATACAAGAGCCTAATTGTACTGAGAACGAGCATACTAACTGTTGTCCGCCGGAATAGTAATCGATGGACAAGAGCGCAGTAGAATAATATTGTAACGCATGTAAACGGTTCACGCGGGAAGCGTGAATGGCTAAAAGACCCTGCATATATAAAGGGCAGAAAACCCCCGATAGAGGTAGTGTGTAATTTTTGAATGTAAAAGGCGTATCTTAATAGAGTTCTATCTTCTCTGATATCTATGCGTATCTGTGGTTAATCTACTAAGTGTCTGTAATCCTTAAGAGCGTAGGCATGAGTAACGGTGTGTGCGCTAGCCCACTTTCTAAGGAGCTCGGTTGTAGCCGTCTCCCTGATACGCTGCTAGGATATGAGAGGTATCCCACTAAGTATTTAGGGATCGACAACGGTTCGGTTTAGGCTTAGCCGGTTTGGCCTTATCCAAGCCAAACTGGCTAAGCCTAAACCGTTTAGGGGTTTTCAAACCTGAACCGAACCAAACCAAACCGATCCCTAAACCGGTTTAGGGTAAACTGGTTTGGGATAAACCGGTTTATGAACCGGCTTGGTAAATAGCTTGTAAACCGGTTTGTGAACTTCATTACACAATTCTATTACAATTTATCATTGAACTTCATAACACAAATTATCATTGAACAATCCCCCTCCAATATGTTCCAAATGTAGAATGGTTACAAGGCTTAGAGAAAAACAACAAGAAAACATAAAATGTGAAATGCAAGGCAAATTTAACTAATAGATAATTAAAGAAAAACAACGAGAAAAATTTGACTATTCCAAAAATGTTAACTATTCCAATAATTGATCGTCATAATTGTCCCAAGTCATAATATTCCAAAAAAATCACTTATCCAAGTATAAGTATTCAATAACATCATCCTTGGCAATAATCTCTTCTAAATTGATATCTAAAGTATCATATGCATCATTAATATCTTCAGGAATTGGAATATTAACACTATCAAGTAGATCTATCCAAGATCGTATGCACATCTTGGCCTTGAAAGTGCATGAATGCAACTGTTGCCTATCGCCAAAGTTATCACGAGCTTCGGAGTTAGCTTCCTTTGAAGGCACTGATGAAGCTGGAATGGCCAAATAATCGCATGCCATTTTATACATCCTTGGAAAAATGGATCTGTTTCAAATCAGAAAAAAAGATACTATCAAAATGTGTTCATTAATTACCAACAATAACAAATTTGTTTAATACAACATGATGCAATATAGCTTGAAACCTATTGGTAGACCACCAATGTAGAGGGTCTACGGAACTCTTCACTCGTGGAACCTTCAAGAAACCTTCAATTTCTGTCCGAGCTGATGATTCATGAGATTTGTCATTGTTCATATCCCAAATATCCAAAAAATCAAACGGAGATCCTTCACATGCATCTTCGGATAGAGAATCTTCAACATTAGGATCATGATATTGGGTTGTCAAAAAACTTTGCACCAATTCTATATCGAGGTCTCTCTCAATTGGATTAGGTGGTTTTGGAATTCTACACTCAAACAAAAGACACTATTAGTAAGAAAGAAAGATTAAAAAGGGGGAATTTTCAGTTAAAAACATTAGTACCTCGGGTCAACAAACATTGCGATTCGAGATGGAATAGATTTCAGGGATTCTTGGTACTTGATTAGATATTGTAAGCATTTGTTACTAGCCTCTTGTTGCACTTGAAGAGTAATCTTCTCGGAGGATGAATCAACTGAGTTCATATCCATAGAAATATATTTATTACAATGTGCTAATAAGTTGTTGAATGCAAGCGCGGCTATTGAGAGGGTCGGATACTTTGACCCACTCAAGTAATTACAAATTTTATCAGGCACAAGCAACCATTGTTCCATACTTTGTATATGATTCCAATCTTCTATGGAGAGTGTATGGTTCACAAACTCATTAACAATGACATTGTCACTTGTGGTACAAATCAAGACATCTCTTAATTTTAGGGATTGTTGATACATTATTAGGGTTGAATTCCATCTAGTAATGCAATCTACACATGGTGGTTCATGTTCTCCATTCTCATGCATGGTTTTTGAATATTTTTTAAATATAGCTCTACTCACTTTACTTGTGCGTATAGAATGTAATGTCTTCCCTAACTTCATAGTAGGAGTAATAACTTCTAATGCAGACTTTACACCTAGTTGATATGTATGCACCATGCATCTTAACATATGTGATGATTGTAAAATGTCTTGTCCATGATGACAAAGTAATAACCTAGCTAATTCTTTTGATGCAACTAGAGATTCACTAGCATCGTCAGAAGTTGTAGATAGAAGACGTGAAGAGATATTAAATGATTTTAGACGGGAGAATAAAGCTTTTCCGACACGTTTTCCTACCCCATCTCCCGGAAAGACATCTAGGAAGTCTAAAAGCACACTAGTCGGCTTAGTAGACTCGAAACAAACAAAATGTAAAGTCACGGGATAAAATCCTTTCAAACAGTTGTTTGTCCACCCATCAAATGTTATAGCATATCTAAAATTTTGTGAGGACAAATAAGTAATAACTAAATGGCGAAGAACAACATACATTCGTAACACTAATCTCTTAAGTGTACGAGATGATTTAAGTTGATAAGTGGGCAAGACTTCATGCATTAATCTCTTAAAACTAGAAGACTCAATATGTGCATGAGGTAGCATTGATGTGACTATGTATCTAACAACAATACTATCAAACTTCTTCTCTAGAGTACAAGATATAGTTAATATAGATGAAGTAGCATCTATGTTACTTTGGACAAGAACATTGCTAGAAGTTTGTGGTTGTGATGTGCTATTAATATTATGCTTATCTAATAAATGCTTGGCGATAGAACCTGTAGATGTAGAGCTTGCCCACATCAAGTGACAATAGGCACATCAATGCTTATATGCATCTCCGTCCTTAATGCAGATCATGTGTTGCTCGGTCCATGAAGTTCTTTTTCTTGCCTTTGTTTTGCCTCTAGGGGCTGATATTGATGTTACCTCTTCCATATCAATGTATGTTATTGTACCTATAAAATTTTGGTTATAAAAGATAATGAATTCTTTTGAAATGTCCTACTCTAATCATGAGTTATTACATTGTGCCACATTGTGGCTCAATTTGTCTATATCATTTTTCATATATGTGCATAATTATATTGTGAATCTTACTTCATATCTGTCTACATTGTAGATTGTAGTGACAAATTACAATGATTGTGGGTATTACTTCATATGAGCCTTGAGGTAAAGTAATTTTAAATTGCCTATAGTCTGTAATATCATTATTCATATATGTGCATAATTATATTGTGAAATTATGTGAATCTTGTATGCTTTGTAAAATAGATGGAATAAAGCACTTTGTAGGCTTGGAAGTTGGGAGTTGGGGCTGCACGATGCATGCAGGCGGCAACAACAGGTCGTCGTCTTCCACTTTGTAGTATCTACTATGCAGCAAACCTCTCTCTCTCTCTCTCTCTCTCTCTCTCTCTCTCTCTCTCTCTCTCTCGCGCGCGCGCGTGCGCGCGTGCGTCTGTGTCGATGGACTGGTCATTGTCTGTGTCGAGAGTCCTATTACCTAAGTCCGAGTCGTCTGTCTGTGTTGAGCAATGAGACTCGAGAGACTAAAGTCTTATTACCTAATTAGTAATACCTAAGTCATCACTTTGGAGTCTATGTGTACACAGTACACTCAGCACTATAGACAATAGACTCATGACTCGTGACCACTGACTACTAGTTAGAACTTAGACTCTTGACTAATTAGAAGTTAGAACATATACTTTAGTAATAAACTGTAGTTACTAGTAATTACTAATTAAATCACTTAAACGGCTTAGTCGGCTTGAGCCGGCTCAAGCCGGTTTGGCGAGGCTCAAGCCAAGCCGAGCCGAGCTCAAACCGTTAAGGCAAGCTCAAGCCTAAACCGAGCCGAGCCGAGCCGCTAAGCCACTAAGACGTTTTCAAGCCAGCTAAGCCAAACGGTTTCGGCTTGAGCCGAGCCGTTGCCGATCCCTATAAGTATTACGCATAGACGCTACCATTCGTTGTCACACAGTCACTTTGAGGTCTAGGTCGAAGGACTGACCGTAGACTGTGTTCCTAATTGGTAACACTTTTGGCACGCTTGGTGATCTGTGTCTTCTCACAGACAAACAACAATGAATGGATGTTTAGCCGCAGACGCCCCAGAGAACCAACATGACAAGACCGGCCAATCACAAGGTCCATCACACACCAGGCAAAGGAATGCGCATGGCAAAAGCCTCACCTCAGTAACCTCAATACTACCTGTCGGGACCACAAAGATGATTTCTCGCTCTCCAAATACCTCGGCGATACACGGGAAGCGCGCTCACCACAAAAGCACTGTGGTCTTTCCCTGCCCGTTGTAGAACCCAGCATGGCCTTGCTTATCCTCGCTTCAATGGCGAAATTGACGCCGCTACCCGCATCCGACTGTTCCTCAGTGTTTGGAATGCAAACCATGATCGGAATACAGTTTCCTAAGCTATGCTCGGCCACAACCGAGACGTCGGATCAATCACAGAAAACAGGGATGTGGGGAGATGTATCTACGCACGAAACAGTAAAGAACAGAGTGCACAGGATGTTAACGTTGTCGTGACGATTTTCGGCCACGGTGTGAAACCGAGTGAGACGAATAAACCAAGGATGTGCAACATTGTACATGCACTTAGCAAATAAACCTAAGGCCTAGTGGCACTTGAGTTCATACAGAGGGGCGCAAGTAAGGGTTGAACCTTGCACCTCTAAGATACAAGATAATTGCCTTACCACTAGGACAACTATCATATAGTGTAAATTTTATGTATTTACTTTTCATATATGAATTATAGATGAAACAACCATTAGAAAACCATGTGCACAAAACCATGGTTCTAAACCCATGGTTTGTGCATGACATAAGCAAAACCGTTGTCGTAGTGTATTCCACACACTACGTGGAAAACCATAAAATAATATATCCGATTTTAGATACATATAAATAGATAAATAAAATATAAAAGAATTTATCACGTGCATAGGGCAAGATTCAAACCATGCACCTCCATGTAGATAAACCCCAACTTTACCATTGTATTAACTTATCTTTAGTGTTATAAATATAGATTTAATACATATAAGACCTTTATTTACACATACCTTTATTAAAAGGTAAAAATCATGTATTCTTTAGAGTGTGAATATTTTATTTACACGTGCCATTAAAAGTGACTCATGCACATCTAGCGTGTGTGAAAGTGTTTTTTGAATTCAAACCATTGAACACTAGATGGATATAAAGTATGGATAATTCACATTTGGAGGATAAGAACACGAACTAAGACCTTAGGGAAGAAGTCAAAAGTAAAAGTACGAGACCAAGAGAAAAGTAAAAAGAGAAAACGCAGACTATAAAAAACAGTAAAAATAGAATGGTCATAACTCCCTCGTTGTTTATCCAAATATCACGTTTAAATATGGATTAGAAAGCTTGTAAAAAGAGCTTTCTATAGCTTTTTAAATCGCTTAATTTGGATATCGGATGAGGGAGATATGACGATTAGAAGGTCGATGTGTCATAGCTAAAAATAGGGAAACACGTTCGCGTTCACAAGTGGAAGGATCGCGCATAAATGGAAGGATAAGGGAAATTTTAGGGGTTTTTCAATGATTTTACAAAACACATTGATACCAGTATCATACAAGTTCAAACATACTATGAAAAAGGTTAAAAATCCACTATTTTCGTGATTTAGAAGTAACTAAAAAAAGACGAATTTCAAAAACATACATTCTCAATTTATATCACAAACTTTACAACCAATGTTATTTTATAAGAAACGATTTTTGGGAAATCATAAGAATTCAAAACACATGATTTTATATTACTCGATTTGTTACAAGCGGAATGTAGTTACACTTAATAGCCAAATATACATTCATGATCACTCCTTTACGGAGAATCACTACTATAACTAATATACAATGACGATTCCTCCTCATCATCCTCGGATGTACCAATCAGTGCATTATCTTCGTCATAAACCAAATGGTTTGACTCTAGATTATATGTAGCAGATCTCGTTTGCCTTTGACTCGAGCCACCTTGTAGACCTGGTAATTTTTCTTTTATTATATCTATTGTTGACTTCCTTAATCGTCCGGCTTTTGTAAGTGTGAAGTCGTACACGATGATATCCACATCAGAGATATCAAGGGTCGAGGTGTTACGAATGTTTCGCTTCCTCTTCCTACCTCCCCTTCTTGTTTGGCATTCAATCATCTCCAATGTATACTTACCTGTAAAAGCATTTGCACTTCTAGTGTTGTACCAATGAACATTTATAGACTTGATCGTGTTATCTATTTCATGCATTAGCACTTCTAGAATTTTACCAACCCAAAATTGGTGGCCATGTGAGTTCTCATCAGCCGGCGTTGCAATCAACATCCCCGCGGTGAGCTCTTGCAAATTTCCTTGCCATCTAGCTTCGGCTGCTTTGGTCATCCTTGGTCCCACATAAATGTCTCTTTGTTGTGGATGGACCAAGCTGTCATTAATCGCATTTACTAGTCGCTCCGGACTTCTATTTACGCGATCATGTTGCAGCGACCATGTGAATGGCGTTTCCAAATTCCAATTATCAACAGATACACAATTGTCTATAATTTCTTTCTGATCACTATAAAATACATCCCACCATGACGTGTCTTGTTGTGCGGCATATTTCTTGGCGGCCTCAATATGTTTTCTTTTTTCTTCTAAGGCTTGGAGCCATGACCGTTTTTGTTCTAATACTAAGTCGCTCTGCAACTGTCCTTTCTTCTCAATTGGCATTTGCTTAGCTCCATGGACAATTGTACTCGGCATACAAAGTAATAACTGGCAACCACCTTCAGGTTCCCATGTTGTAGAAGATGAATATTGTTTAGCATACAAAAGTGTAGAACCACTTATTCCATTTTTCTTTATCAAAAAAATGTGATTGAAACTTATATTGTTTAACTGAGCAAGCACTTTAACATTCCCACCACCTCCATCTAATATATATCTCTTAAAGTCATATACCTCCTTCAAGTGTAACACTTTTGGGCGTGGTGTATATGCATCACAAATGACATCAAATAGTTTAGGTAAAGTGAAAGCATCATGCCGAGACAACTGTCTGGAGAATGTGCTAAACATCTGATCTATATGGTCATGTGTGTGGCCAACCAAAAGGAAATTGACTTTCACTTTCCTAAACAATTCTAGGTTGACCAACATACTTAGATAGCCAAATACAGTTGAATTTTTGTTCTCTCTAGCAGTATTATCCAATTGAATGTATAGAACAGGGGGGAAAGGTTGTCCCCAAGACATCAAAACTCGGTGAATCACTGTAACTGTTAGGTTAGGGTCATTGTGAACATTGGGGTAAGTAATGAAGACGTGAGGTCGAACAGACCTATTATAAGCCAAGCATCCCACCAAGTGCATTTGAACAAGGCACTCATCATTGACATCTTTGGGGAGCCTCCGCATATGCGGCAAGCATGTCTTCTTCTGGTCCATGCCATCTATCATTAAGCACATGTATTGTTCAGGCCTCTTCAAACACTTCTCTCTATGATGCATCGCCTTCCTTCGTTCTAAGGATTGTGCCTCGCGATGCTCTTGTAGTAACTTCTTACTCGTATCCTTTTCCATTGATGTCTTTGCACCTTTAGCCAAACTTTTAAGATTTGCACAAATGGAGCAATAACCCATACGTACTTTACGAGGAATAATAACATTTGAAAACCGAGCTCTCCATAATCTTGTGAATTGGCTATAGGTGATAGACTTATTACGTGAGCCCAGCATTTCAGATCGATAGACATCATAAACTTCCCGACGGGTATAATTATCAGAAAGATGCATCCTACCTGTAGTGGGCATTACTTCACAATTTAACTGAAAGTAAGTTTTCATCCAGCCAATAGCTAGTCTTCCAATTGCACCTTTCATACTTGGAACCTCTTTACAATTGAGCATCTGATCCCCGCTAAGTAGACGTTGTTGTACTCTATGTAGCCGCATGTTACTAACACATAACACAATTTTGAATGCAACTCTACATATCTGTTGCGCATGGAAGATATAATACTCGAATGATACTTTGATCCCCGTACATTTGTCAGATACTAGTTGCATATGTGATCCGAGGTAAGTGTCTTGCTCATCACCGGTCATCGAAAAATAGTATCGCCTTAATTCTCGCAACTTTGATTTTCCAATCATAGACATACAACCACGGGCACAACATATTTTGTTGACATCAAATCCAATCTGTTTATCTGATGTCACCAAGCTAAATCTAGCCAGACGAATTCTTCGTGGGATTCTTCTAATATGCATAGGGCTCCCAGATTTCTCTTCCTGCATAGAGGTTGGTGTAACCTTGTTACAGTCTAATTCTCTGTTCTGACCATCGCCAATGTTATTCAATGTTTCCTGGGCACTTCCTTCATTCCCGGTATCTTTATTAATATCGTATTCTTCAATAGAGAACTCTTCACATGTGTCATTATTTGCATTCCCTGTAGATGAGCTCAGACAATATTCTTCGATAGAATATGGTGAGTCGGTCGAAAGACAATATTCTTCAATCGAATATGGTGACTCTGTTGATAAACAATACTCTTCAGTAGAAAACGATGTGTCTGATGACAAACAATATTCTTCAATCGAGAACGGTGAATCTTCACTCATGGCTTAAGGTCTAGATAGGGCTCTCTAAGTTATACTCCTCTCTAACCATATACTCCTCCCTAAACATAAACTTCTCTCTAAACAAAAGCCAAATCAATAGAATGTCTATATTATGTAATATTCTATTAAAATACAATACATCTAAAAATTATTTTTAATAAAGTAATTTAACTTAAATTATCAATCATTATATAAACGAGATCTAAATGATGTTAAATCAAGTAAAATATAAAACTAATCATTAACAAGCCTTGAATATGTTGGATTAATGTTAAAATCATTGGCTAATTAATGACACCCATTTTGATATAGAACGTCTCACTCATTGATTCTTTAAGGCTCACCATTTTAATTATTAGACTTATCAATCATTGAGAGTCATAAAAGTTTTTGCTTTTAGTAATCAATCATTGGTACATTCATGAACCTCTATCATTGTCTCCTTCATAACCTTTGAAGTGATTGTAGGTTGTTATGAGTATAAAAGATTGATCAATATATTAGTTTGACTTTGTAATCATTAATACAATCATAAGTTACTATAGTTAATGTGACTATGGTTACAAACTAACTATCCTCAAAGTTACCAACATTGGTTAAGATGACTATGGTTACTTTAACCATGGGTTCAATCCCTATAAATAGGAAGACCTCATCATATTTCACTCACCAGAGCGTACAGAGCGTACAGAGCACTCAGAGCACACAGAGCACACAGAGCACACAGAGCACACAGAGCACTCAAGGCACAAAGCACGAAAGCGCGATCTCCGCCTCCACACAAAACGATCAACCATGTCTTCCAAGAGAGTCGAGCGCGAGGAGTCCAGGTAGGCCTCTGACACTGTGGACATTTTTGTAAATATGTTTCGTTTCCCGAAAAACTCGATACGGCGTATCGAGTTCATGTATACAATACAAATATTTAAACACGAACTCGATACGGCGTATCGAGTTCGTGTGTAAATAATTGTATTGTATACACGAACTCGATACGCCGTATCGAGTTCGTGTTTAAAGTATAGGTTTTAAACACGAACTCGATACGGCGTATCGAGTTCGTGTTTAAAACCTATAATTTAAACACGAACTCGATACGGCGTATCGAGTTCGTGTTTAAAACGTATACTTTAAACACGAACTCGATACGGCGTATCGAGTTCGTGGTTAAAACTTACCTTTTAAACACGAACTCGATACGGCGTATCGAGTTCGTGTTTAAAACTTACCTTTTAAACACGAACTCGATACGCCGTATCGAGTTCGTGTTTAAAGTATAGGTTTTAAACATGAACTCGATACGGCGTATCGAGTTCGTGTTTAAAAGGTTTAGTGTTAAACACGAACTCGATACGGCGTATCGAGTTCGTGTTTAAAACCTATACTTTAAACACGAACTCGATACGGCGTATCGAGTTCGTGTTTAAAGTATAGGTTTTAAACACGAACTCGATACGGCGTATCGAGTTCGTGTTTAAAGTGTAGCCTTTGAGAGAGAAAAATCGTTTAAGGGGTGGAAATGTTATCAAATTGTCTGTCAAAATCAGTCTTTTTATGTTGAGTTTACTTACTTCTAAACAAATACAAGCTCTAATTATAGGTGATTTTTGACCTACTTTGGCTTAAAATAGTAGAAAATGATCTACAAATTGCATTCACTATGGCAAATTCTCATCAATATAGGTTTAGAATCTATATAAGTCATATCTACTATTTAAAAGAATATATAACCCGTTTTACTTATTACGATATATATTTTCTAGGTTGAATAGCCATGCCTACAATAGATTTTTGAATATGTTACTGCTCCTAGAAACTGTTCTTCATTATAATAACAACTTCAATCTACGTAACTGTCTAACTTATGTTTTTGCATATACTTTCTTAAATAGGTCGTTTGAGAATCTGTCAGACCGACCCGTGAAGAAAATTAAGCTTCGCATACAAGGTTCTCCAATCGAAGCCCAGACCAAGGTAACTCCGGAGTCCATAAAGAGAGGAAAAAAGCTTCTATTTAACGAAGAGACAAAATCTCAGCCCCATAGTGATGTAAGCCAAAAGAAAATTGTCGCCGCTACTGGAGGCGAAGACCTTCCTGACCGAGATCTAACGGACAAGGAATGGTGTATGCAATATATCGACTCAAAGAAAAAAGTCGTATTGTATACAGCAAAGAAGAAGGGTGAGGGGCAGCTAGGAAAAGAAACTCCATTTATGTATGGCCGAATTCTACGATTTGACTACGAAGATGCAGATTCGGCCAACATACTGGTAATGATAGAGTGCTCCAAGGGGGTACGCAAAGTGTTCCTTTCAGAAGACCTTTTAGTAAAGGAATCTTGTGGGCCTGAAGTGTTCAAAAAAGCACTTGATAACTCACAAAACCTGATTGTTACCTTGAGGCCTTATATACAAGGCCATGTAACTCTACGAGATGAAGAGCCCTCCCACTTGAAGGCCACTAAAAAGGTATCCAAAGTCCAGTCAAGACCAGCCAAGAAGAAGACAACGAAAATGTCGGATACGGATTCGACAAGTGACAATGAAGAAGAGGATAATAAGGGGACGCCAGGAGCCGAGCTGGCCTCGGGTGTTTTGTCATCCGAGCAGAATAAAATAAGAAGAGAGTTAATGCAACGGAAGCTGGTCAGGAAAGGCCAAGTATTTAATTTGCCTATAACACACATCCATCGGCCCCCTATTGATGAAAAAACAGGTCGAAGACCACTTGAGATTAGAGAGCCTCATCGCATGCATGTTCAAAATCTCAAGAAAAAAATGAAAATTAATCCTCATGCCACAGTGGTGCCTTTTATTGTTATGGTGGATCCTGAAGAATGTGAAACCATTGAAGATTTTGATATCAGAAAGCATGATCAATATAATTATTTTGTCATTGGTGGATCGCATTCAGCAGAGGCACGTCGACAACTTGTCAGAGAACATCCAACCACTTTCTTCTTCAAGTATGCCGAGTGCAAAATATATGTTGGGCTCACAACCGAAGAGGCTAAACTGTTGGCATGGGACCATAATAATGATAATGACTATAGGCAGAAAATGTCGTCTATTGAGCGAATCCGGTTCTTCCACCACGAGTATTTAGATGTGAAACAAAAGTTTGGTGTGAAGTTACATCCAGGCCTTCGACGTCAATGTCTTCATGAAGTCGGCATTGTGGTAGATGATAATGTTAGGTCCGATGGTCTTCGAAAGTATGAATCTTGGTTTCAATTGGCGTTTAGAGATGGAGAAGTATGGGACCTCCAAGATCAAATCTTCTCAATGTGGGAGAATAAGGAGGTAAAGGGTCAACGACAAAAGAAATGTAGGGTTGACCCTCAACTAGAAATAAAGTCACAAGCCGCCAAGAGAATTGACTTGACAATTGAAGAAGCGGCAGACGACATGAAGCTGTCTCTATGGAGAGCGATGCAAGGTATTAAGGACGAGTACTCTGCGTTGATACCACTGCCAAGGGTTGTGGCGAAAGATTTAAGCCTTGAAGAAATGGTCACCGAGTTCAATAAGTAAGTCTTTCAAATACTGAAATTGTAGTCTATCTGGTGTAATTCAAAGTTCTAATCTTGATTTCTAATTTTACAGTCATAAGGTGTACATGAAGATCCAAGAAGTAATGATGAAACAACTTGGATGTATAACTTGGGAACAAGTGACCGAGGATTATCCTCTAACGTCTTCGTATAAGGCGTTATCAGAGTATTTTATTGCATTCAAGGATTGGGTTAGTATTGATATTTTTTCATTACCCTTTCATCATATGTAGAGGTTGCGTAATAATACCTGATGTCCTATTGCTTCTATTAGAAACCGTGTCGAGGCAAGAAACAAGGAGAAGTTAAGGATATACACGATTTCCCTACATCCTTCCTTGCACATCTCGAGCGAGCTAGAAAAGAAAAGGATCGTCGCTTAGTCAAGGCGTACGAAATGGAGGAAGATGGCTCGTTTAAAAAATTTAGCCACAAGAAAGATATAACGAGAGATCTTTACTACAATGTGGTTTGCGGTGATGTCATCGACTTGATCCAGAAGGTGCCAAAGAAGGAATATACGCTAATGATTGAGGATATTCCTTACGGATTTCGAATGGCTGGGTCATCATACGACGATGAACCGTTTAGGTTTAAACAATTGGAGAAGATGGTCAAGGATTTCGCTGAGCTAACGACCGCATCCTTGTGGCGAATAGTTGTCTTTCATAGTATGGACCAAGGGTACTCGGTAGCTCAAGCTTTGAGATCTCGTTGCCATGGCATCGAGAACCTTGCATGGTAAGGATTATTTATAGGTGTCTTTCATTATATTGCAATTCTTAAGGTTGTTGAATCTATTTTTAACTCGATGAATTATTTTTTATAGGATCAAGACCAATGTAAATAGAGGGCCAACTTTTCGGTTCGTTAATGCCATTGAATACATAACGGTTGGCTACTTCGATGAAATTAAAAAACAGAGAATCAAAGAGCATTCTAATGAAGTGGGAGGTTCAAATCTGTTGGTATATCCAGCAGTGACTCGGAAATTGCGACATGTCACCACGACAGAACGGGGACTTGTCAACCCATACCAAAAACCTCAACGACTTATGATGCGCTTGATCGAGATGTTTTCTGTCGAAGGAGACTGGATATTAGATCTCTTTTCTGGCACAGGTATTCCTCGAACTAGGGTAACGATCTTGAGATAACCAATCCCTTTTTTTTCGTTTGACAACTAAATCTTCTTGTTACTTACATCACAGGAACTACGTCAGCATGTGCATTGAAGCTGTTTAGGAATACAGTTGCATTGGAGAAGGACGAGGACCAAGTTATATTTATTAATATGCGGATTAAGGCTTTGTGGGAGTGCCCAGACCAGGATGAGGAGGTCGGTGCAAAGAACCTCGCCAATACAGAAAGGTTTCAACCCGCTTCGCGAGAGCCTATTCCTCCGTTAGCCGGCGAACCGGGAGAGCTAATAGAGCTTGATGATGAGCTTATAGAAGATATTTCGTTGGCCCGGCTAACAGGGGAAACCAATGCACGTATAGCCGAAGACAGTTCTACACAAGATGATGAAGAAAATGACGTAGATGAATTGATTGCTATGTAATAGACTCTATAAAGAATATGACACTGACGATTTGTTAAGATTTCACATTATTAATACAAATTTTGGGTTTTACCTAGTGGATTCTATTCTTTATAATCATCTATATGTTTCAATTTTATTTTTATATACCTCATTAGTAGATTTATGATATTGGTTTCACCGCGTGCATAGCTGACTACCAAACTTATGGAGAAACATGAACTAGCTTAAAAGGAGGCTGATTTTGGTCCAAGCTAACCTTAACAGAACATGGCCCTATAATTATTGCCATGACTGTCCATGTTGTTATTATGGATCTTTGTCTTATATTGTTAAAACAGGTCTAGTTTCTATTCCATTGCTGCTTAGATTGTGTAGTGTCTTGATAATGGTTCCAGTTGCGTTATCGTTCGGAGTTTGATCTTGTGTGAATCACCTAAGCAATAGAGTAGATCAATTTTAAATATAGGTATGAAAGCCTAATAGGTTTGTTATTTCCACGACATTATCCTAAAGTTCACTGCCTTACATTGTGCACAATTATATACACATATGGTTTGATCCCATATGAACAAACTGAGGAATAGATTAGATCAACTTTTAATATAAGTATTGAATACTTTAATAAGTTAGTTATTCCAATCACTTATCCTAATGTGCACTATCCTACATTTTCGACAATTACATACATGCACGTATGGGTCAAAGTATAAATTATATCTCATTTTATTAGTATGGATACAAGTACACCTCATAATTTTGTAAAACCTACCTAATTAATATAAGTCTTTAAGTTAGTGTTTCCCTTGTCGCACAATAGTGCCATATTGAGCCATAGTTGAACTTTATTTAGATACATTAACTTATCAACATGTCTAAACTTGCATGATTTCTAATGATCTCCACTCGTAGATCTATCATGTATTTTTATATTTGCAAATTCTTATCAAGTTGAGGAACATGTGATACTAGTGCATCCAATTATTGTAGAGAGGGTGTATTTGCTTCGTTTTAAGAAGATTCTACAAGTGGAATGCGCAATCCTTCCACTTGTGAACGCGAACGTGTTGGGAGATAAAAACCTTCTAAAAATAGCATGAACGTGGATAAGAAGAGGAAGGTTATAAAAGAAGAAGTGATATTAGTGAGGAGGGAGGCTAAGAGTGAAGGCCAAAGAGTGGATGAGGAGTGTTAGGAAGAAGTGTCTTTGTGGAAGAGGAAGTGTCTTAGAAGAGGAAGGTCTTTGGTTTTAGTTCAATGTGGAGTTTGTCTCCTTTGTATTCTCTTGATGTTGGAATATCAGAACATTCTTATTTCTTGCTCGCTGTCAGGAACTCTATTAAGGCAGAGAAGGAATTAGTACTAAAAGAAGGATTAGTACTATTGTTGGGGAATAGTACTAAGACAGAGAAGGATTAGTACTATGAGAGGTGTCGAACTTTGAGAGAAGGAATGAGTGAGTGAGAGAGAGAGAGAGAGAGAGAGAGAGAGAGAGAGAGAGAGAGAGAGAGAATGATGATGCGAAAGATATATGTATTATATGACGGAAGATATACAACAGTAGTTAGAAGGCTTAAGACTGGCGTTGAACCGATTTGGTTCGAACTAATGCCTTGCGCCTCCTTTTATAGTGTCTTCAGGAATACTCCTGAAGTTTCTAGAATGTTCCAGAGAAATCTGGAATATACATCAATTTCCTAATAAAACCTAAATGAAAATAATATCCTTCAAATTACAACTCATAACCTAATGGTAAAGTCTCGACCCGTGTAACAAAAGGTTATGGGTTCGAGTCTAGTTATGACACTATCCCCCCTTTAAAACGACGAGTTTCACGAGTCGTTTTGGATTGAGGACCCGGTTTCTCGGGATATCGTCGATGGAAGTCTTCTAGAAGAGCACGAGCATTGGTCACATTCTTGATCGGTTCCCAAGTACGCTCGCTGGGACTATATCCTAGCCAATCGACTAGATAGTAGAGCTTGTTGCGAACAATCTTGGAATCGAGGATGGCAGCGACCTCATACTCAGGTCCATCTTCGAGCTCGATAGGAGGTGGAGGTTGTATAGTACGTCCTGGGATAGTGCTCTCGTGATAGGGTTCGAGGAGAGAACTATGAAACACCGGGTGTATCCGAAGTTGCGGAGGTAGCTCGAGACGAAAAGCGACATCATTAATCTTCCCGATAATACGGAAAGGACCTAATCGTCGATAATCCAACTTCTCACATGGGCGAGTAGTCTTGATGTGTCGTCGTAGCAGCCACACCCGATCTCCAATGTTAAAACTGGATGGAAGTCGATGACGATCTGCGTAGTCCTTGTGTGATTGTTGAGCTTGCTGGAGTTGAGTAGATAAATCCGCTTGTATCTTGCGTAACCGCTCCAAACGATCCTCCGCGCAAGGATTTGTGGACACTTCTGGGGTTTCAAGGACACACCACCGGGGATGATATCCCGTATAAGCGTAGAATGGCGTGACTTTAGTCGATGCGTGGATAGCGTTATTATAGGCAAATTCGGCGAACGGAAGAATATCTGCCCAGTCATTCTGATGATAGTTGAGAAAGCACCGCAGATACTGCTCCAGTGTTTGATTTGTTCGTTCGGCTTGACCGTCGGTTTGTGGGTGGTAGCCGGAGGAGAGGTTACAAGTGACCTTCAGCATTTTAAAAAGGTGCTTCCAGAATTTTGACACAAACTGGGGTCCACGATCGCTGATGATATTATCAGGGAGTCCATGATGCCGACATACTTCCCGCATGACAATTTCGGCGGTGTCTTCACTAGATATTTCTTTAGTACATGGTAAGAAATGAGCCATCTTCGTATATCGATCCACCACTGTGAGAATCGCACTGAATCCCTTAGAGACTGGAAGATCTGTAATGAAGTCAAGAGCAATGGATTGCCATGGCTTGCTTGGAATTGGTAATGGTTCTAATAAACCATATGGATGATGTCTTGGCATTTTCGCTCTGCAGCATGTATCGCAAGTCCGAACAAAATCTTCGACAAATTGTCGCATACGGGGCCACCAGAATGATCGTTGTACTAAATCTAATGTTTTAGTACTACCAAAATGTCCTGCTGTATATGTGTCATGGCAGTTTTGTACTACTCGAAGGCGGCAAGAACCATTAGGAACATACAAAAGTTCTTTAAAGAAGAGTAATCCATCACAGTATTTGAATTGCCGATAATCCGTACCTGGTGATTGTGATTGTGAACATGACGCTCGAGAGGGGTCAATTTGTGCTAGTATAGCTTGGGCGAAAGCGTCAGTCTTCAAGTCCTCACGTATAGTATTGGTAATGTCGGAATCCACGGGCATGTCAAAGATCTGTGCTGCTTGCAGTCGTGTTGGACCCAAGATTACTTGCTTCTGGTTATCGAAAGCTGGCTCACCGGGACGTGGTGTTAGATACGAACGCCGTGATAATGCATCTGCCTTCCCTTGGTGCTTCCCCGGACGATATGTAATTTTGAAGTCGAAGCGTGTGAGGAAATGGGCCCACCGAGCTTGACGTCGATTCAGTACACGAGCATCTTGAAAGTAGGCAAGGTTCTTGTGGTCACTGAATACAGTGACCTGATGAGGAGATCCCTCCAGGAAATGCCTCCATTGCATAAAAGAATCAACTATTGCTAATAGCTCTTTATCATGAATTTCGTAGTTGATTTCGGCGGCGTCAAACTTACGGGAGTGGAAAGCCACAGGATGTAGCTTCTCGTCGTTACCCTGTTGTGACAGAATGCTCCCCAATGCGAAATCCGATGCATCAGCTTCGATAATGAATGGTTTTTCCGGATCCACATGACCTAAAATTGGAGCTGATGTAAACGCCTTCTTAAGACTCTCGAAAGCCATGTCCGTCTCTTTAGACCAAATGAATGATTGTCCCTTCCTGGTGAGCTGTGTGAGAGGCAGCACAATTTTTGAGTAATTTTGTATGAACTTCCGGTAGAAATTTGCAAAGCCTAGGAAGCATTGCACATCCCGCACCGAACGCGGAGTGTGCCATTCTATCACCGTTTTGACCTTGGCTGGGTCCATAGATATGCCTTCTGAGGAGATGACATAGCCGAGAAACTCCACTTGGTTGCACCCGAAACTACATTTCTCTAACTTTGCATACAGACCATGTTCTCGAAGTCGTTTTAGTACTAATAGTACATGAGAATCATGTTCTTCTTGGGTCTTTGAATAAACCAGTAGATCATCCAAATAGATGATCAAAAAATCATCCAAGAGGTCTCGAAATATATCATTCGCCATGTGCTGGAAGACTGCCGGCGCATTAGTGAGTCCGAACGGCATGACCGTATACTCGAAGTGCCCATATCTGGTGCGAAACGCGGTCTTCCATTCATCTCCTGGTCGGATCCGTACGAGGTTATAGGCTCCTCGTAAGTCGATCTTCGTGAAGAACCTGGCACCGTTGATCCGTTCTAAAAGACTTGAGATAAGGGGAAGAGCATACCTATTTCTTACTGTGACCTTATTCAAGCCACGGTAATCTACAACGAGTCGAAGCGAGCCATCTTTTTTCTTGACGAAGAAAATGGGTGCGCCGGCTGGAGATTTCGAATGCCGAATGAAACCGTTCTCCAAATTCTCCTCTATATAGGCTCGAAGGACTTCTAGCTCGGTTGGTGACAAATTGTAGATCGGCCCCCATGGCGGCTCTTTTCCCGGTTGTAAGTCGATGGCGCAGTCGTACGGCCGATGATGAGGAAGTGTGTTGGCTTGTACTTTATCGAACACATCAGCATACTGACGATACTTCTCGGGAAGTTGAACGGTGGACTCCTCTTTGGTGGTGCTGGAGGGTTGTACTGATATTGCAAAGAGAAACATTTCCTCCTTGCGCCCTTCCTCACGCAACTGACGTAGCGAAATGGTTGCAACCTTCTGGGTAGATCCTTGGGTTTGTCGCAACCGGATTTCCCTTGTCCTCCAATCTATGTCTGGGTCATGTAACTCGAACCATGGTAATCCTAAAACTATGGGATGTTCTGGAATACTAATAATATTAAATGATACTACACATGTTAAGTTATCTAGGACAATATTAACGGGTTCCGACTCTTCTATGATATTACCAGAAGCAATGGGACGACCATCAATGACTACTACTGAGGCTGGACATGGGAGCTTTCTGAGAGATATCTGATGAGCTCGGGCAAAATTCCTATCCATGAAGCAAGAATTAGCTCCGGAATCTAGAAGGGCTAAGGTATGTACTGGAGGGGTACTTTTAGTACTAACTGCTACTTGGACTACGAACACATCACTAACTTGCTTAGAGGGAATGGAACCACTAATGGGCTGCACAGATCTAGGGCTGTCCAACCAAACGGCTCCTATTTTGGCTGGACTTAGTCGTTTAACTCTTCTTCTAATTGGCTAAGGACATCAAATTTGTTTGCGAGATTCGGACTATTAGTACTATTAGGACTATTATGACTATGAGGATTATCAGAGATTCCTACTGACATAGACTCGGGTTTAGTATAGTCAGAACTAACAATGACTTGGTTTACCTGCCTTCTTGGTCTATGGGGACAGTTTATCGCGATATGCCCTGGTCCACCGCAATAAAGGCATAATCGGTTTGTTCGGCGTCGTTGCTTTTCCTCCTCCGATAGCGGCCCACGACGACGTGTAGTGTCAATTTCCATTGGAGTTGGAGTACTTACTGGAGGCGCATTATGTGACTCCCTTTGAAAAGGTTTCGCTACCATTGAGGCATAGGTAGGCTCGGATCTTGCCCTCGGCATCTGAAATTGTCGTTCCGAACGTCGCTCGAAGAGGCGGTTGTCACATCTGACCGCTCGACTGATTGCTTCTGTTAATGATTTTGGCTCTTCAGGGAAAGTCAAGAGTAAATCCTTGACATCGTTGCGTAGACCATAGCGGAACTGCTCCATCAATGCTTGATCATCCCAGGGGATATCGGCGGCGAGTAGGCGGAAATCTGCAGCATATGCGGAGGCTGGACGGTCACCTTGGCGTAATCGCCGGATTTTGTTGATTGCAGTCCTTATGCTGTCAGTATCTCCAAAACATGCTTTAAACTCACTTATGAATTCTTCAAAATTATTTAGTACTGGAGATTCCTTTTCTAGTAGCGGAGCGAACCATGCTAATGCTGAGCCATTTAACAACGTGCCTACTAAACCCACTCGTGATGCATCGGTGGGATATCGGGACGGATGCATTTGAATAACTAACCGTACCTGGTTAAGAAACCCTCTAAACTGCGATCGCGTTCCATCGAACTTCGTGGGAAGGCCAATCTTGGGTTCTTTATGAATCCCTTGTGCTCCGTGCCCTTGTTGTTGCATTGCTACGATGGTTGCTTCGAGTTGTTGCACGCGTAACGCAAGTTCCCCATGCTGTTGTTGCGTTTGCTGCTTTTCTAAGGAAATTTGCTGAAGATCCCCCAACAAGCGTTGATTTTCTTGTTCCAAAGCATGAAACTTCTCTTTCAAGCATTGAAATTCCGAGAAAACGGATTGATACTCTTCAGCGCTAACGGTGGCCATGGGATGAAGGAAAAGGGAAATAAGAGACTAGTAGGAAAGGAGAGAGACAGAAGGAAGAGGGAGACTAGAAGGAAGAAAAATCGGTTCAAACTGTCAGGAACTCTATTAAGGCAGAGAAGGAATTAGTACTAAAAGAAGGATTAGTACTATTGTTGGGGAATAGTACTAAGACAGAGAAGGATTAGTACTATGAGAGGTGTCGAACTTTGAGAGAAGGAATGAGTGAGTGAGAGAGAGAGAGAGAGAGAGAGAGAGAGAGAGAATGATGATGCGAAAGATATATGTATTATATGACGGAAGATATACAACAGTAGTTAGAAGGCTTAAGACTGGCGTTGAACCGATTTGGTTCGAACTAATGCCTTGCGCCTCCTTTTATAGTGTCTTCAGGAATACTCCTGAAGTTTCTAGAATGTTCCAGAGAAATCTGGAATATACATCAATTTCCTAATAAAACCTAAATGAAAATAATATCCTTCAAATTACAACTCATAACCTAATGGTAAAGTCTCGACCCGTGTAACAAAAGGTTATGGGTTCGAGTCTAGTTATGACACTCGCCTTCTCTATCTTTTTTCTTAGTTTCTTGAGTTATACTCTCTAATCATAATTACCTAGAGCTATATAATATATTATGATTTTAAACTCCATCTAATCGGTTTGGTCAAGCCCTCATATAGTGTATAACTATCTATTATCTTATACACTCTATCATTTTTGGCGCTCCAGGGAGGGCGGATCCTTTCCGTATAGGAAGAGAAGTTATCATTTAATTGTGTTACTATATTACATTAACTTAGCTATGCAATTTGCATTTTCGGGTGAAAGAACACAAGATGCTGGTGCCTTTTTGGCATGCTTTGAGCATCATGCCATATCTATTGGACGCATCACCGACAACGAAAAGTTGCCCTTGTTGGTAGCTACATTCTATGGTCGTGCTCGAGATTGGTATGACTCTCTTCCGCAAAATGAACAAGGAGAATATCAATTATTGGTGCATCAATTTCGTACAAGATATATTCAATGGAAAAGTGCAACTGAGGTAAGGGAGGAGCTTTTTCAACTAAAGATGGAATCACCTTTTGGTTTTTTAGAGTATGAACGAAATTTCCAAGAATTGTGGACGACGTGGATTCGTCTTCGTGGTGGCACCGAAGACGAGTGGTTTAAGATAGAACAATTTAAGGTGGGCCTTGATATGCATTTCCGTTTGGAGGCAAGCTTGAAGGATCCAACGACTTTTCAAGCTCTTCTCCAAGTTTGTCAAGATTATGATCGACAAGTGAAGATGATGAGTTCCATGGGGGATCCCCAAATGACGGCTTTGGGTGCAAATTTGATGCCTCGTGCCAACTTTCAAGCCTTATCTTCAATTGTGCATGGTGGACAAGTGTTTCCAAATGTGTATACCACCACAACAATAAACCCAACAAGTATATCTCAAGAAGTGGAACAAGTGAAGAGTGAACAAGATACAATGGCGTTGGTGAATCGGCGCTTTGATGAAGTGATGGCCCACTTGCAACAATCCCAAGCAATTCGCAACACTATTCCCGATGGTGGTGGCTCTAGAGGGCATCAAGGTGTAATTTGTTATTCTTGTCAAGAGGAGGGACACTCAACAAGATGTCCTCATCGACAACAAAGAGGTATGGAAAGAGACATGTATGAAGTGCAACGGAATGGACAACGACCTATCAACAATGGAGTCGAAGGAAACGTAACACTCCCTATGGCTCAGGTTCCTACAATTCCTCATAATGTGAATCTTCTTAATTTTATTGATGATAGTGATAATTCTTTTGAAGTAGCTCCTGTGAAAAGGACAAGGTCCTCGCAAAAGGAGAAAGAAGTTGAAGGAGGATCTAGTGCCTCAAGACAAAAGAAGAAGTCTAAGGAGAATGAGAAAGAGGAAAAATTGAGAAGGAGACACTCTAGAAGAAAGATCAAGATGGAGGACATTCCTATGGGTGAAGGTGTAGAAGCTTTCAATTTGAAGCATGAGTTGATTTCAAGTGGACCAAGGATAACATGGCCGCAACTTCTCCAATTATCTCCCACATTACGAAAGGAGTGGGGGCGACTTGCAAGTATTCGCCAAAGTCGGAAGACTGTGCATTATGTGGGAATCGTGCGAGTAGAAGATCGAAAGGACATATGACCCACCATCCCCGTCTCCATCAAAGGGTTTCACATCAAAGATGCGTTGGTTGATAGTGGTGCTAGGGTAAGCTTGATTTCTGAATTTGTAGTAAACAAAGTAGGAATTCCTATTAGTAGGTCATCTTCAACAAGGGTGGTTGTAGTAGATAGTGGAGTGGTGCATTGCACAAGCATAGTGGAGGATGTGTTCATCAAGTGTTTTGGAATAAGAGGAGAAGCTTGCAACAAATACCACATCAACTTGAAGGAAAGTGTATCAATTTCCCCAAAGCTTCGGCAATTGAGTGTTGAACAAAAGGAAGAATTTATGCAAGAGTTCAACGCATGGTTACAAGAAAGTTCCAATTATAAGATGGAAGATTTGAGGTATGTGTCACCTATAGTTTTGGTTCCAAAGAAGAATGAGATCAATTTCAAACCCTTGAATGATTCGACCAAACGAGATGAATTTTCACTTCCTTCTCGAGATGAGATTGTCGATAAAATGGTTGTTTATACAAAACAAGGTAGTGTGGACAATATGTTGTGCCAAAAAGGATTTCATGTGGATGATTCAAAGATTAACATAATTACAAAGATGACAATTCCGACAAGTCTTGAAGCTTTGAAAGTATTTGTGCAAAAGGTGCGCTCGCTCGAAAGATTCATTTATATGTTGACATGCTTACTGCTATCAAGAGTGATGTATCCCATGGCCCTACTAGTCTTTGGAGAGTTAACGAAGACATAATGATTGTGGTAACCTCTTTCTTTGTGTTGACAAGGAGAAAGATGATGATGGAATTGTCAATGTGTGTGTGGGTGTGTCTAGGAGTGTGAGGTTTTTCCTACCGACTAGCGGGGGTTTTACTCACATAGTTTGTTTCTTTTTCTTCTCTCCTTCTTTGTCTATAGCCTACCATAAGGCGAAGGAGTTTTTTTTATTCTTTTTATCTTCGGCTCACCATAAATGGTTCGCTCAACAAGCAAGGGGGGGGGGGGGGGAGCTAAATGTGAAAGTGTTTTTTGAATTCAAACCATTGAACACTAGATGGATATAAAGTATGGATAATTCACATTTGGAGGATAAGAACACGAACTAAAACCTTAGGGAAGAAGTCAAAAGTAAAAGTACGAGACCAAGAGAAAAGTAAAAAGAGAAAACGCAGACTATAAAAAACAGTAAAAATAGAATGGTCATAACTCCCTCGTTGTTTATCCAAATATCACGTTTAAATATGGATTAGAAAGCTTGTAAAAAGAGCTTTCTATAGCTTTTTAAATCGCTTAATTTGGATATCGGATGAGGGAGATATGACGATTAGAAGGTCGATGTGTCATAGCTAAAAATAGGGAGATAAAAAGCTTCTAAAAATAGCATGAACGTGGATAAGAAGAGGAAGGTTATAAAAGAAGAAGTGATATTAGTGAGGAGGGAGGCTAAGAGTGAAGGCCAAAGAGTGGATGAGGAGTGTTAGGAAGAAGTGTCTTTGTGGAAGAGGAAGTGTCTTAGAAGAGGAAGGTCTTTGGTTTTAGTTCAATGTGGAGTTTGTCTCCTTTGTATTCTCTTGATGTTGGAATATCAGAACATTCTTATTTCTTGCTCGCCTTCTCTATCTTTTTTCTTAGTTTCTTGAGTTATACTCTCTAATCATAATTACCTAGAGCTATATAATATATTATGATTTTAAACTCCATCTAATCGGTTTGGTCAAGCCCTCATATAGTGTATAACTATCTATTATCTTATACACTCTATCAGCGTGCATGAGCCCTATACTTAGGAAATGACAAAGCATCACATGCACATTTAGTGTGCATGGACACTTTAGGTGAAAAAGCATGAAGCCATGCTTAGCCTCTTCCATCTTTATATAAGGAGGAGAGAAATATGTATAAGGTTGTTGATTAATATACAAGGATGGATCAATCTAATATATTCGTGGGATTCACGAATTTTGCCATCTAAATTACTCTTATAATCTAAATATTGTTTTAAAATACACTAAACTCGTGGGATTCACGAGATTACTATCTTACTTCTCTTCCTATTAGTCATAACTAGCCTTAAGTTGTATTGCTCTTCCTCCTAGTCCAAAACCTCGGCGGTTCCCACCCGACTCACGCAACGATCCGGAGCCGAAGGGCACGACACCGTGTGCACAAAACCATGGTTTTAGCCCATGGTTTTGTGCATGTCACAAGCATGGAAAGACCTATAAAAGCCTCTAGTTGGGCTTGTGTAAGGGGGGCTCACTATGTGATATCACCAACACCACTATCATCAATATAATTATATTTGTCTTTATCTTCTTCATATTTTTCTATTTCTCAAGTGTACAATCTTTCTTCTTCTCAAGTGAACAAATTTCATCCAATCTTACATTGATCGTCATCTCTTCGATAATTCCGCGAACGTCCTCCTCAGTCCAAGACCCCGGTGGTCGCTCGAGGAGCACACGCACGCGCGAATCTTCGCGACAACATTTGGTGAACCCGACGTGAAGAGTAGCAGGGGAGGACGAAGATGGATGGCGAATATCTTATGGAGGCAATGTCAAAAAGGATGATGGAGTTTCTGAGAGAAGGGAAAAGAAGAAATGATGCCCAACAAGCCGTCGATAGGGTAGTCGAGCGAGTGAGCTATTTCAACGGCGCTGAAGTCCAAAGTTTTCTAAAAGTCTACAATGTGGAGATGGATTCAAGAGGTGTGGACGAAGCTATGAGGCTGGAGTACTTTTGTCGGGTGGTGTCTCAACCAATCTTCAAAGATGTAAAAGAGCTTCTAGAAGCTCATGATAGGTGGGCGACTTTCAAGAAGGCTCTATTGGAGGAATATGGCTATGAGAGACAAAAAGGACGAGATCGACGCAACTTCGACCAATGGGTGACATCGGCGAAGACCCACCAAGGCGCGACACAAGCATTCGTAGACTTCGAGCATCGTTTTTCTCAATTGTTGGAGCGGGAACAAAGATTGGTGGGGGTCGATAAGGTCCTTATGTTCGTGAAGTCAATTGATCGAATGGAAAGGATGGCCATCGGCCTCAAACTCGAAGAAGATGATGGTGCAAATGGCCTCATCGAGGATTGGAGCAAAGTGGAAAGTGTATGCCGACTACATGATAAGGGGCGAGCGAGAATATCGACGACAACAAGATGGCCCATGAGGGATGATCGAAGAGGGGCGAGATGCAACAACGCGCCACCAACAACAGAAATAAAGCTTAAAAGGGAGACAAAACCGAGGCGAATGGTGATCGAGGAAGAAGAGACCTCCCAACAAATGCAGGTTAATGAACTGGCCGATACAAAGGCTCAGGTTCGGTATGACGGTACCAAGAGAGAAGGTGCGAAACAAGTCACCTTCTTGTCTTACAAAGAAACGACGGCCAAGGACGAGGCCGATGATTCGAGGACGGAGAATGCCACTTCGAGGGAGGATAAATGTTTCGGAACACGCATTGTGTACGAAACATCGGGTGATGAAGGTGCAAGCATGAGAAAAGCTTGCATGATCGAGGGAGATAAAGTGTTTGGGTCCGACGTGATTGAGGAGGTAGCCATGACAAACGACATCGAGTCGGAGGTGTCTATGGACGAGTCGACGACGGATAGCCATGTCGACACTTTCTTCACGCTTGTTCCAGAGACTTCGGCGGTTGCGCCCATGTGCCAATGTGAGACCGGAGAGACAGAAGGTGGTGACGGGAAGAAGAAGGCCCAACACGAGGAGGAAGAAGATCGAGGACGAAAGGATATCCCCACACCTATTCTAGAGACTTCGGCGGTTGTGCACATGCGCCAACGTGAGACCGGAGAGACGGAATGTGTCGACGAAAAAGCGGAGGAGCGGAAGGGAGATGAGGAAGACAAGGTAAATGTGCATGAGTGAAGGGATTCCTTCACACCGGTTCCGGAGACTTCGGCAGTCGAGACCGTGTGTCGACATAAGACCGAAGATAAAGGAGGTGGCGAAGAGGAGTCAATATGGCTCGAGGCAAGCATACACAGAGGGAAGGATATGGCCAACGAGGAGGCCAAGGATGAAACCGCGGTTGAGTTCGATGGAGAGGCTGCATGCGGGAAGGAAGGAAGAGTCGAGAACCGGTCGAACCGGAAGACGATCCGGCCGGGATTCCGGCCTGAGCGAAGGAAGATCCACATGGGAGGCGATTGACAGGGGCCGACTCGGCTGAAACCTGATTTGGCGAAAATCGATCGGACGATTCCGATCCAAAAGGGGGCCGACCTAGCCAGAATCAGTCGGTCGAGCCCGACTCGGGAAAATGCGAATGCAAACGAAGGCCAACCGAGCCAAGAAGTGATTGGCGGAGACCGATCCGGACAAGGTTAAACCCGGCATAATCGGAGATGGACACGAACGATCCACAACACCTAGTTGAAGACGGTGAGCGTGAGGAGTGGCCAGGAATCCAATCGAAGGACACGCACGGTGGACGAAGGAAGAGCGGTCGGATCCATGACATCGTTCAGTAGATCTACTACAACCGATCGGGGAAGGTGTGAGCGCCGGATATGGTGGATCGGATGGCCACGGTGGTTCAGTTGGAAAGATTACGCATATTCGAAGTGGAAGACAAAGTCTGACGAGGTTGACGAGCGTGCAGAGGAACTTGGTTGATCACCGTTGCCAAAGATCTCACCTCTTCACCTTTCTCGGCACATACCAGAGGATGTGCGGGTTTGGTGGGGGTGGATGTCGTGACGATTTTCGGCTACGGTGTGAAACCGAGTGAGACGAATAAACCAAGGATGTGCAACATTGCACATGCACTTAGCAAATAAACCTAAGGCCTAGTGGCACTTGAGTTCATACAGAGGGGCGCAAGTAAGGGTTGAACCTTGCACCTCTAAGATACAAGACAATTGCCTTACCACTAGGACAACTATCATATAGTGTAAATTTTATGTATTTACTTTTCATATATGAATTATAGATGAAACAACCATTAGAAAACCATGTGCACAAAACCATGGTTCTAAACCCATGGTTTGTGCATGACATAAGCAAAACCGTGTGCACAAAACCATGGTTTTAGCCCATGGTTTTGTGCATGTCACAAGCATGGAAAGACCTATAAAAGCCTCTAGTTGGGCTTGTGTAAGGGGGGCTCAATATGTGATATCACCAACACCACTATCATCAATATAATTATATTTGTCTTTATCTTCTTCGTATTTTTCTATTTCTCAAGTGTACAATCTTTCTTCTTCTCAAGTGAACAAATTTCATCCAATCTTACATTGATCGTCATCTCTTCTATAATTCCGCGAACGTCCTCCTTAGTCCAAGACCCCGGTGGTCGCTCGAGTAGCAGACGCACGCGCGAATCTTCGCGACAACGTGGAAAACCCAAATATGGGAAAAACCACAGCAGCCCTCAGACTGCAAAATATCACTATGTAAAGTAATACAACAATGGGGCACAAAGGCAACGACCTCTTGCTCCCTCGCTTTGCCACCAGGCGGTTACAATAGAGGCAACAACCTCTGTATATCGCTCTCGCTACCTCTCTTACTTACGCACTGTACAGAGGTTACCCCAATAACTCTATCATCCTAATCATCAGGTTGCCCTAGGTCATATTTATATTAATATGACTTTCGGGCTATTTACAAATATAGCCCCAGTGGGCTCTCTGGAACATATTTACATATATGTCCCTTCCATCCGATGAGAGGTTCTCACCGGGCTTGCAACATCTGATTCTTACTGGGTCTTCCATTGCCGGGTACGCCACATCCGGTTCTAACTGGGTCTTCCGTTGCCGGGTACTCCACATCCGGTTCTCACCGGGTCTTCCTTTGCTGGGTACTCCACATCCGGTTCTCACCGGGTCTTCCGTTGCCGGGTACGCCACATCCGGATTTGGCCTCGGCCGAGTTGCTCATCAACACTGTCCTTCTCACTTCCCATCCGGAGGGACCTGTTTCCTAACAAACTCCCCCTCCACTCCGGCATGGGATGTCTTACTAGTCCGATCCGCTTCCGACATGCATCCAGCTTGTCGGGTATCAGTACTTTGGTCAGCATATTTGACCCGTTCTCGGTCGTGTGGATCTTCGTCAGCGCGAACTCGCGATCTTCTACTCGCTCCCAGATTCAGTGATACCTACGCTGGATGTGCTTCGTCCTGGAATGGTACGCTGTGTTCTTAGCAAGGTGGATGACACTTTGACTGTCGCAATAGAGCCGGTATTCATCTTGCCGGATACCGAGCTCACCGATGAAGTCCTTCATCTATAATATTTCCTTGCTAGCTTCCACAGCCGCCATGTACTCCGCCTCTGTGGTTGACAACACAACCGTCTTCTGCGGCCTCTTTTGCCACGAAACAACTCCCCCTGCATATGTCATTACATACCCGGATGTAGACCGGCTGGTATCCACATCAACTGACATGTCCGAATCGGTAAAATCGTCAAGTTGAGGTTTATCGGAGCCGAATCGGAGAGACATATTCGAAGTGCCCTTCAAGTACAGGAGTATCCATTTGACCGCAATCCAGTGCTCCTTGTCGGGATTGCTCATAAACCGGCTCACCACTCCGACTGCGTATCCAATATCCAGTCGAGTACACACCATTGCGTACATTAAGCTCCCGACGGCAGAGGGATATGGCACCTTCATCATATCCACCTTCTCTACTTTCGTCTTCGGGATTTGCTTACCGGATAATCTGCAGTTTGCCGGAAGTGTCGATCCGACCGGTTTTGCGTTTGACATGTTGAACCGTTGAAGCACCTTTGTCACGTACTTCTCCTGTGACAACCACAATTGCTTCTTTGGCCGGTCCCAGATGATATACATCCCCAACATCTGTCTTGCCGGATCCAAGTCTTTCATTGCGAAAGTTCGGTTGAGAGCCTTCTTCAGCATCCGTATTTTGGCTTGGTCCCGTCCGACGATCAACATGTTGTCCACGTACAGAAGGAGTATCAGGAAGTCGCCTCCTTCAAACTTCTTCACAAACACGTAGTGATCGACCTGCGTCTTGTGGTACCCTTGATCGGTCATGAAGGAGTCGAACTTCCGGTACCATTGTTGGGGAGCCTGCTTTAGTCCGTACAGGCTCTTCTTCAACCGGCAAACCAGGTGCTCCTTCCCTTTCTCCACGAATCCTTCCGGTTGCTGCATGTAGATCTCCTCTTCGAGGTCACCGTGAAGGAATGTCGTCTTCACGTCTAGCTGCTCTACCTCAAGGTCCATGCTTGCCGCTATACTCAGCACCGTCCGGATGGAGGTCATCTTTACTACCGACGCAAATATCTCATTGAAGTCCACACCCTTCTTCTGCTGGAACCCCTTCACCACGATCCTGGCTTTGTATCTCGGGGGGTTGCCGGCATCTCCCGGTTTCAACTTGTATACCCACTTGTTTTGGAGTGCCTGCTTTCCTTTCGACAACTCCACCAATTTGTACGTATGGTTCTCATGCAGGGAATCCATCTCATCTTGCATGGCACTTAACCATTTGCGGCTATGGGCGTCAGTTTTAGCTTCCTCTAAGCTTTCTGGCTCCCCCTCATCGGTTAGCAACACGTGCTCTGGATCCGGAAATCTCCGGGGGGCCCTTCTCTCTCTGAGAGGATATCTCCGTCTTTGGCTTTTGGCAACCGGCTCCTCTATTTGTTCTTCATCTGAATCCGATTCGGGGTTTTGGCCGGTTCCGGTTTCAGCTTCCTCTACTTCTTCTTCTGCCGGTTCGGTATCCACACTGTAACCGGCTGGTTCCTCGAGTGTCAATCGACTCTTAGCTGGGTGGGTCTGAATCTCATCGGAGTTCATTATCTTCTTCTCTGACTCCCAGTCGGCAAGATTCTTGTCCTCCATGAAGATAATATCTCGGCTCTGGAAAACCTTCTGGTCAACCGGGTCCCACACTCGGTAGCCGAACTCATCGTCTCTGTAACCCAAGAATATGCATGGCCGGGTCTTCAGATCCAACTTTCCTCTCCGGTCCTTAGAAACATGCACGTACGCGAGACACCCGAATACCTTCAGATGCCGGTAGGACACTTCCTTACCGGTCCAGACTCTTTGTGGCGTGTCTCCGTCCAAGGGTACTGAGGGTGATCTGTTTATCACATATATCGCCGTTGACAGTGCCTCAGCCCAAAACTTCTTGGGTAATTTTGCATGCTCTAGCATATTCCGAACCCTCTCCATTATGGTCTGGTTCATCCTCTCGGCCAGCCCGTTTAGTTCCGGCGTCTTCGGCACGGTAAATTCGAGCCGGATTCCCTTCAAGCGACAGTACTCCTCGAATTGCCCCCGTTATCTGCTTGAACCGCCTTCAGCTTCCGGACGGTTTCTCTTTCCACTCTCGTGTGGAGCTCTTTGAAGACGTATAGCACCTGATCCTTCGTCTTCAATGGTGTGGTCCACAGCCTCCTGCTGTGGTCATCTATGAACGTCACAAAGTACTGTGCTCCGGCATGGGACTTTGTGTCCACTTGACACACATCGGTATGCACCAACTCCAATGGTGCATTACGTCTCATCGGTGGCCTTGATTGGAAGGAGGTCCGGTTCTGCTTACCGGCTAGGCAGTTGGTGCACCTCTCAAGATGCACGTTCTTCACCGGAATGAGGTTGTCATCGACAAGCCTCTTCATCCCCTTCACGCTCATGTGACACAGTATCTTGTGCCACAGCTCACCGGCAGTGTCGCAAGCCATGTTCACTTCTTCCGGGCATAACCGGGCATTCATCAGGTACAACGTGTTAACCTTCTAGGCCCGAGCCACCATCAGGCTCCCTTTGCTGAATTTCATGACTCCGTTCCGGATGCTACCCGTGTAGCCTTCATCATCTAGCCGACTGGCTGATATTAGGTTCAATCGAACCCCCGGAACGTGTCAGACATCCTTCAACAACAGCTTGCATCCGGTTGGTGTTGTCAACCACACATCTCTTGTGCCGACAATTCGGCATGTACCTTCATTTCCTATCCGGACACAACCGTGATCACCGGTTGTGTAGGATGAGAAGTATTTACAGTTCGGGGTAAGGTGGAACGACGCTCCAGAATCAACAACCCACGTTGTCTCGTTGCCGGCAAGGTTCAAATCACTCTCCTCGGTGATGCGCATAGACTCTTCTTCGCTTGCTGCGATTGCCATCGTTCCCTTCTGGTCCGGCCCCCTCCGGTCTTTACCGTTTCGGTCCGGTGTCCGCTTCGAATCGGTACTGTCGGTTTCCTTGTCTTTTCGGAAGTGCCGACAGTTCTTCTAGAAGTGTCCCAGCTTGCCGCAATAGAAGTAGGTAGGCCTCCCCCTTGACTTTGATCGTGTCCCCGACTTCTCCCGGTTCTGGGGACTATGGTTCTTTTGTCTTTCACGTTCTGATTCGGTAAGGAGCGCTTTGGAGTCGGAGCTCGTGTCCTTATCTTTCTGATGCGGCTCTTCATCTAGCAAGCTCGACTTCACTCCTGCTAGGGATAACCGTTTCCCTTCCGGCCCGGCGTTGCCCAAAGTGACAACCAACGTCTCCCAGCTATCTGGGAGGGAACCGAGTAGGAGTAGTGCTAGTACCTCATCGGCGAGAGGTACTTCCAATGATGTTGCGTGGTGAATCAGCCCCTGGAAGGCATTCATGTGCTCCGCCATGCTGGAGCCATCTTGGTACCGGAGTCTTACTAGCTTCCGAAATACCGAAACCTGATTTACAACATTTTTGTTCTGAAACATAATGCCGATCTTCTCCCAGAGCTCATGAGCCTTACTCTCTTTATATAAGTTGTTGTATAGAGTCATGTCACTGAAGCACAGTATGTACGCCGTTGTCTTCATGTGCATCACCTCCCATATCGTGGCATCGATTTTGTCCGGTCTCTTGTCCCCGAACTAAACCAACAACCAAAGATCTTTAACCACGAGCATGTCCCTCATCTTCGACTTCCACACGGAATAGTTGGAGCCGGTGAGCTTGAACATGACTCCCGACGAATCGTCCGTTTTTCTGTGTCGTTTCACTCTGATACCACTTGATCGGAATACAGTTCCCTAAGCTATGCTCGGCCACAACCGAGACGTCGGATCAATCACAGAAAACAAGGATGTGGGGAGATGTATCTACACACGAAACAATAAAGAAGAGAGTGCACAGGATGTTAACGTGGAAAACCCAAATATGGGAAAAACCACGACAACCCTCAGACTGCAAAATATCATTATGTAAAGTAATACAACAATGGGGCACAGAGGCAACGACCTCTTGCTCCCTCGCTTCGCCACCAGGCGGTTACAATAGAGGCAACAACCTCTGTATATCCCTCTCGCTACCTCTCTTACTTACGCACTATACAGAGGTTACCCCAATAACTCTATCATCCTAATCATCAGGTTGCCCTAGGTCATAGTTATATTAATATGACTTTCGGGCTATTTACAAATATAGCCCCAGTGGGCTCTCTAGAACATATTTACATATATGTCCCTTCCATCCGATGAGAGGTTCTCACCGGGCTTGCAACATCTGATTCTTACCGGGTCTTCCGTTGCCGGGTACGCCACATCCGGTTCTCACCGGGTCTTCCGTTGCCGAGTACTCCACATCCGGTTCTCACCGGGTCTTCTGTTGTCGGGTACGCCACATCCAGATTCGGCCTGGGCCGAGTTGCTCATCAACACTGTTCTTCTCAATTCCCATCCGGAGGGACATGTTTCCTAACAAACCACATGGCGCAGAGCCTTTCCGAGGTAGTAGCGCACCAGTCCAAAATGACGGAGATCAGATTAACCTTGGATGGGAGAGCGGTGTTTTGGCATTCGTAGGTGGATCTGCTAGCAATCACGACCTTCGACCAGTTGCAGTCAGCCTTTCTGCGGTTTTTTCATCGGAGGGTGCCGCAACGTGAAATCCTCGGGCAGTTTTACACAATTAAATAGTTGTTGACCGAGATGGTCGCGGATTTCAACTGACGTTTCCAAAATCTACGGCGGAAATTAGAACGGGGCCCGACGAAGGATGAGGCTAGGGAGACATTTCTGGCAGCATTATGCCGACCCATATGGACAACGCTCAATAACAATAGCGTGAAAAGGGAAATGACCGATATGGTCATAGAAAGAGCGCTATATCTCGAACTGGACGAAGAAGAGGAAAGGTTTTCCATGTCCTCATTACGACAAGCGTTACCTCAGGACGAAGAACAACATTTTCATCAAGCGATCCAGTGCACGATTTGCTTGAATTCGGGCCATTCCGTAGTTGAATGCAACATGCGAATCCACTGTCCAATCTGTCACTTGAAAGCTCACACAGTTGAGCAGTGCGAGTACAATATGTTGAATAGAGCCATGCCCACAGTACGCAACGTGGACACACAACGTCCCCCACGCCGTAATGAACAAAGGCGGCAGGAAGACCGACCATGGTATATGGATCACAATCCACGCGATGACCGGCACTACCGGAATCGCCGGAATCACAACGATTCTGAGGAAGACAAGCCGAAGGATGAAGACTATTGTGGCAACCCCATAAATACTAAAGGGGGCCGACGCTATGAGAATTAACATCCGGAACAAACGTGGCGGCTTCAATGGGCCTCATGGAAAGCATCGGCAATATCAGGACCAATGGTGGTACAATGAAAGTTCGGACGATGATTGGCACCATGAACCACGTCGGGACCAACAACAACCACTGCGTACGCTCCGACGTACGAATCAGGACCGGGAGGAGCAAGTCACACCTGGGGATTGGCACACACCACCAAGGGCCGAGAAGGGAGAATCTAGCATCCATTGTTTTGTTTGTCAACAATCCGGACATTATGCCGCACAATGCCCAGTACGCAAGGGCAAGGGGCCTGCCATCAATACGATTACGGTGGAGTACAACAAGTCACAACACGTTAGCAAACAAAAACTGCTGATTGGGCCACGCAAGATGAGATACGGCGGACAGCCCAAGCATGGGTTGAAAAAGCAAATGCGACAAATACGGAGTGCATGCGGAAGGAATCCGCAAACACAGTGGAGCTATTGGAGGACGAGGAACCATCCCTGGACCCCATATGGCAAGTACGGACAGGATGCGAGATAACGTTAACAACCATGGAGAAGCTGCTGCAACTAGTCCCACGATTCCGCCAAGCCGTGGAAGAGCGGGTGACGGGTAGACCTGGGGTAAGCGTCGCCGCGAATTTTACGGACATTAGCGACAGACCAACAGTAGTGGATCACCACAACCCGACTATTAAGTTGATATTACACGGTCAGGAAATCCCAGGATGTGTAATCGATGGCGGCTCGGGCGTTAATGTAATTAGTGCGAAGACATGCGAACAATTGGGAGTTTCAGAATGGGAAGCTTGCCCGTTCTGGCTCCCTTTGGCGAATACCCGCTCAGTACGACCATTGGGGCTGATACACAAGGTAGGTTTTATCGTGAGAGGACATCGCTTCGACATCTCCGCGGTAGTCCTCGCCCTTGACGCCCCAGGGGCGTATCCTATGCTGCTGGGCCGACCGTGGCTTCATTCAACGAATATCAAACAGAGCTGGCAACTCAAGTGTATCAGCTTTCGACGCGGACGCACCAAGGTTCGCGTACCAATAGAGGAAATGGCGACACAACCCAAGGGCATAACACCATTCTATGCAGACGATATAAATATGCTGGCTGGGGTGGATGATACAGAATTAGAGGTATACCTAGACGAGCACCCTCGGATTATTCCACTGTTCGAAATTGACGTCATCAAAACCGTGACGGAATATGCCACGCCCGCTACACTCCACGACGAGGCTTACGAACCAAACCCGAAGTCAATATTAGAACTAAGTAGAGCACGGGCAACGTTTGAGAGGGAAATGGAAATTTCACAGTGTCGTGGAGAAAACCGTCCCTAGGCGGAAACTGGGTATAACGTGCGTAAACCGGCCCTTACACGGGGGCACAAGTTTTGTTGTATAGTACGTTGTCGTGTGGTTTTCACACACAAGATGAAAACTAGTAAAATAATTATTTAAGATTAGCTTAATGTATTCATATAGATAGGTATCTTCAAGAGTTTCATAGCGTATTTTATTATGCATGAAACGGATAAACAAGTATCAAGCTATGTGAGTGTAAAGTTTGGAGAAGAAGAAAGAAAAGACAAAACTGTGAGATATCCCACATAGATAAGACAACATTGGAACCCAGGATATATAAGGGAAACCAAAACATATTCATTCTATCAATGTATGGAACACAGAATGTTCAAGGTGACTTGGGCTACATTGTGTGGTGTGCACGCTTCGGGCATACGCGCGTATGCACGGTCGTGATTATGCTTCGGGCATACACGCGTATGCATGGCCGTGATTACGCTTCGGGCGTATGTGCGTATGCACGGTCATGTTAACGCTTCGGGCGTATGCGTGTAGGTGCGTATGCACGGTCGTGTTAAGGCTTCGGGCGTGTATGCGTGTGTGCATGGCCACGTGGACGTCTTCGGATGTACATGCGTGTGCAAGTTTCGCGCGTACGCGTGCAAGGTTGCATGGACGTTTCAGACGCGCGCAAGCGTGGATGCGTACATTGCGGCATGGTCGGGACTTTTGCGTGCGGACGAGCGCGCGGATGCGTACACGATGCGGTCGGGACGTGCGCATGCATGGATGCGTACACTACGTGGTCGAGACTTTTGTGCGTGGACGCGTCTACGGTTTGGTTGCGACGCACGTACGGATTGCGCACGGGCTAAACTTTATGGATGATTGGGTCATTTGGCTGAATTATACGGACAATCGCATGCAACCAAAAGCCAAGGCCATGCAACTAAAAGTAAAAGGATGCATCTAAAAATGGAAGCATGCAATTAAAAGTAGAGGCCATCCAACTAAAAGTGAGCATGCAAAGTAAAAATCGATTTTCTTTTGCAAATAAACTAATGATTTGTCTCTCCCACTTGTGTTATGCTTAAAACTTGCTTGTGTTGTACATGTTGCTCTAAATCCTTCTAGTCCAGAACCCTCGCGGTTCCGTCTCACGATCCGCACATAGTGACGGATTTTCATGATAACGTAGATAGGTACAAGTCGGTTGAGGTGAAATCCTAGGTAGCAGGCATTCATTAAGGAGAAAATCGCTTCGGGCGTATGCGCGTATGTGCGTATGCACGGTCATGTTAACGCTTCGGGCGTATGCGTGTAGGTGCGTATACACGGTCGTGTTAAGGCTTCGGGCGTGTATGCATGGCCACGTGGACGTCTTCGGATGTACATGCGTGTGCAAGTTTCGGGCGTACGCGTGCACGGTTGTATGGACGTTTCAGACGCGCGCAAGCGTGGATGCGTGGATGCGTACATTGCGGCATGGTCGGGACTTTTGCGTGCTGACGAGCGCGCGGATGCGTACACGACGCGGTCGGGACGTGCGCATGCATGGATGCGTACACTACGCGGTCGAGACTTTTGTGCGCGGATGCGTCTACGGATTGGTTGCGACGCACGTACGGATTGCGCACGGGCTAAACTTTATGGATGATTGGGTCATTTGGCTGAATTATACGGACAATCGCATGCAACCAAAAGCCAAGGCCATGCAACTAAAAGTAAAAGGCAGGCATCTAAAAATGGAAGCATGCAACTAAAAGTAGAGGCCATCCAACTAAAAGTGGGCATGCAAAGTAAAAATCGATTTTCTTTTGCAAATAAACTAATGATTTGTCTCTCCCACTTGTGTTATGCTTAAAACTTGCTTGTGTTGTACATGTTGCTCTAAATCCTTCTAGTCCAGAACCCCCGCGGTTCCGTCTCACGATCCGCACATAGTGATGGATTTTCATGACAACGTAGATAGGTACAAGTCGGTTGAGGTGAAATCCTAGGTAGCAGGCATTCATTAAGGAGAAAATCGAGGCGTATCCCTGTCCGAAAGGACAGGGAATAAACATGATGTAATGGGTGGTAATGGCCTCCCTCCTTGGGCTATAAAAGAGAGGGAGAGGTATGGGGAAAAGGGGGATCGCGCTTTGTAGAGGACGAAGTGCTGCTGGATTGGAACCGAGCTCTTCTCCTCTGTCTTCTCCATAGTCGTTCTATGCAGGTTTTCAGGAGGCCGACTTTGCTCCGCGGAACGCCCGAATGCTTCCGGAAGAGCCTCCATCTCGCGTTCTGTGTGTATGTGCAAGCGTCGGAGCCTATCACTTGCCGACTTGCCGGTTGTAACTCGGTTTATATATACATATACATTCGTTCTATCTCCATTGTTCAACTCCTGTGAATCTGTGTGTCTGTGTGTGTGTGAAGCACATTGGTGGTTTCCTTCCCCTCTTCTCATTCGGTTATTCCTTGGTCGAAGGCCCCCGTGGTCCCGCCTCGTTCTCCATGCACGCGCGTAACTATGCGACATAATTGGTGAACCCGACGTGAAATAGGCGGCAGAGGAATAGAAAGATGAGAGGGTCGGATCTTACAGAGGCCATGGCTTCGGTTGTGGATCGGATAGTGAGTGCACGTGAAGGCACAGGCGCCCTCAATAGGGCTATTGAAGCAGTCGTTGACACGATAGACCAGTTTGGTGGGAAGGACGTCACGAGCTATTTGGAGGCTTACCGAGCCGAAATGGTGATGAGGACATCCCGGAGGGCAGGCGACTGGCCTGATTCCCTCAGGTGGCGATGCCGGGCATCCACGCGGAGGTGCTTGAGGTATGGGCTGAGAGTCGGACCTAGGAAGAGTTTGAAGGTCGGCTCCTTGAAAAGTACGTGCTTGATGATGCGCTTCGGCTATCGAACTGGGACTTCATGGAATGGGTGCAGACCCCGGAAAAGGGGAGAAATGCGTCGGTGATCCTTCGGGAGTTTGAAGAATGTTTCGCGCGTCTTTCGGTGTTGGATCGGACCGTACTGGACACAAGTCGTGTCCTATTGTTCGTGAAATCGGTGGACGTAAGGGACCGGGAGCAAGTGGGCTTCCTGCTGGAGACCGATGGGTCGTGGTAAAGAGAGTCTACGGTCGTATTGAAAAACGACGTGAGTGGGTCGATAAAGGCTTGACGGGGGCGGGTTCCGTTGCGACAAGAAAGGTCGAGGTACCCCCACCGGTGTGAAGGGAAGAGACCTGAGATTGGCTCAAGACCGGCTCGGCTTCGACTAGCATGGTCAAAGGCTCGTCCGGAGGAGCGGCTCTAGAGGCGCTGACTCAGATGGTGAGGAATCTCCAGATTGCACAAGCACGGAGGGATGGCGGCGAACAAGCCTGTGATCGAAAGCCTCCGACTGGGAATTGGTGCTTGTGGTGCGACGCGGTCGGCCACGCCCAAAAGGACTGCGGGGACTTCGCCGAAGCGATAAGAGCTAACGTGGTGTACTATGGAACAATCGGGTGCACGCTAGCGAGACTCGAAGGGCCCTGGATCTGAACGTCGGACGAGGGGGTATGAAACAGCTGATGGAAGAAGCGGTGGCTCGCCACGTGGAGACCGTCCACTACTCGGCGTCGGTTGGAATACGGGTTGGAAGTGATGAAGTCTGGAAAACGAAGGACTCTGGGTTCTGGCCATTGATGCTGGTAGGGCTAGCCGGCGTATGGCTAAGGAAAGAGAAAGCAGACTGCGCGGAAAGACGGGTCCGGGAGGTAACCGGGTGGGGTGACCCGGTCGAAGAGAAGATGGGCTTTGTGTAAGCCGCGTGCCAGAACTACGAGGTTCTGGTGGAAGACAAGCGCGCGGGAAAGACCGGGGGGGCTGGACCCTCGTAATGGTGTCATGAAGAAAACCGTCCCCAGGCGCAAACCGTGTATAGTGTGTGTGAACCGGCCCTTACACGTGGGCACGTCCCTTGTTGTATAGTAGATAGGTAGGCACAAAGGTTAAATCCTAGGTAGCAATATTCTATAAGGGAAATCGAGGAGTATCTCTCAGAGAATTAATGTGATGTAAATGGGTGAAACGGCCTCCCTCCTTGAGCTATAAAAGAGAGGGAGATGGGGGAGAGAAGATATCACGCGCTAGAAGGAACGAAGTGCTGTCGGATTGGGACCGAGCTCTTCTTCTCTGTCGTTCTCCATAGCTTTCTTTGCGCAGGTTTTCAGGAGGCTGATTCAGCTCTGTGGAACACTCGTGTGCTTCCGGCAAAATCTCCATCTTGCTCTCCTGTGTGCGCGGGTGATCAGGCGTCGACATCCACCTCGCCGACCTGGTCGGCTGTAACCGTTTGAGTCGTCTGCATACATACAAATACATGCCTATATTTACATACATACTCTAGTGTTCTCAACTCGCGTCTCCTGTGTTGTTGTGCCGCGTCCCCGTGCGCTTCTTTGTCTATACGTGAGTGAGCGTCTCTCTCTCTCTCTCTCGCTCTCTCTCTCTCTCTCTCTTTCCTCACCTATTCCTCGGTCCAAGACCCTAGTGGTCCCGCCTTGTTCTCCACGCACGCGCGTAACAACGCGACATATTTGGTGAACCCGACGTGAACAGGTGGCAGAGGAGTAGAAGATGAGAGGGTCGGACCTCGCAGAAGCTATGGCTTCGGTTGTGGACCGTATAGTGAGTGCGCGCGAAGGCACCGGCGCCCTTGATAGGGCTATCGAGGCGGCTGTCGGTACGATCGGTTGGTTTAGTGGGAAGAATGCCATGAGCTACTTGGCGTCCTACCGGGCTAAGATGGTAATGAGGGACATTTCGGAAGAGAGGCGTCTAGCAGGATTCCCTCGAGTGGCGATGCCGGGCATCCATACGGAGGTGCTCGAGGTACGGGCCGAGAGCCGGACCTGGGAGGAGTTCGAAGGTCGGCTCCTCGAAAGATACGGGTTTGAAGATGCGCTTCGACTTTCGAAGCGGAACTTTATGGAGTGGGTGGAGACCCCCGATAAAGGAAGGAACGCGTCAGTGCTCCTTCGGGAGTTTGAGGAACGCTTCGCGCGCCTCTCGGTGCTTGACCGGACCATTCTAGACACAAGCCGTGTCCTATTGTTTGTTAAGTCGGTTGACGAGCGGGATTTGCTTGACGGGAACCTTACGTTCCTTTTGCACGACGCTCGGCCACAACCGAGCGTAGTGTGATACACAGAAAACGGGAAGAAAAACACGACACAAAGGAGAGGAAGATGTAAGGAATCGACCCTTCGATTCACCTTCACCACTCGGCCACAACCGAGTAATCGCGGATCAATGCAGCAGAAAATAGGAACCAAATGGAGAAACAAAACGCGAACACAAGGATTAACGTGGAAAACCCTAGATGGGAAAAACCACGGGAGTACAAGACTCCAAACCAACACTATACAAAAGAAGTATACAGTGGCGAGCTGCAAGGCGACGACCTTGAGCTCGCTGTCCTCGCCACAGGCGGCGGAAGTACACAGAGGCGTCGACCTCTTCCTCTCTCTCTCTCTCGCGATCTATCTCTCTCTCTCTCGGCTGCTCTCTCTCTTCACTCCTCTAGAGTGGAAAAACAGAAAAATGAATAGCAACGACAAAACTGTTTGCCCTAAGTCATATTTATACACATATGACTTTAGGGCTATTTACAACTATGGCCTCAGGGGCCCTTAGTAGACATATTCACGGATATGTCCCTGCATTCAGATCTCTCTCCGGGTACATTCGTCATCCGACTCAGAAGTCGGGATCTTCATCATCCGGTTCCGAAACCGAAACCGGGCTGGTCGGCATTCATCTCCGATATCCGACCATCCCATCCGAAGGGACCGTAATCCCAACAAACTCCCCCTTCACTTCGGCATGGGATGTCTTTCCAATCCGATCCTCTTCCTGCATGCTTCCAGCTTGTCGGGTGTAAGCACCTTGGTCAGCATATCCGACCCGTTCTCGTCCGTGTGGATCTTCGTCAGCACGAACTCCTTGTCTTCTATCCTTTCCCGGATCCAGTGATATCTTCGCTGGATGTGCTTCGTCCGGGAGTGATAGGCCGCGTTCTTCGCAAGGTGGATTGCGCTCTGACTGTCGCAGTAGAGTCGGTACTCCTCCTGTCGGATACCGAGCTCTCTAATGAAGTCCTTCATCCATATCATTTCCTTGCCGGCTTCAACAGCCGCCATGTACTCCGCCTCCGTGGTTGACAACGCAACCGTCTTCTGCAGCCTCGACTGCCATGAAACAGCTCCACCTGCATACGTCATCACATACCCTGATGTGGACCGGCTGGTATCTGCATCAGCCGACATATCCGAATCGGTGAAGCCGTCGAGTTCGGGCTTACCGGAGCCGAATCGGAGGCACACGTTTGCCGTGCCCTTCAGGTATCGGAGTATCCACTTGGCCGCGTTCCAATGCTCTTTGCCGGGATTGCTCATGTACCGGCTCACCACTCCGACTGCATATCCGATGTCCGGTCTCGTACACACCATGGCGTACATCAAGCTCCCGACGGCTGAGGCATACGGCACTTTCATCATATCCTCCTTTTCAGCCTTTGTCTTGGGACTTTGTTTGCTGGACAGCTTGCAGTTTGCCGGGAGGGTCGATCCGACCGGTCTTGCTTCCGACATGTTGAACCGGAGAAGCACCTTCGTCACGTACTTCTCCTGTGACAGCCACAACAGCTTCTTCTTTCGGTCCCGGATGATGTGCATCCCTAGTATTTGTCTCGCCGAACCCAGGTCCTTCATTGAGAAGGTTCGGTGAAGAGCCTTCTTCAGCATCCGTATCTTGACCTGGTCCCGTCCGACGATCAACATGTCGTCCACGTACAGGAGGAGTATTAGAAAGTCTCCTCCTTCGAACTTCTTCACAAACACGCAGTGGTCGGACTGCGTTTTGAGATACCCTTCGTCGGTCATGAAGGAGTCGAACTTCCGGTACCATTGCCGGGGAGCCTGCTTCAGTCCGTAAAGGCTCTTCTTCAGCCGGCATACCAGGTGCTCCTTCCCTTTCTTCTCGTATCCTTCCGGTTGCTGCATGTAGATCTCTTCATTGAGGTCACCGTGAAGGAATGCCGTCTTCACGTCCATCTGTTCTATCTCGAGGTCCATGCTTGCCGCTATGCTCAGCACCGTCCGGATGGAGGTCATCTTCACTACCGGGGCAAATATCTCGTCGAAGTCAACGCCCTTCTTCTGCTGAAACCCCTTCACCACGATCCTGGCTTTGTATCTCGGGGGGTTTCCGACATCTCCCGGTTTCAGCTTGAACACCCACTTGTTACGGAGTGCCCGTTTTCCTTTCGGCAGCTCCACAAGTTCATATGTGTGGTTCTCATGCAGGGAATCCATCTCGTCCTGCATGGCACTCAACCACCTGCGGCTCCGGGGGGCCCTTCTCTCCCTTAGAGGATATCTCCGTTCCGGAGCTTCGGTAACCGGTTCTTCCGATTCTTCTTCATCCGAATCCATTTCGGGATCGGGGCCGGTTCCGGTATCATTTTCATCTTCTTCGGCCGGTTCTGTTTCTTCACCGTCTTCGGCCGGATCCTCGAGTGCTAACCGGTCCCTTGCCGGTCGGGACTGCTCCTCGTAGAGTTGATCCTCACCGGTCGACTTGGAGCTCTTCATCTTCTTCTCCGACTCCAAGTCGGCGAGTGTCTTGTCCTCCATGAAGATGATGTCTCGACTCCTGAATATCTTCTTGTCGACCGGGTCCCATACTCGGTAGCCGAACTCGTCGTTGCCGTAACCGAGGAATATGCATGGCCGGGTCTTTGGATCTAGCTTTCCTCTCCGGTCCTTTGCCACATGCACGTATGCGAGACACCCGAACACCTTCAGATGCCGGTAGGATACTTCCCTACCGGTCCACACTCTCTGCGGCGTGTCTCCGTCCAAAGGTACTGAGGGTGATCGGTTTATCACATATGTCGCCGTCGACATTGCCTCAGCCCAAAACCCCTTGGGTAATTTCGCATGTGCCAGCATACTCCGGACCCTCTCCATTATGGTCCAGTTCATCCTCTCGGCCAGCCCGTTCAGTTCCGGCGTCTTCGGCACAGTAAACTCGAGCCGGATTCCCTTCGAGCGACAGTACTCCTGGAACTGTCCCCGGTATTCCCCTCCGTTATCCGCTCGTATCGCTTTCAGCTTCTTGCCGGATTCTCTTTCCACTCTCGCGTGGAGTTCTTTGAAGACGGACAACACTTGGTCCTTTGTCTTCATCGGTGCCGTCCACAGTCTTCGGCTATGATCATCTATGAATGTTACGAAGTACTGGGCTCCGCCATGGGACTTCGTTTCTACCTGACACACATCGGTGTGCACCAACTCCAGTGGTGCGCTACGTCTCGTCGGTGGCCTTGAGTGGAAGGAGGCTCGGTTCTGCTTACCGGCCAGGCAATCGGTGCACTTCTCCAGGTGCACATGCTTCACTGGAATGAGGTTGTCTTCTGCAAGCCTCTTCATCCCCTTCTCACTCATGTGGCACAGTCTCTTGTGCCACAGCTCACCGGCAGTGTCGGCTGCCACGTTCAGCTCTTCCGGACATAACCGGGCATTCATCAGGTACAGTGTGTTGACTTTCCGAGCCCGAGCCACTATCAGGCTCCCCTTGCTGAACTTCATTACGCCGTTCCGGATGCTACCTGTGTAGCCTTCATCGTCTAGCCTCCCGGCCGAAATCAGGTTCAATCGAACCTCCGGAACGTGTCGGACATCCTTCAGCAGCATTTTGCATCCGGTCGGGGTTGTCAACCACACGTCTCCGATGCCGGCAATCCGGCACGTACCTTCATTTCCCATCCGAACACAGCCATGCTCACCGGCTGTGTAGGATGAGAAGTATCTTCTCTCCGGGGTCAGGTGGAACGATGCTCCGGAATCGACCACCCAGGTCATCTCATCGCCGGCAACGTTTAGTTCACCTTCTTCGGTGATGAGCATGATTTCTTCCTCACTTGCCGCGAGTGCCGTTGTTCCTTTCCGGTCCTGCCCTCGCCGATCCGAACCTCTCCGGTCCGTGGCTCCCCGGTATGCACCGTTTCTCTCCGGTGACTTCTTCGAATCGGTGTCGTCGGCTCCGTTGTCTTTTCGGTAATGCCGACAATTCTTTCGGAAGTGCCCCGGCTTCCCACAGTGGAAGCATGTGGGCCTTCCTCTTGACTGCGACCGGGTCCCCGACTTCTCCCGTCTCTGCGGACTCCGGTTCCATTGTCTTCCTCGATCCGATTCGGTAAGTAGCGCCTTCGGGTCGGAGGCCGGTTCTTTATCTCTCCGACGCGCTTCTTCGTTCAAAATACTTGTCTTTACCGTTTGCAAGGACAAGTTATCTTCTGTGCAGGAGGTGCTGAGAGTCACCACCAAGTTCTCCCAGCTTTCCGGCAATGTGCACATCAGGATGATGGCTTGCATTGCATCCTCCAACGGGAACTTGATCGCCGCAAGCTGAGATTCACTATCTTCCTCATCAGGGAGGTCCGGTTCAACGCATTCTTCCTCTCGTAGAGGCCCGACAGCTTCTTCCACATCTCATATGCGTTGGTGTCGTTCGCCACATGTTGTAGGACGCTTACATCGACATATTGTCGGATCGTCGCTACGGCTTTCCGGTTCAGGAGCTTCCACTCCGACTCAAGTACCCCTTTCGGTATTTCCGACCTGTCAATCGGTTCGTACAGGTCCCGAACAATCAGAAGATCCTCCATCTTGATCTTCCAGTCGGCGTAATTCTGCGCATTCAGCACCATCATCCCCGGCTGCCCGCTGCCGCCGCCTTCCATTTTCTGCAACAATCGCTCTGATACCAGTTTGTAAGGAATCGACCCTTCGATTCACCTTCACCACTCGGCCACAACCGAGTAATCGCGGATCAATGCAGCAGAAAATAGGAACCAAATGGAGAAACAAAACGCGAACACAAGGATTAACGTGGAAAACCCTAGATGGGAAAAACCACGGGAGTACAAGACTCCAAACCAACACTATACAAAAGAAGTATACAGTGGCGAGCTGCAAGGCGACGACCTTGAGCTCGCTGTCCTCGCCACAGGCGGCGGAAGTACACAGAGGCGTCGACCTCTTCCTCTCTCTCTCTCTCGCGATCTATCTCTCTCTCTCTCGGCTGCTCTCTCTCTTCACTCCTCTAGAGTGGAAAAACAGAAAAATGAATAGCAACGACAAAACTGTTTGCCCTAAGTCATATTTATACACATATGACTTTAGGGCTATTTACAACTATGGCCTCAGGGGCCCTTAGTAGACATATTCACGGATATGTCCCTGCATTCGGATCTCTCTCCGGGTACATTCGTCATCCGACTCAGAAGTCGGGGTCTTCATCATCCGGTTCCGAAACCGAAACCGGGCTGGTCGGCATTCATCTCCGATATCCGACCATCCCAACAGAAGATATACACACACTACACAGGAGGTTTACGTGGAAAACCCCAAACTAGGGGAAAAACCATGGCAGTCCACAGGCTGCAAACTGTCGGTATGTAAGGATGTACAAAACAATGAGTCCACGGAGGCAACGACCTCGTGCTCACGATCTTCGCCACAGGCGACGGTTACAACAGAGGCAACAACCTCGTTCTCTCTCTCTCTCTCTCTCTCTCTCTCTCTCTCTCTGTACAGTTACACATACTGATTTCGTGCAAGACAGAAATTGACAACAACTACTAACTATTAGTTTGCCCTAAGTCATATTTATACTAATATGACTTTCCGGCTATTTACAAATATAGCCACAATGGGCTCTCAGAAACATATTTACGAATATGTCTCTTCCTCCGGTTCACACCGGGTCTGCACCATCCGGCTCTCCGGGACCGGGTACTCCTCATCCGGTTCATACCGGGCCTGCACCATCCGGCTCTTCGGAACCGGGTACTCCTCATCCGGTTCATACCGGGCCTGCACCATCCGGCTCTCCGTAACCGGGTACTCTTCATCCGGTTAATACTGGGCCTGCACCATCCGGCTCTCCGGAACCGGGTACTCCTCATACCGAGTTTGTTCGTCGGCACTGTTCTTCTCCCTTCCCATCCGGAGGGACCTGTCTCCCAACAAGTTCGACCGGGATCGGATGGGTTGTCAACCAAGAGGACGAGGACGACATGCGTTCCCCGATCCGGTTCGGCGCAAAGGTCCTCAGCGAGCGACAACAAGGATACGCCCAGGTTAAACGCGAGCTCTGGGGTATCATGTCGGCGGTAAAGGCCAATAAAGACTACCTGATCGGGACAAAGGTAATTATCGAGACAGACTGCTTGCCGATCCTTGGCATGGTTTCCGGATGCGTGACGCCGGACCTGGCAATGCTCAGGTGGATAGCATACATCAAGTCCCTGAATCCGGAAATACGACACATTTCCGGGAAAGACAACGCCATGGCCGACATGCTTTCAAGGGCGAGGTTCGAAAACGACGGCGGCATGGTTTCAGAGGACGAGGAAGTCAACGTGGACTTCTTCGAGGCAGCTTACGTAACAACCGGTAGGGAATGCTCTCCAACGCTTAACGATTTCGACGGGAGCAAGTACGACAGGGAGTGGCTGCAGATCGGCGGGTTCCTGAAAACAATGACACCGGACGCGGCTTGGACAACGGACGAGGCCAACCGGATTTGGAAGAAAGCCTACTGATTCTTTCTCCGAGACAGATACATATGGAAGCACCCGAAGAAGAGGAACGACATCCCGCTCCGAGTGGTGGCGAAGAAGGAGGAGCAGGAGGATTTGCTGGCGGCGTACCACGATAGCCCGTGGGCTGGACACCGTGGAACGTGGGCCACGTTCGAAAAGCTAAAGGAGAAGTACTGGTGGCCGGGACTATACCGGGACGTGCATCAGTGCGTGACGACTTGCGAAACCTGTCAGGTGCACTCCATGATCCGACATCGGGACGAGCTTCACCCGACCTACCCTCCGACCGTCCACTTCAAGTGGATGGTGGATTTGGTGACGATGCCAATGGGGGTAGGACAGATGCGGTATCTGGTGCTAGCTCGGGAAGATCTAATGAACCAGGTTGAAGGCCGAGGGGACTGGCCACGACTGCTACCTTATGCCTTGTGGGCGGACCGGACTACGCACAGTTCGGTAACCGGGTTCATGCCGGCCGAGCTTATGTTCGAGCAGAAGCCAATCATGCCAACAGAGCAAACGATCTCCTCGTGGGCCACGGTGGACTGGAGGGATAAGATGAGCCGGGAGGAACTGTTGGCGACGCGGATTCGACAGCTCGAGCGGAGGCCGGAGGACGTAGAGCGAGCCGCGGAGAAACTTCGGGTAGCGAGGATAAGGAACAAAGCCCGGTTCGACTGAACACACCGGTTCAGGCCAAGGAAGATCGAGGAAGGCGACTGGGTGCTAGTCTACGACAGCAGCCTCGACAATCAGCACAGGGCCAAGCGGAAGTTTGCGAGGAGGTGGTTCGGGCCTTACGTAGTAACAGGCGCCAACGGCAATGGGACGTACCATCTCGCGGAGCTCGACGGTATGAGAATGGTAATACCGGTAGTGGGGAAGAGGATCAAAGCGTTCAAGAAACGGCACGACGGGGAGCCGGAGCTAGGGGGCATGGACAGCGACGACGAGCAGCCCGAGGCGGAGGATGAGTCGGTAAACGAGGAATAAAGCAAGGATCGGTTCTCTCCTGTAGGAACCCAATTTTGGCGCATACCGGTGGATGCGCGGTTAGGTGGGGGCAGATGTCATGAAAAAAACCGTCCCCAGGCGCAAACCGTGTATAGTGTGTGTGAATTGGCCCTTACACGTGGGCACGTCCCTTATCGTATAGTAGATAGGTAGGCACAAAGGTTAAATCCTAGGTAGCAATATTCTATAAGGGAAATCGAGGAGTATCTCTCAGAGAATTAATGTGATGTAAACGGGTGCAATGGCCTCCCTCCTTGAGCTATAAAAGAGAGGGAGACGGGGGAGCGAAGATATCGCGTGTTAGAAGGAACGAAGTGCTGTCGGATTGGGACTGAGCTCTTCTTCTCTGTCGTTCTCCATAGCTTTCTTTGCGCAGGTTCTCAGGAGGCTGATTCTGCTCCGTGGAACGCCCGTGTGCTTCCGGCAGAATCTCCATCTTGCTCTCCTGTGTGCGTGGGTGATCAGGCATCGGCATCCACCTCGCCGACCTGGTCGGCTGTAACCGTTTGAGTCGTCTGCATACATACAAATACATGCCTATATTTACATACATACTCTAGTGTTCTCAACTCGCGTCTCCTGTGTTGTTGTGTCGCGTCCCCGTGCGCTTCTTTGTCTATAAGTGAGTGAGCATTTCTCTCTCTCTCTCTCTCTCTCTCTGTCTCTCTCTTTTTCCTCACCTATTCCTCGGTCCAAGACCCTAGTGGTCCCGCCTTGTTCTCCACGCACGCGCGTAACAACGCGACAACGGTATGAAACCCGGTTCGGGCCAAAGCAGAATGATGTCGGTGCATCCGGCGCACCGGACAAGGCCAAGATGGCCGGTTATCGATTGAGCAAAGAGATCAAAAGGACCATGGACCTACGAAAGGTCCTGGAGGAACGGATCCTCGACAGCAAAGTGGAGCAGTCGCTGAGGGAAATGCTCGGTATCTCCAAGAAGGAGTTCCACGACTCCATCGTAGACTTGGTGAAGCGGAAAAGGCTTTTGACGGTGCCAGAGCCAGAGAAGCCGGTGGAGGTGCGAAAAACGCACTTAGAAGACATGGCCCTGGAGGACGAATTGGTGGAAATCCACTACTCAAGGTTACATTGGGCTAGGGCCACTACGGAAACCCTTGTTCGGATCGGGGACATCCAGGAGCTGGTGGTGGCGTTGGTAGACGACGGTTTGGAGATCAACTTGATGTCCATGGACTTCTACAAGAAGGGAAAGTGGCCGATCAACACCAAGCACGGGTGGAAGATACGGGCAACAACGCGCACCACGGAGGAGCTACATGGAGCCTACCCGAATGTACGAGTGAAAATCGGCGATGTCGAGATCGATCAACACTTCTTCGTGTAGGAGATGTCCTCGCATCCGGTGATACTCGAAGAACCGTACGTCATGGCGGCACGCATGGAGACAAAGGTGCTGGACAACGGTTTGGCACATGCACAAGTCAAGAGCCAGGATGGGCGCCACTTGGTCCAGTTCCTGACAATGCGACCGAACCATGAGCGTAACCGCGAGACCCTCGGTGGCGAAAACCGAGGGGATTTTTAGAGAGGGCTATCAAGGCATGGGGCCGCAATAGTCCGGACACCCCGGAAAAACCCCATAGATGTACTATAGGCAAAAAGACTTGTACCATAGGTAGGAACTTTTGGTTCTCCGATAGCAGAGGTTGTACGATAGCCGGCGTAGTTGGCCGGGAAAAGAAGCGGGCGGAGGAGCGACTTCAGGCATGCGGAGTCCTCGGCTCTGAAGAGGAAATCAACGGAGCGGTGGAGGAAATCTCTTTCGACGACATCTTGGGGAAGTTACGGGAGGTGTTCAGAGAAGGCCTTAATGAGGACCGGACAATTCTGGTATGTTCGGAAAGGATGTACAAAGTCATCGCCAACTTCGGTAATGGGCTCGAGTCAGATCGGACGGCCCGAGTGGATACAAAGTACAAGATTGTGGACCGGAAGGTGAGGCCAGTCGCGGCACCCTTGCCGGAGGGTACTGAGTTACAGATAAAGGGGGTCGCGTCGGACCCAAGTTTATGAGATCTAGCCAGCATAGGAAACATGTTCACCGACATAACGCTACGAGAGCTCAAGATCGGTGGGGGTGGCTTTCTACTGCCAACTGAAGAGGACCGGTTTCGGAGAATGCTCGGGAGGCACGGGAAGGCTTTCACATTCTCACCGGAGGAGATCAGGTGCATAGACCCGACGGTTGTAGAACCAATGGTGATCTTCACGGTACCGCATGTGCCGTGGAATCTCAAACCGATTCTGGTACCCAGAGCTCACATCCCGAAGCTGATGGAGCTATTGAAACGGAAGGTGGAAATGGGCATCCTCGAACCATCTAGCGCCCCATATTCAAATCGGTGGTTTACAATGCCAAAGAAGAACGACACACTACGCTTCATACAGGACCTGCAACCGGTCAACAAGGTGACCATTCGAAACGCAAGTATCAAACTGACCATTGATGAGTTCGCGAAGGCCTTCGTAGGGAGGTCGATCTACTTAGTCAGGGATCTGTACTCAGGGTACGATCAGTTCCAACTAGCCATAGAGAGCAGGGATGTCACGACGATGCAGACTCCTCTCGGCCTAGTTCGGATGTGTACCTTACCGCAAGGGGAAACTAACTCGGTGGCGCACATGGTGAATGTGATGAACAAGGTGTTGAAGGACTGCATCCCGGACATCACCATGCCGTTTCTGGACGATATCCCAATCAAAGGATGTCCGGTGGAGGCCAAGGATGAGTCGATCGGGCCCGATGGTTGCTGGAGGTTCGTGAAGGATCACATCCGCGACTGCGAGAAGGTGCTACAAAGACTCGGAAGAGCGCGACTCACCTTCTCTGCAGAAAAATCAGCCTTCGGACATCCTTCGATCTTGGTAGTCAGACACCTGTGCGGGCCTTATGGCCGGAAGCCGTCCCCGGCGAAGGTAGAAGCCATCTTCACGATGGAGGATGATTGCGGGTTGGTCACGGAGGTCCGAAGGATCCTGGGGGCATGTGCGTTCTATCACATCTGGATTCTGCACTACGTGCATGTCATGGAACCGCTTTACGGGTTGCTAAAGAAAGGGCGTAAATTCGAGTAGAGAGACGAGCACACGGAGTCGGTCCGGAGACTGAAGGAGGCGCTCGCCGCGGCACCGACTCTCCGGAAATCGGTTTATGGCAAGGAAGTGCCCATTTACGTGACGGTGGACACGAGCCCCACCGGGATCGGGTGGTTGATCAATCAGGAAGATGAAGACGACGTACGATTCCCGATCCGATTCGGGGCTAAGGTATTGAGCAAGCGACATCGAGGATACGCCCAAATCAAGCGCGAGCTATGGGATATCGTTTCGGCAGTCAAGGCCGACAAGGACTATCTCATCGGGACGGAAGTGATCATCGAGACGGACTACCTACCGATTCTGGGTATGGTTTCCGGATGCGCGACTCTAGACCTGGCGATGCTCAGGTGGATCGCGTACATCAAGTCCCTGAACCCGGAGATATGGCACATCTCCAGAAAGGATAACGCCATGGCCGATATGCTTTCAAGGGCGCGGTTCAGCAACGAGGACGGCATGGTTTCGGATAACGAAGAAGTCGGCGAGGACTTCTTCGGGTCAGCTAACGTAACAACAAGAAAGGGGGGCACTCCGGCGCTTAACGAATTCGACGAGAGCAAGTACGATGGGGAGTGGCTCCAGATCGGCGGGTTCCTGAAGACAATGACACCGGACGCGGCATGGACGAAGGAAGAGATCAACCGGATTCGGAAGAAAGCGTATCAATTCTTCCTACGGGACGGGAGCATATGGAAGCACCCGAAGAAGAGAAACGACATCCCGCTCCGAGTGGTGGCGAGGAGAGAGGAACAGGAAGAATTACTGACGGCATACCACGAGAGTCCCTGGGCCGAACGCCGCGGGATGTGGGCCACATTCGAGAAGCTAAAAGGGAAGTACTGGTGGCCGGGGCTATACCGGGACGTGCATCGGTTCGTGACGACTTGCGAAAGCTGTCAAGTGCACTCCATAGTTTGACATCGAGACGAGCTTCACTCGACCTACCCTCCGACCATCCACTTCAAGTGGATGGTGGATCTGGTGATGATGCCGATGGCGGTAGGGCAGATGCGGTATCTGTGCTGGCTCGGGAGGACTTGACGAACCAGGTGGAAGGTCGAGCGTTGCAGAACAAAACGACCACGGACGTGTGCTGATTTCTGATCGAAGAAGTGGTATGCTGGTACGGGTGCGTAGGTAAGATTGTGGCCGACCACGGAGAATTGGACGCGCAAGAGGCGGAAGAGTTGTTTGACCAGCTAGGGATTAAACTCTCACTCACCATTGCGTACAATCCGGAGGCTAACGGGAAGGTGGAGCGTGGACATGGGCCGATCATCAAAGTGTTAGTACGGGCATGTGGAGGCCAAGTCGAGAACTGGTCGTGGCTCTTACCCTATGCATTGTGGGCAGACCAAACCATGCATAGTTCGGTAACCGGGTTCATGCCTGCAGAGCTAACGTACGGGTAGAAGCCGATCATGCCAACGGAGTAGACAATCTCCTCATGGGCCACGGTAGACTGGAAAGACGAGATGAGCCGGGAGGAGCTATTAGCGGCACGGATTCGGCAACTGGAGCGAAGACCGGAGGACGTGGACCGCGCCGCGGAGAAGCTACGGGTAGCGAGGGTAAAGAGCAAAGGACGGTTCGACCGGACTCACCGATTGAGACCGAAGAAGATCGAGGAAGGGGACTGGATTTTAGTGTATGACAACAACCTCGACAACCAACACAGGGCAACGCGGAAGTTTGCAAGAAGGTGGTTCGGGCCTTATGTGGTGACAAGCGCCAACAACAATGGGACCTACCATCTCGCGGAGCTCGACGAGATAAGGATGGCGGTACCGGTGGCGGGGAAAAGGATTAAAGCATTCAAAAAGCGGCACGAGGCTGAACTAGACCTGGACGACCTGGATGACGACAACGGCCGGCTTGGAACAGATGTCGATCCGGAAGATGAAGGATAAGCGTGGGCCGGTCTTCTCTGGCAAGAGTCTAATTTTGGCGCATACCGATGGATGTGCGGTTAGGTGGCGACGGATATCGTGGAGAAAATCGTCCCTTGGCGGAAACCGAGTATAACGTGTGTAAACCGGCCCTTACACGGAGGCACAAGTTTTGTTGTATAGTACGTAGATAGGTACAAGTCGGCTAAGGTGAAATCCTAGGTAGCAAGCATTCATTAGGGAGAAAATCGAGGCGTATCCCGGTCCAAAAGGACAGGGAATAAACATGATGTAACGGGTGGTAACGGCTTCCCGCCTTGGGCTATAAAAGAGAGGGAGAGGTATGGGGAAAAGGGGGATCGCGCTTTGTAGAGGACGAAGTGTTGCCGGACTGGAACCAAGCTCTTCTCCTCTGTCTTCTCCATAGTCCTTCTGTGTAGGTTTTTGGGAGGCTGACTCTGCTCCGTGGAACGCCCAAGTGCTTCCGACAGAGCCTCCATTTCGCGTTCTGTGTGTCTATGCAGGCGTCGGAGCTTATCACTCACCGGCTTGCCGGTTGTAACTCCTCGGTTTATATATACATATACATTTGTTCTGTCTCCATTGTTCAACTCCTGTGAATTTGTGTGTCTGTGCGCGTGTGAAGCACATCAGTGGTTTCCATCCCCTCTTCTCATTCGGTTATTCCTCGGTCCAAGGCCCCTGTGGTCCCGCCTCGTTCTCCACGCATGCGCGTAACTACGCGACAATGGCAAGTCACCACCTCAGCCCTGGAAGAAGTAAACGTGGGTATGGTGTCAGAACCCCGTTTCCTCTCCATCGCAAAAGAATTAATGCCGGACCAGAGAAACGTGATGATAACACTACTCAAGAAGTATAAAGATGTGTTCTCTTGGGCCCAAGAGGACATGAAGGGGTTAGATCCGAAGTTCTATCAACATAAGATCAATTTAGCAACCGACGCGAAACCGGTCCAGTAGCGTCGATACCGCATGAACCCAAACTACGCGGCCCGCGTAAAAGAAGAAATTGACAAACTCCTCAAGGCGGGATTCATACGGCCAGTTAAACAAGCTACATGGTTAACACCGATCATAGTCGTACCAAAGAAAAATGGCAAAATACGGGCATGCGTGGACTACCGAAAATTAAACGTCGTAACCATTACAGACACATTCCCTTTACCTTTCACCAATAGCGTACTGGACATCGTCGCGGGGCATGCCATGTACAGTTTTTTAGATGGCTTCAGTGGGTACAACCAAGTACGCATGCACCCCGACAACCAAGAGAAGACGCGGTTGTCACGGACTGGGGAGTCTATGTTGCAGTCGTCATGATGTTTGGGGTAAAGACGGCGCCGACGACATTTCAACGGACAATCACGGAGATTTTTGGGAAATATATTCTGGCCTTCATGCAAGTTTTTTTGGACGATTTTGCAGTATATGGGAGAACAACCGACCATTTTACGCATCTACAACTGTGCCTGAAACGTTGCCGCACCGCACGCTTAAGCCTGAATCTTGCCAAATGTGCCTTCAGCGTTACCAGCGGGGCTCTCCTCGGCCATATAGTCAGCAAGGAAGGGATAGCGGTTGATCCGAATAAAATCTCCGCGATTACCCAAGCGAAAATGTCGACAAACGTGAAATCACTCAACCATTTTTTAGGACACATACGATGGCACAGTCGGATGATACGCTATTTGGCGGACTTCGCCACGCCGTTACATGTCGTCGTTCATCGGACTCCCTTCCAAGGGACAGCTACGGAAGAAAAGGCATATGATGAGCTAAAGGTAATGCTAACGCAGGCACCTGTCGTACAGCCACCAGTTTGGACGAAGCCATTCCACGTGTTCGTAAATGCCTTTGACATAGCAATAGGTAGTGCGCTAATGCAGCTCACAGAGCCGAATTGGTACCGGCTGGGGTACTACGCTAGTCGTACATTATCAATGGCTGAGCGTAACTATTCCACAACGGAACGTGAGGCATTGGGGATGATCTACAACATCAATAAGTTCCGGCATTATCTTCTAGGGCGGAAATTCACGTTTCACATTCGGCACTGTTGTATCTGGTGGAGAAATAAGCGTTGATGAGGAAATTGGCGATATGGATGCTGTTGCTTCAAGAATTCGACTTTATAATTCAGCACCGCCCGGGCACGCAACACGGAGTGGCAGATTTCTTGAGCAGACTCGATAATGGAGAAACGACACAGAGGGATGACGACGACTTTTCGGATGCAGACATTCTACGGGTAGCAACACTAGCAGAATGAATAGAAAAGATCTTCCCAGATCGATGGCTCATGGAAATGACCTACTTCCTGACCACGGGGTTACCGCCACCCCAATTACGGACGGATGAGAAAAACCAGTTGGCCGTCAAGAGTCGAAATTTTTGTTTAGTGGAAAACATACTATACCGCAAGGGCAGTGACGACATCTGGAGGCGCGGAATACGGTAGGATGAGAAGGCCGCGGTTCTACGTGAAGACCATTGTGGTACCGCAGGAGGACATTACGTGGGCGATGTTACGGCCCGGAAAATTTGGCAAGCAGGACTGTGGTGGCCGACGATGCAAAAGGACGCATATGAATATTGCAGACAGTGTGATTTATGCCAACGACTGGGCCAACCCACAGAAGTCGCAAGAATGCCACATCAACCAATGTTGCCACTAGATCCTTTCCAAAAGTGGGGGTTAGATTTCGTGGAACCTTTTACCCCGGCGGCCGCTCGAACAGGCAATAAGTACATCCTGGTGGCTACGGATTACTGCACCAAGTGGGTAGAAGCGAAACCACTACGCGAGAATATTGCGGCAGTCACGGCGAAATTCCTGTACGAACACATCTGGTGTCATTTCGGCTGCCCTACCGAGCTCATTAATGACCAAGGAAGTCACTTTCTGAATACGGTCATCAACGAACTTACCCAACATTACGTGGTGGTGCACAAGAAAAATATGTCGTATTACCCGCAGGCAAATGGTTTGGCAGAATCGACGAACAAAACCGTCCAAACTATCCTAAAAAAGATAGTCAATGAGAACAGGACGGATTGGGACACCAAGTTGCATAGCGTGTTATGGGCATACCGTACCAGCTATAAGAGCAGCATACAATCAACACCGTTCAGGCTGGCATTTGGTCTGGAGGCCGTGATGCCAGTTGAATTCCAGGTACCTAGTCTACGAATTCAAATACGAGCCCAGCTACCAGAGGGCAAATCCGCACAAATACGGCTACAGAGACTACTAGAGCTAGGAGAAACAAGGGTACGCAGTATGGCCATATTAGAGCAGGAACGGCGGCGGTGCAAAGCATTCGTTGACCGACACCGACATGCGCGTGAAAAAGATTTTACGGTTGTAAAAGCGGTATTAGTTTTCCAATATGCCAAGAAAATTACGATTCCGCTGGACAGGCCCGTACTGGATAGTAGGAGCAGAACAACGCACGTTTCAACTGGGCACGCTGGTCGGGGAAGTGTTACGACAGAAAGTGAATGGGTTTCGCCTTAAACCTTATTTGGGACCTACGCCACCTGACCCATTCCACGCCGGACAAGACAAAGCCGGAGAATCCGCGGAGTAAGTAGACGGCCCCACTTGTATTATAGTGTAAAAATAGTATTGTATGTAACCGTTACGAAAAAAAGGAAAAGAAAAAAGAGAGAGAAGATAGCGACGCTATTAAAAGGACTTAAGGCATGCATAGACTTCTAGACCAAGAACACGTGGCACCACGATGGCTCACCGACCAATGAACCCTAGGCCACAAAAAGAAGGAAATAGAAGGTTTTTTGCACAATACAGAAATCAACCTTCTTACTCTCAGCGCTCTCATCGCTCCCCTTCCTCACCCTCTTCTCCATCCTATCATAGAGCTCAAGCCCGCCGCAACCAATAGTCTTCACCCACTAGCCACGAGCCTATTCCGACTATGCTGATATTAATCTCTACAGCCTTGCGTCGATGGCTCGTAGAGAAACGCTTGGATGGGTACATCAGGGTCGTTGAGGCACCTCCACACCCTGATGCACTAGACATCGGGCGACAGCTCCGCAGCTACGGAGCCCAACACCACCTTCGAAGCAATCTGAGAACCACGACCGATGATTACGGCCCAGTCACAGCAGGGGAAAGCCATATTGATGGCGGAAAGCCATATCAGACATGGCCCATGAGTTCGGCGCACTATTACAATTCGGAACCTCTTTTGAACTCATGGAATTCTTGGCAACGCAACATATAAAAGTCTCACAACGAATGGCCGAGGAGCACGCGGAGCGCCAAATGATCGAGTGCGCATTAACACAAACGGCGGAAAGCGACGATGAGGATCAGTTAGCCAGAGTCGGCAGGCAGAGGAACGCCGGTATACACCGAATGGGGATGGAACTACCCCCATTAAACGCAGCCCTTGTCAATGTTCATAGGGAACTGGCAAAGGTCGGTATGGGTGCCAAGGATATGGCGATTAAAAATAAAAATGTCTGGAAAAAGGTTAAACTGACCCAAGCCGAGCTACAAAAGGCCAATTAACGCAGCACGGAGTTGGAAAATAACGCGACTATGGTGCAACAGGCACCTCCACCAACAACTAACGCCGTCGAAGCCCTGAGGGAAGAAATTGAAGCTCAGACCACCATTGCCTCAAAAGCAAAACGGGTCGTGCAACTAGCGGAATCAGAGATTGACCGCCTCCGCGCTGAACTTCACTAGTCCTCAGACAGAGAAAAGGACATCTGGGCCAATGGCCGAAAGGCAGTGAAGACCCCTGAAGAGAAACTCACAACGGAGACAGCACATCACACCTGGACGAAAGAAGAAAATGCCCAATTACGGGAGGAAGCGAAAAAATCGGAAGCGGCAATCGCGGGACTCCGGGCCTTATTGGAGAAGAAGAAAGCATGGTTCGACGAGCAGTTGGTGAGAGAATAGGAGAGAAGGCATCAGCTCGAAATCCGCCTGAACAATGAAATGGGAAAACTGGAAGAACTATATGCAAAGGAATCCCAGCTTTGGGCAGGAATGAGGAGAACGTATGAGGAAGCAGTGGCAGTTAATCAGCAAGAAATTGCAAACCTCAAGAAATCTGTAGAAGAAGCACACAACCGTTGCCAAGCCATAATAGACAACGTGTGCATCCTTCTGCAAATGAATCGGGAAAGGTTTAGGGTGCAATTAAAAACGGTGCTAGACAAAGGATGGATGGCGTGGGCTGCACAAGCGGCGGAATTGCATACGTATCGAGTGGACTAGGAGAACCAAAGGAAAGACGGCCAAGGGTTTTACAAACTCAATGACGAATGCATTGCAGCAGTACGCGAGGAACTCGCACAACTACTAGATGATTTTGGCGAAAGTCAGGAGAACCTGTTTCACCAGATCACGCAAGCCGGCAACATGCGAACAAACGAGGAATCCATCGCGACACCAATTCCAGATACTGCCGAACAAGAGGAACCTAAGGCCATGTCACTAGAAATTACCACTATGGTGAACAACATGGAACGGCGAGCGGAGTCCCCCGCAATACCAGACAGCGAAACCACCGACCAGGAGGAACCCCAACCACCGGAGCATATGCTTCTGGCCGACCACACGGAGGACGTTCCGGACCAAGAGGAACCGCAACCCCACTCCCCAGAGCGTACAACGACGGCCAACATCACGGAGGAAGTGAGGGACTAAATAGAGCCATGACCTACCGCAAGCCCGCAGACGGCTAAACCAACCCCCATAGCCCAAGAAGATCCCGCAGAAACCGGACCACCCACAAAGGACGACCGTGACGCCATGAGAAGCCCTCCCGACCAAGTAGGGGAACCACACAACGACGTGCCTACGAGCCCTACGCCGTCCCCGGACACGGACACCGTAGCAGAACCAAACATCAGGGCCATTTTGGAGGAAGATTAAAGGGGTGGGTCCGACGTGCCATGGCACTGTCCCACAGGCGTGCCAAGTGTTGTCCACCGGAATAGTAACCGACGGACAAGAGCACAGTAAAATGGAATAGTATAATATTGTAACGCATGTAAATGGTTCACGCGGGAAGCGTGAACGGCTAAAAGACCCTGCATATATAAAGGGCAGAAAACCTCTGATAGAGGTAGCATGTAATTTTGAATGTAAAAGGTGTATCTTAATAGAGTTCTATCTTCTCTAATATCTGTGCGTATCTGTGGTTAATCTACTGTGTGTCTATAATCCACTGATATCCACTGTCTAAGGAGCTCGGTTGTAGCCGTCTCCCTTATACGCTGCTAGGTTACGGGAGGTATCCCACTAAGTATTACGCATAGACGCTACCATTCGTTGTCACACGGTCACTTTGAGGTCTAGGTCGAAGGACTGACTATAGACCATGTTCCTAATCGGTAACACCACAACCCACATACAGGAGCCTGATTGTACTAAGAACGAGCATACTAGCATCACTCATGAGGATAGTGCAATAAAAACCACCGAGGAAGGGGAGCACGATGGTCTTAAGAATGAGGTGATTATCACCAACCAGGAGAAGTTCACCATGAGTACTGCGACAACCCACATACAAGAGCCTAATTGTACTGAAAACAAGCATACTAACATCACACATGACGATAGGACAATAAAGACCACCCAGGAAGGAGAGCACGATGGTCTTAAGAATGAGATAACTATCACCAGCCAGGAGGTGACCATGAGTACTACTACAACCCAATACAGGAGCAACAACATTTGGAGAAATAGATGAGTGGTAATTTGACTATCAACAGTACCTTTGTGGATGTGTGTACAAGCATTGCAATTGCAGAAAACACACTTGCTCTCTCAAGCTTGCCATTGGTCCAAGGTGCCCGTACATCCACCCCTATCTCTAATGGCTTTGATGATGAAGTGCCACTTAGTAAGTTGATACCTAAAGGCTTTAAGATGAAGAAGAATGTAAAATCACAGAAGATTGGCACCAATAACAAGCACATTACAAGATCGGCGAAATTGTGAAATGGTGCCTGATTGTCTTTCTATTGAGAAGTCTGTACTTGAACTACATATGAACTATTAGTTATGTTTGTACTTGAACTATTTGTAATACCAAAATATTGTCTAAATTGCTAATGTGAAATGTTTTATTGACTCCAACTCACTCATCTAGTGTTGTTAGCGTAATGTGAAATGCTATATTGCTAATTGTAGAGAATGAGAATGTTGACAATTGCCAATTGTCATGCAACAATGATCGTGTTGATTTCATATCAGATATTGCCTCCATCTGTGCATTAGGGAACATTTGACATTCATATTAGTACTAAACTAAGATGCATGTATCCGTCTAACTGAGATACTTTGGGAGACTACTATGTATTAGTGAACATTTGACATTCATATCAATACTAAACTGACATATGTTATATCTGTCTAAGTGAGAAACGTTGGGAGATTACTATGTATTAGTGAACATTTGACATTCATATTAGTACTAAACTAGGATATATATATCCATCTAACTGAGGTACGTTGGGAGACTAAAGTAGTATGCATATTGTAATAAGTTTGGGTTGTATTGATACTTGCGAAGTATGGTCTCCTTGAGTGCACATAGGTAGAGTTGAATAGAGACTTAACACAATAGGGATTAGAAATAAAAAACTCTATAATTACTAAATTTAAACATTTACTACTATAATTACAAGAAATACTTACTATTCAGATTGATACTTGTTTTACACTACTGGTATTGATACTTGAATAAGTTTGGGCCATGTTGATGCTACTAAGTATTGATACTTGAATAAAGACTTCACACAATAGGGATTAGAAACAAGCAACTCTATAATTACCATGAACACTTACAAAACAAGCTCAATAATGACTAGAAACACTATATCGATTCACTTCTCAATCATCAAAATTAATAATTGATCTAGATACAATGTACAAATAGTGAACTACAAGAGGATTTTTTTTCAGTTTCCAACGACAATGTATTAATAGGGCAACTTTCAAGCATTAAACAGAGAGACCTGCCCCAATATGTGCTCATGAACCTCTTGGGGGACCTTGTAGAAAATGTTGTATCCCTTAACCTTGTGCTTTGCTTGAGTCATATTGAACTTGATCACAATAATGGCAGCATCGTAGATTATTGCGGTGGGTGCATCTCTTAGTAATGCATATGTGTTATTGCACTGCGGCAACTTTGCGTAATAGTTTCAATACACAACAGACTCACCAATGTTGAACATGTTGCCCCAACCATCCCTCGCCACTTATTTCAATAATGTCTTCCCTTGCTTGCACACCACAATGTAGTAGTCTTCTAAATCTTCATTTTGAGGAGATTTGAGCACTGCCAAATGATCTCCAACTTCCAATAAAATTGCTAAGTCTTCACGTTGGTTGTAGTATACAATATTGTTTGAATGTGCATCCTCTTCAATATCATCTTGTTGTTCATGCTCAAGCTTCTGCAACTTCCAGGGCTCCACGATTGATAGGTTGATGCATTCATCCCAAGCTTCATCTATACACATGGAACAAAAGCATGATAAAGTATGGAGTAACAATTGTGTTGTGTCCTTGAGGCTAAACCCTAATATACAATGGATGATGTGTGTGCCTTTCACGGTTTTACAACCATATGATTTAGTTCTATCGACCTCATCAACGTGAACCTCAACAAACAATCTGTTCTTACCATCATTTGACATCTTCCATCTTAGCCACTCCACAACATCATGTGCGTTTTGTAACTTTGCACCATTACTATCCAACTGCTCACTTGTAAGAGCATGTTTGATCACGGCCCCCGCGCCATCATGCTCTCCTTTTCCATGTCCAGACCCGAAGTAGTTCCATTGCATACGAATGTTGAATAGGGAGAAGTACCTGCTTTTGTATCCTAGGTTTCCAACAAACATTAGTAACAATACTCTGACAGAAACATAATTAGTACGGATGGATTTGTACAAAATTACGTTGAAGCACAATACTATGTTAAAGAACAAGAATACTAACAAGGAAAAGATGATTAGTATAGACTCACGTGAATGGACAATGCTATGTTGTCAATCGAGAGTACTATACATCCATTAATACTGATTTAGTATACATACAAAACAAAGCACAGTATAATGTATCCATGGAGAACACTCTACACCGATTAAAAGATAAATAGTACTATGTTGCCAACCAAGAGTACTTAACATCCATTAGTATTGATTTAATACGGATACGTCACAAAGCATAGTACAATGTGTTCATGGAGAAACACTCTACATGTATTAAAAGATAATTAGTACAAACTCTTCAATATTGGGCAATACTATGTTGTTGACGACGAGTACTTTACATCCATTAATACTGATTTAGTACAGATACATCACACAATACAATACAATGTGTCTATGGAGAACGCTCAACATGGATTAAAAGATATCTACTACAAACTCTTAAGAATAGACAATACTATGTTGTCAACGACGCGTACTTTACATCCTTCAATAAATACTGATTTAGTACAGATACAACACACAACACAATACAATGTGTCTATGGAGAACACTCTACATGGATTAAAAGATAATAAACACATATTCACGAGAAAGGATAGTACTATGTGATCAATCAAGAACACTTAACATGGTTACAAACATAATTGGTATGCATGCATTTGTTTGAATAGTATTGTGTTGTCTATCAAGAGTTTTTTATGTAGATGAAAACGTAAAATAGTATTGATGCACAAGGGCGAACAGAACTAAGTTGGAGGGGACGTGATGGGAGAATACCCGCTTGTCTTGCAAGAATACTAAAACAGTTAGTGTGTAGACAATTAGTACAAACGCAATAGGGAGTACCATATTAAGATGTAAACTTTGAACCCAACAAGTAGGAGAATTACAAGTAGTACTGATTCACATGACGGATGAGCACGAAAGTATTACTTCCTTAGACATTGCATTATAAGTACTAAACATATGGATTAAAAATTATCTGGCGATAAAGTAGAACGATCGTGTTGCCTTAAACTGCGAGGCAACACCATTAGACCAGACCCAATGGCGGTTAAAGCTAAACCTGAGAGACAATAAATCTGCATGGTAAAGCTTAAAATAATGTTGAACAAATAGTGTATCATGCTTTTTATCATCCAAAATGTAAAATATTGATTTCTTATGTAACTCACTGCCTTGTCTCAAATAGCAAATATGTACAAGTATTGTAAATTGATCATTTTACCAATGCATTGATTGAACCTCATTTTGAACTTTAAATGTATAGTTTTCTACAAAGTCAATAACGGATACCATGACACCCGGTGGTAAGTTATTAATACATTCCTTGAACTATGAATTTTTCCAATAACTCTGGAAGTTATGTGGAATGAACTCCCCAAGTTGTTTCTTAAATTCTGAGACAAGGGTAACATCACATGTCTCCTTATATACTTCTTTTATACGCTTACTAACAAGTCCCATACTCGAAAATATTTCCATTTCACAATATAACTATTTCCCAAGTCAAGCTCTTGTCCACAAAATAATGATACGACGATGTACGACGATGCCACTCACATGATGGTTCTTTTTCACAAACACAAGACCTCCATAACTCAGAAACGGATGCATAAGTCATGTTTCCTGCATTACACCTATTATCCTCTCCATTTGGTCTACAAACCTCACAAGTGCAGACACATAATTCCCCGTTTATACCCTTAGAATCAGTAAGCATTGCATTCACTCCAAGCCTTAACATGTCCATTTTCATGTGGTACACACAACAACATGTATTCCTCTCATTTAATTTTCTAACATAATATGGTTTCAAACCTTGGAACTTGCGAAATCCAACAGTGATGCTTGGATGTTGGTCTTTAAAGTTCATGTACAATTCAACCTACATCAGCCAATATAGAGCAAACATTAATATACACTTGGTCAAAACAAAAAATTATGGAATGTGAATTGATATAAAAACATGGAATACCTCAGTCATCTCCAAGAAGTGTCTAGGGTGAATTGGGTACTTACCCCGACTTATTCGTTGTCTACACACGTCCTTCTTGTTTGGTGAGACACGCGTATTTTTTGCCCAAAACGAATCCACTTTCTCAATAATCTCTTGAGACAAGGCATCACATCGTCGTCTACGTCCTAACCCCACCCACTTGAATTGGCTTGAGTGTATATTTCAACGATGTTTCCTCAAGTTCCTTCTTTGAATACCCAGGGCTAAGGCAACTTTAGTATCACTATATTGTTTTTCTCTCGCACCGTTCACAACCATGTGTAGGGTTGCCCTCTTTGCAACAAGTTTGTCTATGCTCTCTACACCTTTCACTAGGTCTAGGGATGACTTCATAGACTCTACAATTTCTTCTGAAACACATTGGTCCCTAAATTTTATTCTCACCATGTCTTCATTCAAACGTTGATGGTGTAACACTCTACATATAATATCCTTACGATCCTCCTCACTAAATCTCTTCGCTATTTCTACCAAATAACGGACTATGTGAAGAACCACTCATCTCTTGGTCCTTTCGGATATACATGACTTACTTGACAACTCACTCTCGTTGGGGACTATCATGGTCACTAGATTTATCCAAAAAAATTAAGTGTCTTGCGAGAGTAGTTAATGTTATATAGACTACACTAAGAAATCACTGTCACATGTTTTTAAATGCGGCCTGCAAAGTGAGAAATCATTTCAAAAATGACAAATAATCATTTCTTTATTCACAGATTTCTAAAAATGAAATACATTTCAAAAATGACAAATAATCATTTCTTTATTCACAAATACGTTAGAAATATGTTTCAAAAATGACAAATAATCATTTCTTTATTCACAAATACGTTAGAAATATGTTTCAAAAATGACAAATAATCATTTCTTTATTCACAGATTTCTGAAAATGGGAAATTTTAGTACTGAAAATGAAAAACTAGATTTCCAAATATGAGACTAGATAGAATTCTGAAAATGTCAAAATTAAGAATAGGGGTGCTTACCAAATAAATCAATTATCGTCGAAGTCTCAAACAGGTATTGGAATACATTCAAATGAGTGGAAGAAGTGACGAAGGTGAATGCGGTATTGTGCCTCCAATCGGTGGACAAACCCTCAAATTGATGGAGGATGCATTGTATTTCAACGATAATATGCCTCAAATCAGTGGAGGGAGCTTCGAATCTGTGTGATATTTGCCTCGATTCGATGGAAGGATCCTCGACTCAATGGAATAAGCCTCAAATCACTGCAAGATGAAAACTACAATCGGTGGAAGAACCCTGAAATCGTTCTCGAAGAAGTCACTAATGGCTGTTATAAGAGGCCTCAGATCAGTCTCTAATCCTCAACTCAAACCCTAAAACATGTTTAGTGTTGAAGCACCCAAATATCTCAGATAAGGTTTACGCACTCTAACGATATACATGCGTAATAAAACCCTGAGATGGGAGGACAACCCAAAACTTGACATGGATGTCTGAGATGAAGAGCTCAAAGAAACTCAGAGGTATAGAGGGAGAGGAGTTGGTGTGAGGGGAAGCGCCAAAAAACGTTCAAATCCACGTGAGGGGAAAATAGCCCCACAAATGGAAATAACATCTCCTTGCATGCTCCCCCCATGCATTGTCTTGAATGTCACTTGTACTACACTCACCCCACTCCCCAAAATCAAATGTTTTTTTCTCTTATTTTTTTACTGTAAAAGATTATGTGTTGAAGCAATATAGGAAACCGAACAACAGAAAACACAGGTTTAATGGAAAGCTTAGGTTTGCACAGTACGTACGGGAGAGAGAGAGAGAGAGAGAGTAAAACACAAGAAAATTCAATTTCAAAAACTAACACTCTGTACATACATCGTGCTCAGTGAGCACCTTTTATACAAGCCCTGACAATGGGCTGACACAAGTACTAACAGTACTTGACTGCTCATAAATGAGCATTGACTCTTACTCCCAAAACTATTCCTTACGAGGAATATCTCTCTAACGGCCTTTCGGTTTACGCACCGGTCTGCGTATCGGTTTCCAACCGATCCGGTTCTCGACTTGCTTAGCCGATCCGGCCGATGTTGAGCTTGTCTCTCAACACTCCCCCTCAAGCTCAACTTGAGGTTCTTCAGGATCTTCCTGATCACCGCTCCGGTTCCTCCTGGCTCCACGCCTCGCTCGCGCTCCTCAGCCTATTCGACTCCGCGCGCTTAGACCCGTCCGGTCGACTTGTCTGCTCCCATGGCCCTTCACAACTCCCTTGTTGTCGCGGTGTTGGCGCTTCTTCTGCTGCCTTCTTTTCTGCTTGGCCCTCGGTCGATTCAGTGTATCCGAATCAAACATCTGAACCGACTCGGCTACCTCCGATCGGTTTTCGCTCTCGTCCGAGTTGGCTGTCTCCAACTCGACTTCGGTCTTCTCGCCCTTGACGGCGTCATCTCCCCCATGCTTGGTTGGCTTCGGCTCTTTCTTTTGGTTGTTCCCCTTATGTCCGCTTCTGGACTCTTCCGCGAATCCGCCCTCGGCTTCTTCAGCCGATCCGAAGTCGAATTCGTCATCCGACTTGGTGTCACAGCCTCTTCAGCTCCCTTCCTGCTCCCTTGCTCGGTCTTTCGAGACTGTTCTCCCCCTCAAGTTTGGCACGTCGAGGTGACGCAACCCAAGCGCACCCGAGAATTGCCGCAACTTGTCCAGACCAAGGGGCTTGGTGAAGATGTCAGCAATTTGCCGATCCGTCGAAACATACTGAAGTTCGACATCACCAGAAAGGACACACTCACAGACAAAATGGTAGTGCACCTCAATGTGCTTGGTCCATGCGTGGAAAACAGGGTTCTTCGCGAGTTGGATGTTGTTGAGGTTGTCGCAGTAGATCATCGTCGGATCGGACACCTCCTCATGCAGGTCCTTAAGTAGCCGCTTCAACCATATGGCTTCGCATGTTGCGACAACCGCTCCTCTATACTCGGCTTCGATGCTCCACAGTGCAACTGTCGGCTGCTTCTTACTGCTCCACGCTATCGCAACACTCCCAAGAGAGAACGCGTATCCGGACATGGATCGGCGATCAACGGCGTTGCCAGCCCAATCAGCATCGGTGTAGCCGACCAATTGTGAGGTTGTACCGGTCCGATATAGCAATCCCCAGTCCTTAGTGCCACTTACGTACCGCAGTACGCATTGCGCACACTGAAGGTGCTCCTCGGTAGTTCGCGCCATGAACTGACTGATCACCCTGACCGGATAACTGAGATCGGGTCGGATGATTGTCAAGTAGATAAGGCTTCCGACAATTTGTCGGAACCTCGTCGGGTCGCATACCTTGCCGGAATTGGGGCGAAGCTTGACGGTTCTATACAGAGGAGTCAAGACGGACTTATAGTCGACCATCCCGAATTTGAAGAGCAAACTCAGCACATAATGGCGTTGGCTGATCAATATATGCCTTCAGGGGTGCGGATCACTTCGATCCCAAGGAAGTAATGAAGATCCCCCAAATCCTTCATGTCGAACAATGCCGCAAGCTGGAGCTTCACGCGGTCGATTTCTCCTAGGTCGGCGCCGGTGATGACCAAGTCATCAACATATAGTAAAATATTGACTAGACCAACTCGACCTTTCCAGATGAACAGGGAAGAGTCCGATTTTGACGTTGCAAAGCCCATCTGACGCAGTTGCTGCGTGATCTTCGCATTCCAAGCACGCGGGGCTTGCTTCACTCCGTAAAGGGACTTCTTCAATCGGCACACTGCCGACGTGTTCGTTCCGGAGTGAAATCCGGGGGGTTGTACCATGTACACCTGTTCCTCAAGCTCACCTTGCAAGAACGCATTCTTTACATCCATCTAATGTAAGTGCCACCCCTTTGCCGCAACTACCACGAGCAAAACACGGACGGTCGTCATCTTCACGACTGGCGCAAACGTCTCATCGTAGTCAATGCCGTGTTTCTGTGTGTAGCCCTTTGCCACTAACCGGTCCTTGTATCGGTTCACCGAGCCGTCAGTGTTGTACTTGACCTTGAAAACCCACCTACATCCGATCACCTTCACACCCTTCGGTGCGTCAACTAGGTCCCAGGTCTCATTTTTCGCCAATGCGTGCATCTCTTCCTCCATCGCGGCGCGCCAATTCGCGTCCTTAGCCGCTTTTGCGTAGCTCTCCGGTTCACGCACTTCCGCTACATAGGTCATGTACGCATAATGATGCGCCATGTACTCGTTGTATCCGAACCGCACAACTGGGTTCTTCTGGTGGGTAGATTGGCGTAATCGGTCATTAGCCGATGTCGAGGTCTTTTCGGCCGACGTGGACTTCGCTCTTGAAGACCTATCACCGCTTCCCTCAGAGTCGGACTCGCGTCGGTCTGACTCGTTCCTATCCGTGCCGGAATCTGACACCTTCTTCTTCCCTTTCTCTTTGCGCGTAAGCCGTCTCCTCGGCTTACTACGCGGGGAATGCACGGCCGAGTCTCCACTACTCGCCGGCTCTTCATTGAACTGGTCGAACCGACTCAATCGTCCATTCGGTCGACTTAACCGAAACGAAATCGGACTCTCTTCGCGGGTCCCGATTTCAAGCTCATCCAGAGGCATCTCAATCTCACTGACCTCATCGTCAGACCTCGGATTGGAGTTGAGATCCGGAGTCGGAGGCAAGTACCAAGACGTGGATTCATCAAACACAACGTCGCGGCTCACGCTCGCTTATTTGGTGTGCGGGTTATAACACTTATAACCCTTCTGCTCGTCCAAGTAACCGACAAAGATACATTTCTCGGCCTTTGCGTCCAACTTCCTCTGTTTCTCCTTCGGCACATGCGCATATGCAATGCTATCGAAGACTCGTAAGTGTCGCAAGTTCGGCTTCGTTTCGAAATATAGCTCGTGCGCCGACACTTTTTCTCCGATCCGATTCTGGATGTATACCGCGGTTCGTACCGCCTCAGCCCAATAGAACTTGGGCAAGCTCTTCTCCTCCAACTTCCTTTGTTTCTCCTTCGGCACATGCGCATATGCAATGCTATCGAAGACTCGTAAGTGTCGCAAGTTCGGCTTCGTTCCGAAATATAGCTCGTGCGCCGACACTTTTTCTCCGATCCGATTCTGGATGTATACCGCGGTTCGTACCTCCTCGGCCCAATAGAACTTGGGCAAGCTCTTCTCCTCCAGCATTTCCCGTGCTGCTTCCACAACCGACCGATTTTTCCTCTCGGACACGTTGTTTTGCTTCGGCGTGTTTCTACAATTGAATTCGCGCCGAATTCCCATCTGTTGCAGATAGCCGTTGAATTGACCGGAAAAGTACTCTTTTCCGCCATCCGACCGCAAGCACTTGATCTTTCTTCTTGTTTCCATTTCCAAGAACCTTTTGAGGTCCCGAAAACAATCGAAGACTTCGCTCTTCCTCTCAATGAGGTAGATCCACGTGTGCCGCGTGTAGTCGTCAATGAAGGAGACGAAATATCGGCTCCCGCCAAGACTAACGTTTTGTGCCGTTCCCACACATCGGAGTGTATCAAGTCGAGCTTTTTCCGGCTCCGGGTACACTCGTTGGTGAAAGGAAGTTGGTGTTGCTTCCCAAGCTGGCAGGCTTCACAAATTTGTACCTTCCGGCCACTAAATTTGGGCAATCCGAACACCACTTGTTTCGATTGCAGGTCTTGAAGCCGCTAATAGTTAACGTGGCCTATCCTCTTGTGCCATAAGTCGATGTCCGACTCAACTTTCTGTCCCTTTGCGAACATTGCGGTGCCACCGTTAGTAGAGTCGAGGATGAACATCCTCCCATCTCTGTGCCCTTGCGCAATAACACGGCCTTCTTCCTCAATTAAGCACCCAAGGTGTGTAAACCGGACCTCCATCCCTTGGTCGACGATCTGTCCGACCGACACCAAGTTCTTTGTGATTGTCGGGACGTGTAGCACGTTCATGATTTTCCCTTTCTGCCCGACATGGCTCAGGGGAACTTCTCCGACATTTGCGATCGGATGCAAAGTGTCGTCTCCGGTTGCGACTACGCCTGGTTGCATCGGTTTTTCTAGGTACGAGGACCACTCCTTATGGCTCGTCATGTGATTTGACGCGCCGGAGTCGATGTACCACACCTCGTCCGATTTCGGGGTGGTCTGCTTCATTGAGTTTGCTTCGTGTCTTGTCACGAAGACTTACCCTTTTCCGGCTTCTCCGGATCCTTCGGCGTAGTGTGATCACTGCCGATTTCCTTTGTCGGTATGTCTGGAACCAGTTCTCTCCGACTCGACTCGCTTTTTCCAGCACTCGCTCTCCCTGTGGCCTTTCTTGCCACAGTACCAACATTCTGCGGCGGATTTCCCTTGCCGGTTCTCGTCGCCTCGACTCCCCCTGTTTCCGGAGGGTCCGGAATTGCTGTCGGCATCACTTCGGTGCCTTCTTCCTTGATCCCGTCCGCCGCCTCCATTGCGTACCGACTCGCCTCGTCCGCCACGACCACGGGGCCTATCTCCCTCCATGTACAGCATCTTGTTGTCGGCATGCGTGCTTGTCGACGCACCCGCGTGGTTCTCCTCGATAAGGAGCATCGACTGTAAGTCGAAAAATGACAGCGTATTCTCCCGTGTACACACAGCAGTTCGGAACGCTCCGAACTTTGACGCCAAACCCCCGAGACAGACCTATACCATCTCGCTTTCCTCGATGTTCACATCGATGGAAGCTAAGGAGTCGTAGATGTCCTTGATCGTCGAGGTATAGTCAGCCATCGACAAATCGCGTTGTCGTAGGTTGCTCAACTCCTATCGGAGTTAAAGCTTCCTGGCTATGGTGCTCGCGGCGAAGACCTTCTTCAAATTTTCCCTCGCACCCTTCGGCGTTTTTGCATCCCGAACGTAGCTTAATAGATGTTCGCCCACACAACACGCGAAACAGTACAACACTCTGCTCGCCGATTGTTCCCACGCCGGGAAGTCTTTGTGCGTCGATTCGGGTGCCGCGTCATTCGCTCCTTCGACCTAGCTCCAGTAACCATGCCCAAGTAGGTACTGGTGCATCTTGTAGGCCCAAGATGCGTAGTTAGTTCTGTCGAGCTTCTCCGTCGGAAGCGAGCTAGCCATTCCTCTGTCCATCGGTTTTCTTGTTCTTCTTCGTTGGTTTTCCTTCACGCAAAGTCGGCTGCAGAGGTTCTCAACCCTCGCGCTCTGATACCATGTAAAAGATTATGTGCGGAAGCAATATAGGAAACCGAACAATAGAAAACGCAGGTTTAATGGAAAGCTTAGGTTTGCACAGTACGCACGGGAGAGACAGAGAGAGACAGAGAGAGAGACAGAGAGAGACAGAGAGAGAGTAAAACACAAGAAAAATCAATTTCAAAAACTAACACTCTGTACATACATCGTGCTCAGTGAGCACCTTTTATACAAGCCCTGACAATGGGCAGACACAAGTACTGACAGTACTTGACTGCTCATAAATGAGCATCGACTCTTACTCCCAAAACTATTCCTTACGAGGAATATCTCTCTAACGGCGTTTCGGTTTACGCACCAATACGGCCTTCCTACGCATCGGTCTACATACCGGTTTCCAACCGATCCGGCCTAACCGATCGGTCCCAACTGATCCGGTCCTCAGCTTGCTCAGCCGATCTGGCCGATGTTGAGCTTGTCTCTCAACATTTACCAATTATTTAGTACTAACAGTATCGAAAGGACTGACGTTTTTTGTGGCAAAAAACTATACTTTTCTGGTACACCGTAATGTGCTGCAACCTCGGACGCATGCACCACTCCTGTGATGGCCAAAGAAGACGAATGCAAACCGGACACCGAAGCGCTCATGGAGCTCCGTAGGGCGCAGGACGCATTTGAACGAGAGATGGAGATTTCTGGACGGGTCATGACGTCGGCATTAGAAGAAATCAATGTCGGAACCACCAAAGAACCGTGACCACTCTCAATTGCGAAGGATTTACCGCCTTCCGAGAAGATGGCCCTGATCGAACTACTACGGGAGTATAAAGATGTGTTCGCATGGTCACACAAAGACATGAAAGGGCTGGATCTGAAATTTTACCAACACCAGATCGACCTCTCGACAGACGTGAAGCTAGTCCAACAACATCGATATTGAATGAGCCCGAACTACGCAGATAAACTTTTAAAAATCGGATTCAATCGATCTGTCAGAAAGGCAACCTAGCTGCGTCTAATCGTCGTAGTGTCGAAGAAAAACAGAAAAATCCGCGTACGCATTGACTATAGGAAATTGAATGTGGTTACACTAACCGACACATTTCCCCTACCATTCACGAATGGGGTGCTGGACGTAGTGGTCGGCCACGAAATGTACAGCTTCTTAGATAGCTTTAGTGGCTACAACCATATTCGCATCCATTTGGATGATCGGGAGAAGATGGCGTTCGTAATAGACTAGGGTGTATTTGTAGCAGTCGTGATGATGTTCGGGCTCAAAACCGTGCCGACAACATTTCTACACATCATCATGGAAATTTTCAACGAATACATACCCCCCTTTATGCAGGTCTTCCTCGATGATTTTGCAATTTATAGCGTGCGAACAAACCACCTTCGCCATTTACGGGTATGTTTGGAACGATGCCAATCGGCGAGGCTTAGCCTCAATCCGGCCAAGTGCGTGGTCGGCGTTACAAGTGCCACGCTCCTCGGCCATATAGTAAGTCGCGAAGGCATTGCGGTTGACCTAGGGAAAATCAAGGCGATCATCGAAGCACTGGCCCCGAAGAATGTCAAAGCCCTGAGTCGAATCCTCGGACAAATCTGATGGCATAGTTGGATGTTGCGCTACCTAGTTGATTTCGCGACACCTCTACATGCGGCAATGCATCGTCCGCCATTCCAATGGACAGAAATAGAGGACAAAGCATACATGGCCGTTAAGGTAATGCTAACACAAGCACCAGTTGTCCAACCACCGGACTGGACGCGGCCATTTCACGCGTTTGTCGATGCGTTGGACATCGCAATCGTCAATGCTCTCATGCAATTGACCGAGCCGAACTGGTATCGGTTGGTCTATTATTCGAGCTAAAAACTTTCGACTGCTGAACGGAACTACTCCACTACCGAACAGGAAGCCCTAGGGATGGTCTACAACATAAACAAATTTTGACACTACCTATTGGGTCGGAAGTTCGTGTTTCATGTGGATCATCCGGCCCTCTTATACCTTGTCTCCAAACAGTCGCTCACAGGAAGCTGGCTAGACGGATGTTGTTCATGCAAGAGTTCGAATTTGAAATTCAGCATCGGCCAGGAACTCAACACCTGTAGCGAACTACTTAAGCCGCGTCAAGAATGGAGAAGACACCATAGGTGGTGATGACGATTTTCCGGACAGTGGAATATTATGAATTTCGGCCACAGAGGCCGAAGCGGAAACAATGCCGCCAGAGGACAAATGGCTCGAAGAGATGAGTCATTTCTTGACTACCAGATTGCCTCCCCCGCAGATGCGGAGAGATGAAAAGAAGCGTTCGGCAATCTACATCCGGATTTTTTGTCTATTAGAGACAATGCGTCGATGTGTCCAAAGCGACGAAAAGGTGACGATACTACGGGAAGCGCACTGCGGCATTACCGACGAACATTACGTTGGGGAGTCGATAGCTCAGAAATTCTGGCAGAGTGGCCTCTGTTGGCCAACTACACAAAAGGATGCGAAGACATATTGTCAACAGTGTGATCTTTGCCAACGAATGGGCCAGCCAACGGAACACACCCGAATGTTGCACCAACCAGTGCTACCCTTGGAACCTTTCAAGAAATGGGTCCTAGATTTTGTCAACCCTTTCACCCCAACAACAACGCATACTAGAAATTGATACATCCTCGTGGCCATGGATTATTGCACAAAATGGGTGGAGGCAACGGCACTTAGCGACAACACAGCAGCTTCAACGGCGAAATTCTTGTACAAAACCATCTGGTGCCGTTTCGGTTGTCCCATAGAGCTAATTAGCGATCAAGGGAGGCATTTTATGAACAAGGTGGTACGCGAATTAACGAATCATTACGTGGTCATACACAAGAAGAGTACCCCCTACTACCCCCAAGCAAATGGACTAGCGGAATTGTCGAACAAAACTTTACAGAACATTCTAAAGAAAATCATCAACGAGAATCGGGTAGACTGGGATATAAAGCTCCAAAACGCACTCTAGGCATATCGTACGAGCTTCAAGACAAGTACCCAGTCGACGACATTCCGACTAGCGTTCAAACTAGAGGCTATGATGCCAATCGAATTTCGGGTTCCGAGTCTTCACATACAAGTCCGTGAACATTTGTTTGAAAATGTGTCGGAGCAAGTCTAGCTCCAACAGCTTTTGGAACTTGGCGAAGATCATATCGTCAGCATGGCGAACTTGGAGCAAAAGAAAAGACGGTGCAAGGCCTTTGTCGATAGGCATCAAAAAGGCAAAGAAAAGGACTTTGAAATCGACAAAGTCGTATTAGTGTTCCAAACATGCATGGGGCAGATGAACGGAAAACTTCGATTTCGATGGACCGGACCGTACTGGATCACAAATATCAAAAACGGCACTTTCGAACTCAGGATGCTAGCTGAAGAAGTCTTGCCCAACAAAGTCAACGGATTCCGGCTAAAACCATATTTGGGGCCCACGCCACCAAACCCATTTTCGAAAAAGCTGGACACACTAACTGCCGAATCACTCCCTGCCAAAAGCAACTTTGCAAGATTGACCCCACTCTCTCTAAATCGAGGGGAAGTTAATGAACCATTATTGTACCATGATTGTAAATTACCATTTTACTCGAAAAAAAGAAAAGAAAAAAAGGGGCATTCAAACATATTTAAAGCCTTTTATTTAAAACCTTTTACATGCAGACATGCAGTCCAAGAAAGGCAATTAAGTACTCATTCACACGCGTGGCAATGGCTCGATGAATCTTGATCAAGGACCTCTCTCGCCCCTCGTCACAAAAAGAAGAACGTAGCGTCTTCTCTCACATTTCTCACACAGATGAATGCAGATGGAAGTTAATTCTAATACACCTTAGTTGGAATTGGGAAGACAATGTATGTTGGCCACTCCATGAGATGTGAGTGTCTCCATTGGAGTTCGTTTTGTCTTACATCATTGGCCCATGTGGAACTACATACAAGGCATTAATGGTATCTCTAATGTGCTTAATGAGGATAGGCACGTGCTAAGTTTCCAAGATGTGCCATAATTTACTCTTGTGCCAACACTAGAGGCATCACATAGGCTCTTTCATTGGGAATTAAAGAATAGTAACATAAGTGTTTGCATGTATGGTTATCAGCTCAACTCATAACATTTACATGTTACTTCTCCCATCTCCTTGGGTTCAAGAGCATGCAATGAAACTACAGAAATGGTGGAAGACTAGACATCCTACACTTCGAAAATCAGCTTTGCTACTTAAACAAAGGGTGTTCTTGTGGCAATGTTAATTTGTGTATACTTTTGGTTGGATTCCACTTACAAAAAAGGAGAACTAGTCATTCTCTTTGTTTGCAATTTCATTGAGAATCAACAACACTATTTTTTGTGTATGTGGTTGAGGTGAAAAAATAAAGAAAAAAAGGAGAGGGTGTAAATACTCATAGGTGTTTTTTGGATCCTTCTAATAATCTTTTTTTGGGAAATACTCAAAGTGTTTTGCATGATTTGAAGGCACTTGAACACGCTCACAATACTCAAGTGACCCAAGTATTTCCTAGGTGATCATAATAGAGTGTTATAGTGTGAATGGACCTTTATAAATGTACAAATAGAGAGTTCTTGGACGTTTATACTCAACCCCCACTAGTGTAGCTTGCCAATAATTGTCTAAATCTACAATGTATGAAAATGTCCTTGTACCAAATCCCTTATTAATGCTTTCAATATGTTACAACCTTCTCGTCAGCATGGATATTCCGTTTTAGGTCTCATAAGCATTTTTAATGAGTTCCTCCATGTTAACCATTGGCATGCTCTGGGATGGAGATCCCATTTCATTTATTCTAGTTGGGACCATATCTCATTGACAAACCTCTTTCTTTAGGATTTGCCACCTTGAAATAGGCCATCCATGGTTGGTTGCTACAGATGTCACTAAAACTCATAATTGATTTGCAAGACTTGATGACATGCTCATTCTCTTTTTGTTGTATCTACAAACTGTTCTTCAAGTCTTCATACTACTCAATCCTTGAGTAGCCCATCCACACCAACACAATTTTCTAGTTGTATACCAAGTTGCATCCTTCCTTCTTGGTCAAATGACCTCAAGAGAAACAGTACCACAACCATCCTTTCATCTTGCCCCATACTCTTCCTTATCAAGCTCCCTAAAATTCCATAGATTATTATTATCTATTTTGCAATTTCTAAAACGTCCAATAGCTCTATCACTGGATCATCAAGTGAAAATAATGTCTTAAATCTCGTGTAAATGTAAGCAAAGACAAGTCAAATCTAGATTTTTCATGGAATCAATGATGTCAATAGGTGATCAAGCTGTTCTTGGAGATACAAGTTCCCTAATAGTAACTTATGATTTTGAAGCTCCCACAATGAGATGATAGAGAAAATTGCTTAGAACTGTAAATCAATTGAAGGAATGTACGAAAATTGAGACAATGTCAATGATGACGATTTCAAACTATTATCATATGCTTCAACCTTTCCGTCTCAAAAACCCCTATCTTTAATCTCCCTATCCTTATTAAGTAGACATATGTCGTTTAAAATTTCAATAATCAACTTCTAATTGGCTTCATAATACATTCTGATATCATACAACTTCTGAAAGAAATTCAACTTTGAGAAGAGAAAACTGGTTTAATCATAGAATCCATCTTCCTGATCTTGCTCCCTTGCTGCCTTATTTGCAAGATCGATTGATTTGAACCATAAAAATGCCTGTTCAAAAACATTCAGATAATTGTCAGATTTCACAGGCAACTTCCCATATAGCAACATTTCTATGAGAAAGATGACATCCAGCAAGTTCATGAATATGTACAAAAGATCGGTTGTTATTGAAATTTGATCACATAGTTTTCAGATTTCCAGAAATGTCAACAAAAGGTTTCCAGATTTCCAGAAGAATCATCAACAGAAGCTTTAAATAACAAATGCTTGGTTGAGGATCACTACGTTTTAATATATTTATGTTCACCTATATAAGGTTCCTTTATCAAGGTTTGATTGAGCATCCATCATCCACTACAGATTTTGAATATCTTCCAAAACACTACATTTCGTTTAACAAATTTTAGCAGGTTTTTCTCTTTAAAGCTGCTAAATCTGGAAAAAAAACTTGAATTGCCATGAGAATTAAGAATTTTAAGAATGTCTAAACAACTATAAAAGCTCTCCAGATTGTTGGGTAAAAGTAATATTACAAAAACAATTCATGAGCATCTAACAACGCAAGCATTCTCTAGTTTCTAGCAGAGCGGTAAAAAGGCCATTTAGCATTTTCGTTACATAATGCTACTAACTGTTAGTAGCAATAGGCTAGGTTTGTTTGAGAATTGACTCAAAAAATTACCGAATGATTATATGTCATACATAAATTTACCACCACAGTTGTTTTAAACACCACCCACTTATGCTAGTTGTCCTAAAACTGTTGGCTCTCTTTGCATCCATATCAATCATAAGGGTGATCTGGTTTGATTTAGATTAAGAATTAATTTGTTTAAACTTGGTACTCCCAGGATGTATTCAGTCCAATTCACACACGAGTTTACTGGCCTTCCCTGGTCCTACCTCATGTGTTTAACCCACTTATGTTCTTACTCGTTCGTGTCTTCTTATCTTCTATCACAATTAGTGTGAGCTTGTCTTTTGCTATCCAGACACATTCAGTGATGTCCTTATAAAGTAAAATATCCTAAAAGGAATTGAATAGAGATTTCATACAAATATATGTATATGTATATGTATAGAGATTACTGAAACCTCAACTTCTTTGTCCATTTGACTACTGAAACCTTTTTATCCTAAAACAGAACCAATATCTTTATGTAATTTACTATTGAAACCTTTGTCTCGAATAAATAACACATAGATTTCTTTGTGCATTTTAATCTTCATTGATTACTTAAACGAATGACTGATCTAGCGTGGAGAACCTCAATCTCTTTGTGCATTTTAGTATTGAAACCTTTGCATTGAATAAATATCATGAGCATGTATTTTGCTTTTCGAAGAGGATCAAATTCTTTGTGCATTTTACTACAGAAACCTTCAACAGTTACAAAGCACTCACAGCAGTAGGGAGGCCAGTGATCGCGAAGAAGCCAAGGATTGGGGTGTAGAGAGCGTCATCAGGAAAGATGACACCAAAGATGGGTTTCTTGTTGGTGTACTCGAAGATGGAGCCGATCTGAATTAGAAGCAGGAAAACAAGAACAATGATGAATGGGCAAAAATGAAGGGAGAACATGACAAAAGAAGAAGAAGACGAAGAAACATGATAAGAAAGGAAGGAAGAGGGAGATTACCGCAGCTATGGCGACGATGCTGGAGGCAAGGAGGTAGAAATAGAAAGGTATTTCGAACCCTGGATTGGCCAAGGCGGGGTCTTTCTTGTCCCACGGCAGTGGCTCCGTGGATCCAGGCTGAGCCCAAGAAGGAGATTGTTTAAGTTCTCCATCTTTCTGATTCCCAGAGGAAGGAGAAGGAGAAGACGAAGATGGCGATGGAGATGGCGATGATGATGATGACGATGAGGGCTCAGAAGAAGAGCTGTCGCTCTGTGCTCGAGATAAGTGAAGAGTGAAGGGTTGCTTCTTCTTGGCCGCGGCCCTCGGAAGAAGAAGGATGTTGCCATGGCTCCGCCTGAGAGGCTCTGAAATGGGTGTCATCCATAAGGGGCAGTGGGAGGAGGAGGTTCCTGATACCATCGCCACAGCCATGGCCTCTCTCCCACCACAGTCCAAGCCTTTCAAAAGAATATGTACATATATACCAGACATGTATGTGTTCTTTGTTTATCTCCCAGAAAATCCCACAGGACAAAAAACACACACAAACTCTCTCTCTCTCTCTCTCTCTCTCTCGGGTCGGTTGGTCCGCCATTGGTCCCTCTCTTGTCCAGTCGGTTGGTCGGTCATTGGTTCCTCTCTTGTCTCATGTAGACTCTCGAAGTCTCAACGGTTCTTCACAGTCCATCCTATTGTACCTACTCATTCCGACCCCATCCCGCCTCTATCAGCAACTGCTGCTGCTGAAAACAGTCTGTCTTATACCCATCCCAAGTCATTTCTTCCATATGCTTTGTCTTGTGATTTCCCCAACCTCCTCTTTTAACCTTTAAACACACACCCTAATCCCAATCCCAAGTCTTACAATAGAGATGCCTTGGAAGATTAAGCACGGAGCTGATCCCAGAAACAAATGAATAGTTGAAAAGCAAAAGGATGGGCAGAAGCTAAACAAGAAAGATAGGGATTTCAAATAGATAAGCATGCTCCTCTTATCTAATATTGCTGTTTCATGACCGTCACTCTGTAATTTCAATCTCAATTCACCCTCCCTCTTTACCTCTCCTATGCAATCAGTTTCCTATGGAAATGTGAGACAGATATCACCCTCAAAGTCTTGGCCTTCAGGCATTCATATCTTTACTCCACGACACAGAACACCATATCCTCTCAGCATCTGAAACCTCTTGCATTCTTTGGAAAACGACATGCATTCAAATATCATTATTTTCTGGGCATACTTTTCTAATAAACCCTGTCCCTTTATTTTGACTTTATTTAAGATGAATAGATTAAGAAAATAGTATCCAATAGCTTCCTGTAATCTTGTTGTATATTTATTGTTAATCCAATTGTCACATCTCATTTTTTCACTTCTTCCCATTTTCTCCATCTCTATCAATACACATATATTTATTGAGAATTTAACACGTATTTGTGAAACTTCCAATATATCATATGCACTGAATACAATTCAACTCGTATTTTGCAATTCAACATCATGTTCATGGCAATTTATATGTCATTCTATCCAACATGCCCATCTTATCGATCAATTGAGAACTAGCAAAGATTTATCAGATGACCAGAAATGACCAAAATAAGCGATTTATGAAAATAGGAGAGCTGAACTCTGCACAAGCAATTTGAAGTCATCCCAAACATGTGGGACAGACGCATAGCCAACTATCAGAAAAGCATCCGATGGTTTGGTGAAATTCCAGTATGTATGAATACATTAAAGAACAACAAAGACTAAGGATTGACACAGTAGATTGTGTATATTCTTGTATAGCTCAAGGCTTTTTCCTGAGAATCTCCAGCTCAATATATGTTTTTGAACAGACCGTAACCAGACCAATACCTGCCCTTGGTAATTGATCAAGACAGAACTTCTGTCACTATCCTTGACAAGGGTTACATGATCAGTATGGTCTATAACGAAAATCCCTTGATGGCCTATCAGAATCCAAGATAGGCCCACCCCCACCACCTCCACCATAAGACCCACCGCCACCACCACCCCACTGCAAATAGAAAAGAACATATAAGAACCACATTTATTGAATACACTGCCAATTTCATATTTGCTATAAGAATTTAAACAATCCCAATTTCCAAATCCAACTAATCCAAATTGTCTTTATTTGATAGTGTCAATTTCTGTGTCTTTATCTATTTATATCTTCGAATTAAAGTACTAAGTACATAATTTCTACAATGCCATTAAATTTTTAATTGACTTGCTTCCAACACAGTTTAAAAACCAGCTTAAAAAATCAAGGGTTTAGGATGATGTAAAGAATGGCATGCAGACAACATATACCGGGCGGTAAAAGTCTAAGCTGTTCCCTGGGTAAGCAGATGCCGCAGAGCCACCACCTAAGTAGGCATCGCCAGGGCCCGCATCATCCGGAGGTGATGCTCTATCCACTGCAATCTGTTTATAACTGATTTTTTACCACATTATCTTGAAAATAGATGGATCGATGCATAATCGAGGAAAAACAATCCCAACCTCATGGCCTAGGAGTTCATGAGGCCTGCGACACACTCGTTCAGCTGGACCTTCATCTGTAAAAGTTACGAAGGCAAAACCACGATGCCCTGATCTCTTTGGGTCCTGTACATTATATATCTTTTAACATAATTACATAAAACAAAACCACATATATACTTAACATTCTATAAATAGTTACAAACTCACCTTTGGAAGAAAAACATCCAACACCCGTCCAAAATTTCCAAAATACTGGCGTAAGTCATCAGAAGTGACCCCTGATGGAAGCCTACCAACAAAGATCTTATTCCTAGCACCTCCACCAGAAGGTGGAGAACCTGGATTGTAGCTAGTGGAACGACCTTTGGCAACGGTGTCCCCACCGCCATAACTACCACTAGGAGGCAAGCTCGACCAACTTCCCCCTGCATACCGGCTAGAGCCATAATCACCACCATAAGAGTAATCATAGGCATCATAAGGAGATATTCCTCCATAACCTCCGTAGCGAGGCACTCCTGCACTTGCAGCTATGTAAGGACTATAGGCTCCATATGCAGCACCTCCATATTCTCTATCATAGTATTTCGCTGAATAGTCACTTCTTCCAGGGTAATAATCATTCCTAGCTGAAGATTTACTGCCTCCTTCATCCTACAATAGTGAATCCAATTCCATTTAGATCACCTATCTTAGCAACTAATCTTCATGATTCAAGACAGTTACCTTTGCCGTTGCTTCATCAACTGCCACTGTTGATCCTCCAATCTCATGGGTTTGTGCCATCACCTTAGAGACAGATTCTAATACAGGAGAAGAATTATATTGGGTAAGGACAGATAATATTGATGCCACTTCTTTATACAGAACAGACATGATATTCAGACATTTACCAGGATCCTCAAATGTGATAAATCCGATGCCTCGGTGAGATCTTGTTCCAGACTCCTGAACAGATGATTCCATAAATTTAGGATTATTTTATCTAAAAATATTCTCCGCAAAATATTTCCCACAATGTTACCTTTGGCATGTAGATATCTGTGATGGTTCCAAATTCCTCAAAGTATCTAGAAACAAGTGTGTAATTACATTTTAAAATTGATGAGACAATAGATAATCAAGGAGCATAATAAAAATAGAAATCATAAACAATAAACACATTTACCAGAAGAAGAAAATAAAGTTTTGACACAATTTTTTATGGATATGATGCTTTAGATACCATAGAAAACACAATACAATATCATATTTTTAGATCTACTGAGATAAGATCACACATTAGAATATACACCAGAGACCCCGACAATTAAGTGCACACCTCCAGAAACAGAATATAACTTTACAAATGGAATGGACAAAGGCTCACGTTAAAACTTAACTGTAGATGCATGCTCATATAAAACCACTGCACCAAGTTTCTCTAATTATATTTACATTTAAATTTGCCCTTTATCTATAAGGATGTTGCTATACACCATATCTGTTTGCCTAGAAATTAGGATTAACATAGCAATGGATACATTCCACAGCTTTCAGTGTTAACGATTGAGCATTTTTCAGCATCATCAATTTTAGCTAATCTTCTTACTTTCTAAACTCGTCTTCAGACACTTTGTGTGGTATCCTTGCAACAAAAATCCGAGTGATCTTCTTTGCTGGGTTTTTCATATCCTCCTACAGATAATTACATTAGTAAATAAAATGAAGCCATGCGAATTAACATACTAGATAGAAACAATGTACACCTTGGGAGTTGCAACTTTCACTTCCAGTTCACGTCCATTTATTGTGTGCCTAGCTGCCAGGGCTTTCTGAACCATCACAACAGGAACAATCCCCATTAATAAATGAATGGAACAAGACAATAAAACAAAAATGTAATACCTCTGAACTTTCAGATGTTGAAAATGTAACATATCCAAATCCTCGAGATCGGCCTGTTCTACGATCCTGCACAGCACAAGATTTAAGTAATGTGGAAATACAATCCCATTGGTTATAGCGAGTTATGTTCTAAAGTAAGAATATAATAAGGATAACAAAGATAGATAAATAAGAAAGGAGAGATAGAAAGAAGGGTGCCAATCCACCCGACCACCGCCAAGCGAAGGGATCGAGACGGACTCGAGCCTCGATGGGCATCCCATACCACCACCGTGGCATCGAGTCGTACCTGTTGCTAGCGCACTCGCTACAAGAGTTGACCCACCACAATGATGGAGTCTCGACGTAGCCGATAATGTTCTAAATGAGGGTATCTAGGCCTCATATTTATAGCCAGACCTAAGGCCCCCAGGCAAGTTCACACTTGGCCGAATGGGTTGTCCCTATCCCAAGGATTAAAAGTAATCCTTTCCTTCTTTACACTCTCATTTAACCCTCACACTTTTACCACATGTTTAGAATACTACGGTAAAAACTTACCACGGTATATGGTCATGCCCATAACATCGCACGTGATAGTTTACTCATGAATAAACTTAAACAATAGCTATAAGCTATTACTAATCAAAGTGAATAACACAAAAGGCAAAGTTTGCTAATCAACAACACGAGAAGCAGAGCCCAAATCCTGGACAAGATGTCATTTAATTCATAATCACAGCAATTGGACAACAGAATAATGAGTAGAGCATCATACCACATACAAATGTCATTAGAAAGGCAGCATACATTTGAATACTATCAGCTTCAGGCATAATGTGCTTGCTAAACAATCTTTTGAGAGCAACTTCCAGAGTGCGATTTTCTCGTAGGCATTAATAGAACTCAAATTTTGCACACCAAAGCGATTCTTAAAGAGCCTTCATTGTGGGATTAATGTTCCAATATCATAAGCATTCATAGAAATAAGATTTTTCACGCCAAAGCAATGATTAAAGAGCCTTCATCGTTGATTAAAGATCCATTACCTCGTCTCTACACATCCAGAATAAATAATGAGTAGAGATATTTATTTCCTAGTAACTCTACAGGATCAGCCAGAAACAATAGGAATCTAAGATACACGGTGAGAGAGAGAGAGATAAATCTCACACTGATAACTACAACTCTGGATGGGCAAGATATAAGAGTCAACATGAACTCCTTTAAGATCGTATATTCAATGTCTAGGTTGATCATATGATTACTAGTTTCTGGATCATGTACCAGTACAGTAGTCTAAGGTTGTTCATTTTCATCATTAGTTCTGGATCATACGTCAATGACTATGTTGTTCATTTCATCACTAGTTCTGGATCATACATCAATGTCTAGGTTGTTAATTTCATCACTAGTGACTGTTTGTGTGTCTGTGTGTGCCAGAGTAGGTGGTTTCCTTTAAAGATAAGACATACGAATTCCACATTCTTGCTAGAATACAATGATAAAAAGATGCAGAATGTCTACAGTACACTTTCCTGGTATAGGATAGAGTATTCTTCTCTATACTGACTCTTAAGAGAAGAGAGAACAAATGAATAAATGAGGAGAAAAACTGAAAGATATAGATCTGAGCACTTACCCTCATGACAACAACATCATCGAGGCTTCCATATTTGTTCATGTACTGCCGAAGTCCATCAGTATTAACGTCCCATGGGATTCCAAGAATCTATGAAACCCCAAGAAGAGAAATAAAAAACCCAATTTAGGCTTGACAGAGAGGAGGGAATAGGAGAAAAGAACAATGTTTTCACTGTGATCTTACCACTAGTTTCCGGTTCCCAAGCTCTAGCCGAGTATCAGCCATCGTACCGAAACAATATATATATATATGTATGTATATACTGTAAACAGAAGAATCTTTCAAAGGCTCTCTCTCAGACCCAAGTCCACTCTTCTTTCTTTCTTTCTTTCTTAATTATTATTTCCTTCTCCTTCCTTCCTTTTTAATCCTTCCCATCACTCTCCCAAAAACACTCTTTGGTCTTCTGCTGTTTGTTTCTTTCTTTCTTTCTTTCTTTCTTCCTCACCCTCAAGCTCTTCCTCCCTGCAAAAAAATGCCTATAGCTCAAGCTCAATTCCTTATCAAACTCATCAGACACCCCAAAATCACAATCCCTCTCAACCTTTTGAAGCGTCTGGCTCATCGCCATCGCCAACGCCATCCTCAAAGCTCGAACCTCAGACAGAAAGAAAGAAAATAAAATAATAACCGTAATATTCCGTCTGTTAATCGAAAAACACGTAGATCTCTTCGGAAAACCTCCGCGAAAAGAAAAACAAATAAACAGAATCCTAGAATGTAAGAAAAAGCCGATGGAGGCCTAAGGGGGGGGGGGGGGGGGGGAGGGAGGAGATCGGATTGAGCTCTGGAAACCCTAACCGTATCTCTGGGAGTACTTTCCCACCTTATCTCTGATTAGCGATGGCAGATCAAAGAGGCTGTCTGAGCTTTTTTTTGTCTTGTCCACTGCTGATGGGTGCGTGCGTTAGGGTTAGAACTTTAGAACTTAGGGAAGGGAGAAGTTCTTGGGATTCCTTTTGCTTGTTGCTAGCAGGGCTGTCTGTCTGTGTTCACACTTGTCGGGACAAAGAAGCCAAATCTGGCTGTTTGCTTGGAATACATACATAATAAGGATGGCATAGAGACGAAGAAGCCAAATCGCTCTCTATCCATTCCGTATCATCTCCTTCTTCCGCATTACGATTACGTTACATTACGTATCGCAAGTCTAGCTTCTCTCGAGAGGCCATACATACATACATATATGTATAAATACATACATACTTTGATGTATATTGCACATGTGTATGCATACATACCATACCATACCATACATAATATACTAACTTCCGATGTTGCTAACTCAGCGAGTGTAGGGCGACGCACGAAACGCAGCTTGGGTGGCTCTACACGCATGATTCGTCAATGGTCTCGATAATCGGCAAGCATCCCACTTTCTGTCAGAAAGCCTGTCAAAGGTTTGAGTTCACATACAGCTTCTCCGAGTAATGTGTGAGCATTGTTTCGACAAACCCCAATTTGAAAAAAGGGGTTGTGAAATGGACATTTCTTAATGAATTTTAACTTTAGTTGGTTTTGTGTCTTATTCTTCGATTCATACTATACCAATACATTCCCAACTAAGAAGCAATATGTACCACGCTATAATACGCGCATAGTGCCAAAGAGTTTCCTTCCTCAAGATCCTGTATCTACTAGAGCATATTCATTATTACCATATTTAAATCACATTCACCCACATGTGATGTAACAACTATGATTTTTCTTAAGGAAAAATTCATTAATGGAAGAGAACCAAGATTTTGGTAAATTGATATATTGACGACACACAAATTTATGATAGTAGTATAAATCCACCACGTAACTTTTTATTCCTATTTGACACATTTATTCTAGGATGTTAATTCATAGGTAAAAATGACATTCTACCAAGACCCTTAAAGAATGAAGTATGTCTCTCTAGCAATGGCTTGTACTACATCCTTGCTATGAGTCTACCATCATAAGTACGACTTATCAAAGTTGTCACCCTACCGGTTTTGGGGGATTGCAAGTGCCCATTTTAGGGAGACCTCCCCTCCACCTTGGGGAAATTTACAAATGTAACGAATTATGATTCATTCTTGATTCAACGAATGGGCCATCAATATAGTATACATGGTGTGTTGGTCTCAAGATCATATAATGATATACTTGTTTCTTCTAAAGCAACGTTGTAGTTGATGGAAAGGACAAAACCCTATGGCCATCAATTGAATAGATTAACTTACGATACAATACTAGAGCCCAACCAATAATGAAATATCATTTAGCCTAAGGTAAAATTATAGAGGATTTGTCTTTATTATACCTAAATCTTTACATAATATAATGGCAAACTATTTATTTTCCCTCACTCTTTCCTACACAAAACTGATGTTGTGTTCACCATATGCCTACTCTCATGTCAAACCATTCGGGTTCAACACTAGTCTTGAGTCCTCCAAGTAAGCTCTCTTGTATCTTTTTATCTTAATATATATTTCCTTTCATTGTTACTCTCTCTCTCTCACTCACTCACAAACACTCTCTCTCGCTCTCTACTACTATTTCACCTATTTCCTTCCATCATCATTCTCTCTAGCTCGCTATATACACTACCATCTCGTCTATCCCTTTCATCACTCTTTATCTTGCTCTTTTTACTACTATCTCACCTTACTTTTGATAGTGTCAAGCATCACCATTTTACACTACTACCTTTGTTTATAAACCAACTACTTTTCATCCCTGTTATCCCTCATTAATAAAACAAGCACAACGGACAATGCATTACGCAAGATTGATTACAATACATAAGGTCAAACTATTTTGCATGACGAGATAACCAAAACAAATTACAATGAAAACCATGAGAAACATCCAAATAGAGTTTGTGACGACCCATAAAATATCAATTACCCTAACTTATGCAACCAAATCTCTAGCTCTATGCTAAAACGTATTAATTTAAACTAAGGAAAATATGTGCATTTATGATGTTAACAATACAATAATCAACAAGAAAAGCACCAACGATATCGATTATCTCTATTGTGGCCCTTGATATGATACTAGCTCTACTCCTATGCCCAAATAGTTCTTTGCATGACATGAAAGAAAACTGAAGAGTTCTTGTTGTCTTTTCATTGGAAACCATAAAACATAATGGATGAGATATGATAATAGCATAATAATATTATAAAGTACATGACTAGGATATTGTGATCCTCAACTCCATGATAGAAGCAAAATGCAGAGAGAGCAGCTCATATATGATATGGATACAAGGTTCATCAAGTTAAAAAAGTTTGTCATTTAGAACAAGCACAGGTTAAACTCTGTTGTCTTCAGGAAGATTTAATTATGTGAGGTCATCTTCACCTTCCGAAATTGAGGAGACAATATCCCCTGTCGGCAACTTATTTGCAAGTCTTACAATCTGCAAACATTCAAACAAAATAGAACATTTCATTGAGCTGAGCCTCTAGCATATGCCATGTTTTGATTATTCTATAGGCAGCATCTGAATTTAAACATGTTCCATCCATCAAAGTGGTTTTTGATTATCAACTTTAAAGGCATAGAAGGGAAGGCGTTACAGGGCACCTGCACCATTTGAAGGATTCCATTGGCTAAAAACAACATTTGTGATAATACCTAAAAGGAGACCTATAGCAGAGATGTTTCTTATTTTGTAATGGAAGTTCCTTTCCTATGAAGTTGTAATCAACTCATAGTATCAAACAAAAGAAAATGAAGGGGTCATTTCTAAGCTGTGGATGGTGGTATATTGGTCACATGCACAGAATACCTACGAGTTAAAGAAGTGTTATCCATGCAATTTTCAGTCAGAAGTTACCATTGGCCTCATTTCCAGCAGATGTCATGATCACAGTTCATCATACATGAAAAAAAAGTGCAGAAACTTCCAGCATATTGAATAGATAAAAAAACTTTAAACTACAAAAGTAACAACGGAAATCACACAACATACACCCCCCATCTTTGAAGTACTTACTATTTCTCAATTGCAATATGGTTGTCAGGTAATGAACTGTGCAACAATGCTCATCATGTTGATTATTGTTTAGAACATAAGATTTTACAGTAGGTTAGGTAACCTTTTTTTATCATTTAATTACAACTAACTAGAAATGGCTAAATTATTATACCATGTGATCCAGGTGAGGGATGAGGCTGCTAGATTTGACAACATATTTGATTCCTTCAACATCACCTTCTCTGTATGCTTTCAACAGCTTATAAGCACATGAACCATGCTCATTGTTATTGAATGCATCAATCCTGTTGTTCAAAAATGCACACGAATTGTAATCACCCTGATTTGTGAATGAGATGAAATATCTTAAAACCTGTACAAAATGGAAGTAAATAGCATGACTTACTCAGAACAATCATTGTAGCATTGGTCTGCTTGCTTCAAATCATGAGCATATAGATACACGATGATGGCACTCAAATAGGCCTAAATGTAGAATCCATTAGTTCTAGAAAATCCAACCGAACTTTGCATGCAACAGTATGGCACTCATAATGTGGCACAACCTTGCACTGGCTATGAACAGCTTTTGACTTATCAGCAGCGAGTCCCCACCTTAGTAGCACGCTTGCTGCATCCGAAAACCTGCATTTATAAGACAAACCAACATTTCTATATTATATACTCTAGTAAAAAAAAGTAATATCATCTTTCATAAATGTTGCATTTATTATGATGAAGCATAAATGAAAAAGAAAGAGAAGGATTGGGATGATTCAATCATAGCTTCATGAAAAAGCATGATCTTTTTCAGATTTGAAACATTCTTACAAAAAGAGAAATCATGACCCATGAAACATCCCCAGTGTACATGCATCCTTGTGCTCGCATGCTGCAATAGCATTGAACCCGTGGTTTTTGCATCATAAATCACCAGTGAATTGGAAGATTCGAAAGGAATTTGTGATCGATTTGAAATGAATTCCATACACCTTGGTAGAACAGTTGAATTTGCACATGGGACTCCAAGTGCAAAAACACCAGTGAAAAAATCAAACATTCAAGACGAATGCAAAATACAATCAACAAAGGTAGACCAGTGGCAGAAAGAAATTGAAACACAACCCTTTCCTACCCCCACATGGTAATGATCAGGAAGTCCCAGTTATGAGGCTTCCTTCCTGTAGCACTAAATTAACAGCATGCGTTGAGATGTAGACAGAGTTATTGCATACATAGCAACCAAACAACAAATCTTTTCAAACATTATCAGGCACACACCTTTTTTAAATGACTGGTCAGAAACCTCATAGAAAGTGGAAAAAAACAAATTTGTACATGTCAGATTAGAAACATTTAAATCATAAAGCATAAAATGATCGTCACAGGAAAAACCTAAATAGCCAATATGGATCCAATGCTGATTGCACAAAACAGTACAAATTGTCCACAGAGCACAGAATCAGAAGCATGCAAAAAGATGGTGAAGGGCTCAATATCCTGTTGTACAAAACCAAAGATCTAGAGGAACTTTGGAAGCTGATGTGGAGGAAAATAATTATGTACACATTTTCCTGCAGGGAATGTGTAATTCCAGAAAAATAAGAGATTTAATCCGACAATATAATTCAGCATAAATATAGGATATAAAGAGAACATCATTTTAGAAATTACTAAGTTAGGCCCTCCTGAACATCAATCATGCACTTGAATGAAGGACTAGTTAGTGTGAGGCCCGTGCATGGACTACTCTGTAATTGGAGTGAACTAGGAAACGGAATAACTTTATAACGGGCAGATCATCAATGTGGCATGACCTCCCCCCTGTGTGTATAAAGTCCTTTGGTAAAGCCTTGAAAGCCAGAAACATTGAATATTTTAATTAATCACTGTTGTCAAGACACTATCTTCTCTCTTTTGTGTGTGCTAATCAGGTCATACTGGTTTGCTAAGATATTGTTGAGTGATCTAACCTTACTCCATCTGTTCTAAATGAGCACATTGTTTTCATTGTTAGTGGACGATTAATGACGGTCTGTGCGTGCATCCCTTTCTCAATTTGTGTGTGATTCTCCTTGGGGATACAGCCCCTGCTACCCTGCATGCTCGGGTAGCCATTCCCTGCTTACAGCATGTTTTCAAATTGGGTGATTGAAAACAAGTGCAACCCCCTTTATCAGTGTGGAAAGGCTAGCTTCCACCACCATCACCTTCGTGTATCAGAGTTATTAGGTGATTGCCAAGATCTGGGTGCTCGAAAACGAGTGCAACACCCCTACCAACAACAACCCTTTTTGTCACTGTGGAAATGCTAGCTTCAGCTCCAAGTATCAGAGCTATTAGGTAATTCCCTTATCCGTCATCAGTAAGAGGAGCTCTACAGTCAGCGTATACCCCTACTGAGCCCCCCAAGATTAACACTAGCTACGCGATGCATAGTTAGGCCATAGCCTGCACGCGTAGTTGATATCAGTCACTAGAGCACCTCTGCCTTGACCACTGACGAATCATATCACCTGATCCCACAAGTGTCCGTTCACATCTAGAGAGCGTTCAAAGCTGGTACATGACATTTCACATCCCAACATTCCATTCCAATTTTCCTACACATTCCAGCCACACTGCAGCGGATGAGGTGCATCTGAGCACTATGGCAAGCAAGTTCAACCATAACTGACGATTACTGGTCCATTCAACTATGCGACAAAAACTGGCATGGAGAATACAAGCCTCCGTTTGCCAAAGTTATTGGGATACCCAACTCTCCAAATGCAATGCAGATGCCACCTAGTTCTCCATCTTTCTAGCTCATCACTGCTGAGAACATGCTGTTCAGCAAGAGAAAGTACTGGCACAACAACAGCAACAATACAGGGGAGCAAGTCACCTCCTTCCTGATAATATGACAGGCCAACCACCTGTCACAACAGCGAACCATAGCAGAAGTCAACAGCTCAAACATCACCGAATTCTGGTTGTCCCTCAACGGAAAAATTGTCAGCTGGTACAACTGATTTCCCCCTAAACACTTACAATGTTTGGTGATGTCCGTGAGCTTCCTTCACATGACCCACCGGGAACTCCCTCACCAAACCCCTCTGCTGTCCACTGTACTAATTGCCTAAATTCGGGCCTTTTGGGCACAACCTGCTCATTGGGCATTCAGTGCACAATCTGCCACACTCACTCACCCACTATGGAACGCTGCTCACTAGAACAGATATCCATTCCCTGTCTCAGCAGTGGTCCTCCATTTAGCCAATGAAGGTGCCAAATTGAACTTACAACAGTTAAGGGTTTACAGGATTTACGGTTTAGCTCTGTCCCATGGTGACTTCCTTAACACCAATAGTTAGCCAGCTGGACTCATACATCTGATCTGGTTAACCTCAACCTTGCACCAGATCCCTGGCTGAGCTCATGAGAGCCTATGACACTCTCCAACGAGAGATAGCAGCATCTCAATATATTCAAGAGACCACACTTGAAGAAGTCAAGCTTGGGAGAAAGGAGAACCCATGTCACATGAAGATTGCTGGGAACTTGCTGCCCCTTCCGCCAAGATTTGATTGATCCGGTCAGAGTACTTACAAGAACAAAGCCATGCCAGACCTCAATCCCCCACTTTTACCAACATTCCATCCACCCTAAGAAGAATATGGCCCCAGTTCAACAACACCAATAATAGCTAAACTCCAACTAGACAGCACGTTGTTGCGATGATGCGCGTGTGTGTGCTACTCGAGCAAGACCATGGGGGTCTTGGACCAGGGAGTTGAAAAGATGGGAGAAACTACTAGTCGAAGGCTCTAGGTGAACAAACTAACTGAATGGACTAGTCGAATGCTCGCGCTAGTCGTAGATTCAACCTTACTCAAAAGTTTGGTCTAGTCGACGATTCAACTAGTTGAAGAAGCTACTCGACAGCTCCTTAGTTGAAGAGAGCATTTGTCGAAGAAAGCCCTTGTCGAAGGATCTTGAGACACGAATATTCGGGCGCAAGAGTATACAACAGATCTTTACAAATTTAGGTTTACAATGATTGGAGATAGAATACCACAATTTTGGTGGTTTTTACAAAATGGTCATACAATTTGAGCACAAACGAAAACGAAACGAATGAAAGGGAGCTATGCAGTTTCCAGTGAAGGTGAGTCCAGTGAGCCATCGGGATTGCGACTACCACCGTTGGCTACATTGCTCGGATGAGGGTGTAGTGTTCCCATTGTTGGGGTAAAGGCCCAAATGACCCCTTATAGTGTGTAAATGTGTATAGGCCTATTTATAGAGGCCAAAAGTCACTAATAACTTTTTCGTTATTTTTGGGCCAAGTTCAGTTTGAGCTTGGCCAACCCTAAATGGGTCATTAAAACATATGTTGAAAACTTTTGGATCTCACATAAAAGGTGAGCTCCTCCAACTACTGCTCTCTCTCTATCTTTTCTATCATAGCTCCACTATTCCATCTAAAGAGCCTATACTAGGGTGAATCCTGAGTATTCCTCAGCCCTATTGACATCATTCCTAACCCTTACAACTGGTATCAAAGCGGGTTTAGGGTTTCAGAATTTCTGTGTAGGTGCTGTAGAGCAAAGAAAAAGTGTTCAGACCTCTTTATTGTGTAGCTATGGCATCATCCTCCTCAAATGTGAAGAACCTATTTGAGATTCGACGATTTGAGGGAACAGGTTTTGACTTGTGGAAGGAGAGAAGGCAAGGAATTCTTTTTTTGAAGGATTGTGATAGGGCATTGGAGGCAAAAAAAACAGAGAACATGTCAGAAGATGCATGGCGGATTTTAAACAAAAAGGCTGTCATATATATTAAGATGGCTGTTTCTGATGAGATTTTGGTAGATCTCAAAGGGATGGTATCTGCTTCTGAAAAATGGGCAAAGCTGAAGGCTACATATGAAAACAATATGCCTGTTAATCAAGTACACCTAATGCGAAAGCCAAGAGTGCAGTTGGACACTTGTCCTTGTTTACAGGTACCTTATCACAGCTACGGGACTCAAGAATGGCTCCTTTTGATGACAAGCTCAAAGCCATTTTCCTACCAATGACACTACTTGACTCATGGGAGACATTGGTGGTCTCATTGTCAATTTCCACATCATGGATTTTCCAGGCATGTCATGTGTTGGCAGTCTTGTAGGGGACATGTAATTCCAGGTAAATAGGAGATGCAATCCAATAATATAATTCAACATAACTATAGGATATAAAGAGAAGGGCATTTAAAGAATTGATAAGTTTGGCCCTCTTGAAAAATCGTGTACTTTAAAGAGGAACTAGTTACTGTAGAACTATTCATGGACCGCTATGTAATTGATGTGAAGTAAGAACAGGAATTACTTTATGATGGGCAGGCCAACAATGTTGCCTACCCTTCTGCCTTGCATCATAAAGTTCTCTTATAATGCCTTGTAAGGAGGAGAAGAGTTAAATATTTTGATTCATCTTACTTTTATGAGTGCTAATCGGGTAATATTGGTCTGCTAAGATACTATTGAGACTTCTACCATCTCTCCATCTATTCTGAGTATTGAGCATTGTTCTCCTCGAACGGGTGCCTTTATTGCCCTGTATGATTCTCCTCGAATATATAGCCCTTGCTATCCCCCAAATGCAGGTAGCCATTCCCTGTTTAGGGGCTGATTTCTGTCTGGGTGCCATAAATCGAGTGCAACACTCCACAAGAAAACGTCAACCCCCAGTCATAACTGACTCAAAGACCTACTCCCCACCATCTCAGCTCCAAGTATCAGAGCTATTAAGTACTCAAACATATCTGTGCTTGGAGGGCAGTGCTCTACCATCTGTGACCACACCTACATAACCTCACGACATTAACACACATACACGCACATGTACATATATATGCATACACATTTATACAAGAACAAACACAGATATTTTATTTCCTAAATAGGCAACTGAATAATTCACCTACAAAGCAATAACAAGGTGAAAGAGCAATTCTTTTACCTCTCACTTTTCAGATAAAGACTCATTGCAGCTCTGTATGTATCAAATGCCATTTGCTCCTTTCCTTCCTCTTCAAGGATGCCACAAGAGTCCATATACAACCGTAGGGCATCATCTGGCTTCACATCCTCTAAAGCCCTGTTCAATATGCAAAAGCAAATTTGATGTCAAACATTCAATATAAACATAGTTGAAAACTTGCCAATAATTAGCTATGCATCACTGCCAAATAATCTCACCTAGCACCCTTTGCAAGAGCATCTGCACTTGGCTGTGGCATTCCACATTCTATATAGAGTTCAGAAGCTCTCTTGTATAAATCTAAGACCTCTTCAAATCTACTAAGATCTTTTGCAAGTGCTCCTGCTGCCTCCAAATTCTTAGCTGCCTGCCAGGGTCTATGGTGGAGTGAAGGACATTCAATCACATGCCATTTTAATCTTGCAAATCAGTCACAATCATTTAATAGAACAGACACTCAATATATACATGGACCTGATACTATGAATGAGACAAATGCAGAAAAATCCAACGTAAACCAAAACCTGATCTAACCTAATAGTTCTGATAGCAATTGATGAATAGCCTTTGGAAGAGCACATATAGTGAAATGAATAAGTGATCATAAATAAGGATACGAAGAAAGCCTTTCTTGACCCTCTGCAGCTCTTTCATAGGCCTCCTTTGCTTTTTCAAGTTTCTTTGCGAGTTTGAAGGAAATAGCTGAAAGAAAACATCGAATCAAACAAAATGTTTTACTATAGATATGTGTCATGTTGATAACAGGTTACCTGCTTGCTCATAAAGAGCTGTTGCTGCATTCCAGTCAGTAGACCATTTGAAAAAGGATAACTTGGTCCTGAAATGACAATATTATACTTGATCATGAATGTTCGTTTTGTAATCCTATTAAAGGTTTGAATAAAAATCAAAACTTAATAGCATCAAGATCATGGTCAGGAATAAAAGTTACAAAAGTTAAGAAACCCTTAAAATACTTTGAGCCCTTTGACTAAAAACAATGTCTGAGTTTGCTGAAATCCTCAATTACTACTGGCAGATTTCTACTCTAAAATTGAGTTGGATGTATCTACATCTTAAGGTTCAAACTTTCAAAAGTCGACTTCCAGAATTGCAAGTGTCAGTTACAGCAACATATGCACATATTAATACTGATCTCAAAAATCCAAATATTTGTGGAATTTTAATTCCAAACATCTCAAAATTAAACCTGAAAGTGAATTTTCTAATATTGCAAGTAAAAACATTGATGGACATACATTGTTAAAGCTTTATCCTAATGTAAGCAAAAGATAAGGAAATATAAGAGAGGAAAACAGAGAAAACAAGGTGCCGATCCACCCGACCACCCCCGAGCGAAGGGATCGAGACTAACTCGAGCCTCGATCGGCATCCCATACCACTGCCGTGGCATCGAGTCATACCTGGTATTGGTGCACACGCTACAAGAGTTGATCACCACAAGATCACAGTCTCGACATAGTCGATGATCTATCAAATGAGGGTAGCTAGGCCTCATATTTATAGCCAGATCTAAGGCCCCCAGGCAAGTTCACACTTGGCCTTAATGGGTTGTCTCAATCTCTAGGATTAAAAGTAATCCTCCCTTCTTTACACTCTCGATTAACCCTCACAAGTTATCCTCGTGTATAGAATACTACGATACAAATTACCACAAGATATTATATGGTCATGCCCGTAATATACTCTCCCTCTCTAAAACATTGCACTGTTGCAATGAAAAGTTAGGGTAGGTAGTTGTAAGAGTATTTTCTCATTCCCATGTAGCATCTCTTATAGACTTATCCATTCATTTAATTTTAAATTCTCGAATTATTTTAGAACGCAAATGTTTCGTTTTAACATTGAGAATTCTCTTTGGTACATGTGGTTTAGAAGCTAAAACTTCAGAAGTAACCAACGTTTTAGTTGTAACTGTATTGTAACCAAAACCACGCGATTCTTTTAGATGACTTACATGAAAAACTGGATGAATTTCGACACCATTAGGAAGAGCAAGACAATAGGCTGATAAACCAATGCGTTTGAGGACTGTAAAAGGTCCACAAAACGGTGGGGCTAACTTAGCACACTTACCTGTAGACAATGTTTTAGAATTGTGAGGTACACGTAGAAATACCTTCTATCCAGGGTTGAATACATGAGGTTGCCTATTATGGTCAGCATAAATACGCACTCTATCTTGAGCAATTTTTATATTATCTCTTACAATATACAACATATCTTGCATATCCCTTAGAAAGTTTTGCATACTTCGCAACTCATCATGATGTATATTAATATCTGTTAGGAATCGACCGGCCACAACCGGTTGTACGTTCGTATTCATGTGCAGAAACCAACTCACGATTACAGAGGCAACTGCCTCGTTCTAACTTTACAATAATGATCAACTACTACTTACTAAAGTTTGCTCTAGTTGCTAATAAACAAAACCAACTTTCTGGCTATTTACAAGTATAGCCCACAAGGGGCATTTTAGACTATTTACAATTATAGTCTTCCGAAACGATTTCGGGTTCGGCCTCGGCCAAGATACTCACCAAACACGATACTTCTCTTCCCATCCGGAGGGACATGTTTCCCAACAAACTCCCCCTTCACTCCGGCATGGGGTACTTCACCAAACTAACCCTCTATCGGCACGCGTTTAGCTTTTCGGTTGACAGCACCTTCGTCAGCATATCTGATCCATTTTCGACCGTGTGGATCTTCACTATAGCAAACTCCTTTTCTTCTACTCGCTCTCGGAGCCAATGCTATCTTCTCTGGATGTGTATGGTCCTCGAGTGGTAGGTGGCATTTTTCACAGGGTGGATGGCACTTTGGTTATCGCAATGGAGTTGGAATTCCTCCTGCCGAATTCCCGTCTCATCGATAAACTCCTTCATCCATATGATTTCCTTGCCGGCTTTCACTGCGGCCATATATTCGGCTTCTGTGGTCGACAGCACCACGGCCTTCTGCAGCCTCGACTGCCACGAAATTGCTCCCCCGGCATAAGTCATTATGTACCCGGACATGGATCGGCTGGTATCCACATCAGCCGACATGTCCGAGTCAGTATACCCTTCCAATGTGGGGTTACCTGAACCGAAACGAAGACACACGTTCGAGATGCCTTTTAGGTACCGAAGTATCCACTTCACGGCAGCCCAATCCTCACTTCCGGGGTTGCTCATATATCGGCTAACCACGCCGACTGCGTATCCTATGTCCGGCCTAGTACATACCATCGCGTACATCAGGCTTCCAACTGCCGAGGCATAAGGAACTTTTGACATCTCGGTCTTCTCGGTTTTCGATTTCGGACATTGTTCTTTGCTTAGCTTGCAGTTCGTTAGCAGCGTCGAGCCGACCGGTTTCACGCTTTCCACGCCGAATCTCTGGAGCACCTTTGTCACGTGTTTTTCTTGTGACAGCCACAACAATTTCTTTGTTTGATCCCGAACAATATGCATCCCTAGGATTTGCTTTGCCGGACCCATGTCCTTCATCGAGAACGATCTGCTCAAAGCCTTCTTCAGGACTTGGATCTTCGTATGGTCCCGTCCGACAATCAGCATGTCGTCCACGTACAACAGGAGGATGAGGAAATCTCCTCCGTCGAATTTCTTCACAAATACGCAATGATCGGCCTACGTTTTGTAGTACCCGTTGTCGGTCATGAAGGATTCAAATTTTCGGTACCATTGCTGAGGTGCTTGCTTCAACCCGTACAAGCTCTTCCTTAATCAGCATACCAGGTTCTCTTTACCTTTCTCCACAAATCCTTCCTGCTTGTGCATATAGATCTCCTCTTTGAGATCACCGTGCAGAAACGTCGTATTGACATCCAATTGCTCGACTTCGAGATCCATGTTGGCCGCGATGCTCAGCACGGTTCGGATTGACGTCATCTTTACGACTAGGGCAAATATTTCGTTGAAATCGACACCCTTCTTCTGCTGAAAGCCTTTCACAACGATTCGTGCTTTGTACCTGGGTGGATTCCCGCCTTCTCCCATTTTCAACTTGTATACCCATTTATTCCAAAGTGCCTTCTTTCCTCTTGGCAATTCGTCAGTTCATATGTGTGGTTCTCATGCAAGGAATCCATCTCCTCTTGCATGGCACTCAACCACTTTCGGTTGTGGGTATCTTCCTTAGCTTCTTCAAAGCTTTCCGACTCCCCCTCATCGCTTAGCAGTACACGCTCTTCATCGGTTAGGGGTATCTTCAGCCTCCATTCGGCACGGTCGGTTCTTCTTCGACTTCTTCGTCCGAGTCGAATTCAGTTCCTTGTTCGGCCGTTTCCCCTCGTTCTTCAGTCAGTTTATGATTTTGACCAGTATTAAATCGGTCGACTGGCTCGGCATCGGCTTCTACTCGATTCGGCCGAGTGTCAACTTGGTTTGATTCGGTAGTTGGAGACTTATTCTCAATCTCCCAGTCAACTATTGTCTTTTCCTCCATGAAGACAATGTTGTAGCTCCTAATCACTTTCTTCTCGGCTAAGTCCCATAGCCGATAGCCAAATTCATCATTGCCGTAGCCGAGAAATATACCTAGCTGAGATTTCGGGTCTAGTTTTCCCCTTTGGTCTTTTGCCACATGCACATAGGCAAGACCGCCGAACACCCTCAGATGTCGGTACGAAACGTCTTTGCCGCTCCACACCCTTTGTGGGATATCACCATCCAGGGGGTGATCAGTTTATCACGTACGTTGCCATCATCAGCGCCTCAACCCGGAACATCTTCGGTAACTTAGCATGTGCAAGCATACTTCGAACCCTTTCCATTACGGTCCGGTTCATTCTCTCGGCCAGCCCATTAAGCTCTGGCACCTTCGGCACGGTATACTCGAGCCGGATTCCTTGATTTTGGCAATATTCTTTGAATGGTCCACGGTACTCTTTACCATTGTCCGCTCGGACTGCCTTCAATTTTCGGCCGGTTTCTCTCTCGGCCCTCGCTTGGAACTCTTTGAAGACGGATAACACTTGATCCTTCGTCTTTAACACGGAAGCCCACAACTTCCAGCTATAGTCATCAATGAAGGTCATGAAATACTGTGAACCACCATGCGACTTCGTGTCCACATAGCACACGTCCGTATGCACGAGTTCCAATGGCATTTTCTTCCTCATCGGGGGCTTTGCTCGGAAGGATGTTCGATTTTGCTATGCAATTAGTGCACTTCTCAAGTTGCACATTCTTCACCTCCGGAATGAGATTGTCCTCAGCAAGCTTTCGCATCCCCTTCTAGCTCATATGGCACAACCTCATGTGCCACTGTTCACCGACCGTCTCGGCTGCAACGTTTGCTTCCCCTCAGCATATTCGAGCAGTCATTATGTACAGTGTGTTGGTTTTCCAAGCTCGAGCCACGATCAGACTTCCCTTGCAGAACTTCATGACACCGTTCCGGATGCTACCCGTGTAGCCTTCATCATCTAGCCGACCGGCTGATATTAAGTTCAATCGAACCTCCGGAATGTGTCGTACATCTCTCAACACGAGTTTGCACCCAGTTGAGGTTTCCAAACACACATCTCCAATGCCGACGATTCAACATACTCCTTCATTTCCCATCTTTACAGATCCGAGATCTCCGGCTCTGTAGGATGAGAAGCACTTTCGGTCAAGGGTTAGGTGAAACGACGCACCCGAATTGACCACCCATGTCGATTCTTCACTTGCGAGATTCACTTCGTTTTGCTCACTAATGAGCAACAACTCCTCACTCGTTGCGATTGCTGAGGCGTTCTTTCTGTCCGGGATTTTCTTCGGCTCTACACCATTAGCTCCCCCTTTCTCCTTTCGAAAGTGTCGGCAATTTTTCTGGAAGTGCCTTGGCTTCCCACAATAGAAGCACGTGGGCGTCCCCCTCGACTTCGACTTGGTCCCCGACTTATCTCGGTTCTGGGGACTTCGATTTCGACCTCTTCCCTGAATCGTGTCACCTTCCCTGACTAAGGCCTTCTGATCGGTATTGGACTCACGGTCCTTCCGGCGAGCTTCTTCATTCAGCAAGCTCGACTTCGCCTGCTCTAGGGACAGATGCTTCCCTTCCGGCCCGGCGTTGTCCAAAGTGACAACAAGCGTCTCCCAGCTGTCCGGAAGGGATCCCATCAACAATAGTGCTAATACCTCGTCGGCCAGAGGTACTTCTAGAGAGGTGGTTTGGTTCATCAACCCTTGGAAGGCATTGATGTGCTCCACCATACTGAAGCCATCCTGATACTGGAGCCTCACGATTTTTCGAAATACTGAGACTCGGTTCACGACATTCTTGTTTTCGAACATGACGTCGATCTTCTTCCATAGGACGTCTGCTTTTGTTTCTTCACCAAAGTTGTTGTATAGACTCATGTCTATAAAACACCTTATATATGCGGCCGCCTTCATATGCAACACTTCTCAAGTCGTTGCATCGATCTTGTCTGGTCTTTTATCTCCGAACTACACTGGCAGCCAGAGGTCTTTGCACGCGAGTATGTCTCTCATCTTCGACTTCCACACTAAGTAGTTGGAGCTGGTTAGCTTAAACATGCCGCCGAACGAGTCTTCCGTTGCTCTGATACCACTTTGTTGGGAATCGACCGGCCACAACCGGTTGTACGTTCGTATTCGTGTGCAGAAACCAAGAACTAGCACACAGACGAAAACGTGAAGACACAGAGACACCGACATTTTACGTGGAAAACCCGAAATGGGAAAAACCACGAGGGTCCACAAACCCCGAGAAAAACAGATCACTATAGTAGAGAGGAAGTACAAATACGGAACTCGGAGGCAACGACCTCGAGTTCTCCTTCGTCTGACAGACAGCTACAGAGTTACACTCTCACTCACGGTTAAAGAGGCAACTGCCTCGTTCTAACTTTACAATAATGATCAACTACTGCTTACTAAAGTTTGCCCTAGTTGCTTATAAACAAAAGCAACTTTCTGGCTATTTACAAGTATAGCCCACAAGGGGCATTTTAGATTATTTACAATTATAGTCTTCCAAAACAATTTTGGTTTTCGATTTCAGTTTTTGATTTCGGTATTGGCCTCAACCGAGATACTCACCAAACACGGTACTTCTCTTCCTATCCGGAGGGACATGTTTCCCAACAAACTTGGTTTCTGCACACGAATACGAACGTAGAACCGGTTGTGGTCGGTCGATTCCTAACAATATCAATCAGGGCTCGTGGCTGAAAACCATACAACAACATAAAGGACTATATCCCATCGATGTATGTTTGGAGCTATTATAAGCAAACTCCAAAATTGGGAGATAACGTTCCCATTTCGTTGGCTTTGCACCAACGTATGCTTGAAGCATGTCCTCAATAATTTGATTTACTCATTTTGTTTGTCCATCGGATTGAGGATGATCCGTGGAACTCATGTTCAATGTAGTTTTTAACTTCTTAAAGACTTACGTCCAAAAGTCGGTAGTAAACTTTGGATCTCGATCACTCATGATATCCATCGGTAACCCATAAAAATGAAATAACTTATCAACGAATTGGTAACCCAATTCAGGAGTTGTTGCCATGGTTTTGGTAGCAATAAATCTAGCCATTTTAGTTAGTCTATCAACCACAACCCAAATGGCATCATGACCTTTTTGGGTGCGAGGAAAGCTAACAATAAAGTCCATGGATATATTTTCCTACTTATTGTTGGGAATTTCCGAGGGATGTAAAAGTCCAACAGTTTTAAGTCGCTTGGCTTTGTTAACCTAACACTGGTGACATTTAGTCACATAGCTATGTATGTCAGGATGCATCTTAGGCCAGTAGAATTGAGGAGATGAGAACGAGTGTGCGATGTATTCCAAGGTACCCTGCTAAGGGTACATCATGACATTAAAAAAGAATTCTCTTTTTGACCTCAAGCAAATCTGGAACACGAACTTTCCACAAAACGATTTCCATAAAGATAATGGTGCCATGATACCAATTGTTAGAGCTTTATCCTAATGTAAGCAAACAATAAGGAAATATAAGATAGGAAAATAGAGAAGAGAAAGAAATAAGGGTGTCGATCCACCCACCCACCCCCAAGGGAAAGGATCAAGACGGACTCGAGCCTTGATCGGCGTCCCATACCACTGTCGTGGCATTGAGTCATACCTGCTATTGGTGTGCTCGCTACAAGTGTTGATCACCACAAGATCAAAGTCTCGATGTACTCGATAATCTATCAAATGAGGGTAGCTAGGCCTCATATTTATAGCCAAATCTAAGACCCCTAGGAAAGTTCACACTTGGCCTTAATGGGTTGTCTCAATCCCTAGGATTAAAAGTAATTCTCCATTCTTTACACTCTCGGTTAACCCTCACAAGTTATCCTCGTGTGAAGAATACTACGGTACAACTTACCACAAGATATTATATGGTCATGCCCATAACATACATCTATCCCATGTGTTGCACAGTGTGATAGGACAATTGTGGACCTCTTCACATCAATTAGAGATCGAGATAATCAAATATGCATGCACACCTTTGGAAGAAAGAATTTTCCGATTGTGTAATCAAGGAGTGGAATCTAAAGACCGCTATGTTTGCCATTGTACTGATTTCATGAAGTAAGAGAGAGATACCATCTCCTTTTTAACCAAGGCTTTGACCCACTACACAAGGTACTCGAATATGAGGACCAAATCCAATGGGGTTGTTCTTGCTAGAACTCAAGAGAAGAAGTTGAAGGACAACAATAAAACCACATAAGTCCATCGACAAAGACCAATCACGAATTTCTTTAGCCCCATTACTCCTACTCATGCTACAAGTCAATAAAGGGCTATACAAGTGAGTTTCTGACAAGGACATGGAAACAGGTCACAATAGATAAGGCAATAGCAATTTTTCATGCATGTAAGCCCCTTGCCTCATGAACCACAACATCACCACCCTTGTCATAAAGGCCATTATCTCCCGGCATTGCAGGCACTCCCCTCCTCCGGATATACCTCCAAAATTCCTGATTGACCTATGCTAGAGATCTTTGGAAGACAAAATTTATAATCTATCTGATTTAAAAAATTTACATGCATTGAAAAAGAGATTCTTTAGTTGCTTCTGTTTTTATTACTTTTCTACTTAATTTAATTTAGTTTCATTTGTGGTTCTCAGAGATGAGACAAGATTTTAAGATGTAATCTCTTGTTTAGTCTTATAGGCCATTTGGTCTCTTAAAAGATATTGATAATTGTTTATTTCTTTTTTCTTCAAATAAATTCCCAAAAAACTTCTATTGAAATAATTCTGGCATAAAAAGACTTTTCCAAGCAGGGTATTGTTAGAAAAAATGCTGATCTCTGAAAATTACACCGCATGAAGGATTGATTCTTCAAATGATTCAATCTTAAGGATGTTTCTTGTTTGCACTTGGTATGATCTTGCTCATTGGGTAAACATAACTGTTTGTACTGACTTCTTCCTTGGAGGATAGTTCTTTCAGGCATTGTACACAATCTTTTCTGAAAGAAAACAAACTGTATGAAAAAGGAGGAGAGAGAGAGAACTTACAATTTGTTAGCTTTCTTAAGGAGCTGTTCAGCATCGTCAAGCTTCGCGGCCATCTCTGTTGACGCCTGTGCAGGAAAGAAGGAAGGAACGATCGATCGATGAAAGATGGAAGATGTATAGGGAAATAGGAATGAAATCGTTTCTTTATTTCCCCAAATGCCCTTGTCTGCCCCTAGAGAGACTAACGCGTCGGGATCGTGCAAACCCGAAGATAAATAACACTATTTATTGAGAGAGAGAGAGAGAGAGAGCCTATATGGATGTAGCTCAATTGGTAAGGTGCCCAATGGAGACCAGGTGGTTATGGGTTCAACACCTACATTCCATAGTGGCATCTAATGACTTGAGAGATATGTATGAAGTATATAAATTGGGTATCAAACCCAATATATAGTGCTTGTAGTGTTAACAAATTACCACTAGGGTAAGCTAATTATGATAAAAGAGAGAGAGTCAAAATCGTACAAACCCAGAGATAAATACACCATATACTCAAAGAGAGTATTCAAGGAATAAGGATGCTTGCTCACTATCATAAGAAAACACTAATGTAAACTATCCTATGAGACAATCATAATATATATGTGGGTGAATTCAAGTTATCCATTGTGAAACAAAAACAAAAGCTTTAGGTTTTCTAATTATCCTTGATAATGAACTTTGTTATGAAGTGTTGGGGATCTAACATGTGTCCTGCCCATTTACGATAAATATTTGGGGGGTGTAATTGTAGAGACTTTCATTTTTCCTGTCGTTACTTTCAAAGTATGTTTAGCAAGCGTGTTAAGAAAAAATAAGCTAGATGTTATAGCTCACTCGGTGTTGGGGATATAATTCAATTTGTGACTTAGAGTTATAAATGTGAAAGACAATTTAACATGGAATATGATCAATAATGGTTAGATCTTTAGAACAACATTGCTCCTTGATATGTGGTTATTAAGGATTGGGAATGTTATCAAAAGGACAAGCAAATTTTCAACCTTTTAACATAGCTCAAGTAATGCTCCGTTGTGGCTCACTTCACCAATGTTGAAGGCTACCTGTAGCATTTCCCACAAAAGACAAATTATGTATCACAAATGTTTTGAAGCACGCCACCATAGAGGTGTAAATTTTCCGTTTAGAGGCAATGGTGAAACATACGCTGCAAATTCACATATCGGCTTGGGCGACCCTTGTATACCCAAATTCATTGATTGAGAACAAAAGAGAAAATGTTTCACACAACAATCAAACTCAAATGCCGAGAAAACAAATTTTATTATTTTTCCCTAGATCAAAGATGAAGATATGAAATGCCATGACAAGAGTTAGGAATTAGCAACGATTCATTTTGGCTTAACCAGGTTGGCTTGGATGGGCCAACCAAACCAGTTCAGGAGTTTTCAAACCTGAAATATCCAATCACTAACCGGCCACTAGACCATAACTATGTTCAAATTGGTAAAGTAGTCACCTATTGAGAAGTGAACTCAAAGACCTCTCGTTAAGATTACTAACAGGCCACTAGACCATAACTATGTTCAAATTGGTAAAGTAGTCACCTATTGAGAAGTGAACTCAAAGACCTCCTCTCATTAAGATTAACAAAGTGGGGCATTCCAAAAATTGAACTTGGGATCTCTCACACCTGAAGCAAGAATCATGCCACTAGACCAAATTCCCTTTTCATTATTTGTCGTATTTCAAAGACCTCTCATTGATTTTAGCAGAGTGGGGCATTCCGAGAATTGAACTCGGGACCTCTTGCACCCGAAGCAAGAATCATGCCACTAGACCAAATGCCCTTTTCATTGTTGTTTGATAATCTAATGCACTAAATTCGAAGATCTCTCGTAGATTTTAGGGGCATTCCGAGAATTGAACTTTGGACCTCTCGCACCCAACCGGGATTCATGACACTAGACCAAATGCTCTTGGTCAAATTCATATTTTGACAATTGAACTAAAAAACCTTCCATCAAGGTTAGTAAAGTGGGAACATTTTGAGAATTGAACCATGACCTCTCCCACCCAAAGTGAAAATCTTGCAACAAAACCAATTGCCCTATTCGCATTTTGACAATTGAACTCGAGCTTCCTTCACTAGTTTTAGTTTAAGGGCATTCCGAGAATTGAACTCGGGGCCTCTTGCGCCCAAAGCAAGAATCATGCCACTAGACCAAATGCCCTTGAAAAAATTATGACTATGCTATTTCAAAAATTATGCCACTAGTCACATTTTGACAACTGAACTCAAAGACCAAGATTTGGTCTAGTTCCATGATTCTTGCTTTCGGTCCAGTTCTCAGAATATCCCTCACTTACTAGCCTCGACAAGAGGTCTTTGAGTTCAATTCTCGAAATGCCCTTGAACTAAAACTGTCAAAGAAAGTTAAAGTTCAATCATAAAAATGTGAATAGGGCATTTGGTCTCATGGCATGATTCTCACTTTTGATGCGAGAGGTCCTGAGTTCAATTCTCAAAATGCTCCCACTTTATTAACTTTGACAAAAGGCCTTTGAATTCAATGAACAATCACAAGGGAATTTGGTCTAGTGACATGAATCTCGCTTTGGATGCAAGACATCCCGAGTTCAATTCTCGGAATGCCCCCATTTTACTAACCTCGACAAAAGGTCATTGAGTTCAATTCTTGGAATGCCCCCAAGCTCAAGGTGAAGGAATCTCGAGTTTAATTGTCAAAATGTGACTAGTTTATGATTTCGAGTTCCAATGTTAGCAAGGGCATTTGGTCTACTTGCATGATTCTCACTTTAGGTGCGAGAGGTCCCAAGTGCAAATCTCATAATGTCCCCACTTTACTAGCCTTGACAAAAGGTCATTGATTTCAGTTATCAAAATGTGACTAGTGGCATGGCATCATTTTGAAATAACATGGTTACAGTTGTGACAAGTCCATTTGGTCTAGAGGCATGATCTCTCGCTTTGGGTGCAAGAAGTCCCGAGTTCAATTATCGGAATGCCCCCAATTTACTAACATCTACGAGAGGTCTTTGAGTTCAATTCTCAGAATTTGACAGTTTGAACCAATTTAGGTTTGGGATGGGTGGTAGATCCCTATTTATAAGTAATAGAGAACTCTCTAGAATATTCTAGGTTATCCTAGAATGTAGAGTAATCTAGAAGATCTCTAGAGTATTCTAGAAGGTTCTAGTGGTATAGAACACTCTAGAATATTCTAGGTCATTCTAGAATGTAGAGTAATATAGAATATTCCTATGATATTAGATTTCATATTCTAGAGACTATACATATAAGAATATTAATACAATGGTTAAGGATTTGACATGTGTACAACAAGGTCGTGGGTTCAAATCCTTTCGAGTTCAAATCCTTTCGAGTCATAATGTGAGTGTCATGATCCTTTCGAATGCCCTTGAGCTAATACCATTGAAAGGTCGAGTTCACTTCTCAAAATATGACTAGGGCATTTGGTCTAGTGGCATGATTCTTGCTTTGGGTGTGAGAGGTCCCGAGTTCAATTCTCAAAATGCCCCAAGTTTACTAACATCGACAAGAGGTCTTTGAGTTCAATTCTCGGAATGCCCCAAGTTTACTAACATTGACAAGAGGTCTTTGAGTTCAATTCTCAGAATGCCCTTGAGCTAAAACCATTGAAAGGTTGAGTTCACTTCTCAACCTACGACTAGGGCATTTGGTCTAGTGGCATGATTCTCGGTTTGGGTACGAGAGGTCTCAATTTCAATTCTTGGAATGCCCCTAGTTTACTAAACTCGAGAAGAGGTCTTTCAGTTCAATTCTTGGAATGGCCCCAAGTTGAAACCTTAAAGGAAGATAAAGTTCAAAAATGTGACCAGTGGCATGATTCTCGCTTTGGGTGCGAGAGGTCCCGAGTTCAATTCTAGGAACGCCTCCACTTTACTAACCATGTCAAAAGGTCTTTGAGTTTAAGTTCAGTTGTCAAAATATTGTTGTAGGTTTTAGGGTTAATGATAATGATGATTGGTGATGGAGATGGTATGTTTGATGAGGATGATGAGCGTTATGGGATTGATGGTGAGAGAGATGACGTGCATCAAGAAGCATTGCGGCGGGGTGGGGGGTGGTGCCTAGAATGGCTCCACCCCCCTCCCAAGGGGGTTCAACGTAAGGGGAGATAGAAGAGAGATGACAAGAGAGAGATTGAGAGAGAAAGGGTTATTCTCTATTCATTCATTCCCCATAAGGGGTTAAATAGGTACAATGGGGTAGATCCACAAGGGTGCAAGCCCCCTTGGCATTCACACCTAGTCACTCACTCACACCTCTTTGTATCTACCACACTCACACATCACATCTTTCACCCTCACTTATCACACTTATCAATCACCCGTACATCTCGTATGGTAACACAATATGGCATGCCCGTGGGAGAGTGCCTTGCACGTCGATCCCACATGCCTTGATCATAATCTTTCTTCGATCGGAATTTCCATCGGTCCTCTCAACGATCGACTCCCTCGATCAGAGCGCTTGACTCGAACATCTTTGTCGGTCAGCGAATCTTCATCGACACGAACATTCTCGTTCTGTCGTTCACGAACTTCGGTAACATTAACAATCGACTCCCTCGATCGGAGCGCTTGATTCAAACATCTCCGTCGGTCAGTGAATCTTCATCGACACGAACATTCCCGTTCTATCGGTTCACGAACTTCGGTAACATCATTTGGGTCATAAAAAAGACGTTGTGTGTATGTGTGTTCTTCCTTTAATTTTGTGTGAGTTGTCGTGGTCGATCACGTCCATTTCTTTAGGTGGATGAGTTTTTTAATTTTAGATATTGTAGCCTCAAATTTTCTAAACAAATGACAATGCCCTTAGGTTTTGAAAATTGTATTATGTACCCTCATGTTTTTTTAAAATTCTCAATTGCCCCTATCTTTCTTTTATTCTCTTTTTCTATTTCCTGTTTAATTCTTAGTCTTGTTCGTTCTTGCTCCTTGTCCATTTGTATGTATCTTTCTATCTCCTCCTCTTTTTGTCTCGTCTTCTAACTTCCTTTTCTTCCTCTTCTGTCTTTGTCTTCTTCTTCTTCAACGTCTCTTTCTCTTCTTTTGTTTTGGTGGTAGCTTTGGGTCATCTTTCTGTTTCCTCCTCTATGTGTCCATATTTTCCTGTTTGTGTGAGTTTCTGCTTCTCCATCTCCGGTGTCCTGTTTCACGATCCCTACTCCTCCTTCCTTGTTTTGTTTCATTTCCTTCTATTGCCACCACCGCTTCCATTGTACGACACCATTTGCTATCTGTCTCTTGGTTCATCCATGTCTTGTCGTTGTTGGTCGTTGTTGTCACTGTCTTTGTCGGCCCTGTCCGGCCGGTCTCTAGTCATTAGCTGTTCAGCCACCGCTCCGGCTGTTGGTTGTCTGGCCGTCACCGTTCGGCCACTCTAACGACTGTCTAGCTATTCCGGCCATTGTCCGGCCATTCCGACCTCTCTCCATCTTCGACACTTGTGATGAAGACATTGTCAATCTTCAATTTCTCACTCACTTGTACATATTGTCAATTCCCACATCATTGCCATCATTTGCTGCTTTTCTTGCATACTTCAGCAGCGAATAGTCATCGCGCCATTGTTCTTTCTTACATTTCCACCAGTTCTCGCACATTGTCGATTCGATTTCGCGCTCTCTCGCACATACTTCTATTGCCTATCATTCTGTGACTTCCTCTCGCATAACATATTGTCGCGGATCATTCGTCGACTCCATTTCCAAAGGGGGGTCGCCAAATAGTGTTGTAGGTTTTAGGGTTAGGGTTAATGATAATCATAATGATGATTGGTGATGAAGATGGTATGTTTGATGAGGATGATGAGCGTTGTCGTGATGTGGCGTGCTCGAGGGTGGGAAAAACTAGCGAAAGGGGGGGTCAAAATGTGCATGTGCAATGTGTGTGCACACAAAGGCGATTAATTGTGCATATGCAAAATAAAAAGGAAAAGAAAGGGTGGAAAGAGGGTATAGGAGCTCGTGCAAAAAGTAAGAGAGAGGAGAGATAAAAGGTAGAGGGAAGACAGACTATTAATTTATAGAGATAGAATTATATATTGTAAAAGAGAGAGTTAGTGGGCTAGTGGATAGTCACATTGACTATTACTTAAAGGTGCACGGTTTGAATTTAGTCTTACATTATAATGTCATTTAAGGAATTTTATTCCTTTTTCATTGAAGACAAATTTGGCGACCCCCCCTTTTCTTTTTTTCCTATAAAAGGAGGTCGAGGGGGGCTCATTCGGGAGGACGTTTTATGAGGAGGAGAGGTGCATGGGCAAGCCCAAACGGTCCCCTCGTCACAAGACGGGCGAACGTACAAGAAAGACACGAATAAAGAAAGAAGGAGAGAAAGAAACACAAACGATATTGACCAAAGAGTTAAATACGTGTTCGATTCTAACGCAAGAGGACCCTTTATAAAATAGGGTTTTGTTTACAATAGCAACTTATAGTTAACCATAAGCTCAATCAAAACATAAATATTAAATGCCCTTAGAGACAAGGCAAAACCGAACACGACGAAGATGAACACACAAGCACCACCAAAATGCTAATCCCAACGAACCACGACCACCCGAACGGCGAGCACACGGGCTCGCAACGACAAACAAGGCGGAGCAACGTCAAACCAACGAAGCTTAGGCTCACGAGCACTTCGAGTGCCGACGCGAATAAGACGAGCACGTGGCGATGGGGGGATGAAGGGGTATATGAGATGAAGAAAAGTGGTGAATAAGGAGATGAAGAGCTTCGAAGGAAATTTGGCGATAGTCTCCTCCTCCCAAAACCTCCTCCCGAATGAGCTCCCCTCGACCTCCTTTTATAGGAAAAAAAGAAAAGGGGGGGTCGCCAAATTTGTCTTCAATGAAACAGGAATAAAATTCCTTAAATCACGCTACAATGTAAGACTAGATTTGAACCATGCACCTCTAGGTAACAATTAATGTGACTATCCACTAGCCCACTAACTCTCTCTTTTACAATTATAAAATTCTATCTCTATAAATTAATAGTTTGTCTCCCCTCTACCTTTTATCTCTCCTCTCTCTTACTTTTTGCACGAGCTCCTATACCCTCTTTCCACCCTTTCTTTTCCTTTTTATTTTGCATATGCACAATTAATTAGTGAACCCGATGTGAAAGGGCGGCAAGGGAGAACCAAGATGCGAGGAGGAGAACTCGTTGAAGCGATGGCGGCGGTGGTGGAACGGTTGGTAAATGCCCGAGAAGGCATCACCGGCCTAGACCGGGCCATAGAGACGGTGGTTAGCACAATGGGTCAGTTCAATGGAAGAGATATCACGAGCTACTTGGATGCCTATAAGGCCGAAATGCTTATGCAAAACGTCCCTGAAGATAGGCGGCTAACCGGATTCTCTAGAGTGTTAACGCCGAGTATCCACGCGGAGGTACTCGAGATCCAAGCGGACTGTTGCAATTGGGTGGAGTTCGAAGAAAGACTCCTCGAGAAGTACGACCTTGATGACTCACTCAGAATTTCGAAAAGGGATCTAATGGAGTGGGTTGAGCTTCCCGACAAGGGGAGAAATACTATGGTACTTTTACAAGAATTTGAGAAGCGCTTCGCGCGACTCTCGATGCTCGATAGGATGGTGCTTGACACAAGCAAGGTCCTACTATTCATAAAGACTGTTGATGCACGAGACCAAGAGAAGGTGGGGTCCCTCCTCGAAATTGATGATGGGCTCACGACGGATTGGGCTATGGTAAAACGGGTTTGTAGCCGCTTCGATAAGAGAAGGGAATGGAATGACGGGTCTCCGTTGAGCAGCCAAACATCCACAGGCTCCATTAGTGAGACACACGAACCCAGGGGTGGTAGAATACCTGAAGAAAGAGAGCAAGCAAATGCAAGGTTCATCCTCGAGAGAAACGTGGTTGAAGCACCGTCGGGAGGGTCGGCAATAGACGAGCTCACAAAGATGGTGCGAGATCTCCAAATAGCGCAAGCTAGGAGAGAGAGTGGCGGCCCTCAAGATCGACGTCCCCCGTTCGCGCAAAGATGTATGTGGTGCGACAACCCCGACCACCTACGAAGGGAGTGTGGAGACTTTCAAGAGGCCCTAAGAAAGGATATTGTCTATCTTTGGAACAATAGGGTCTATTCGACGGAGACAAGGCGCCCCTTAGGATTGAATCAAGGCCGAGGGGGCATGAGAAGGCTAATGGAGGAGGCCGAAGCACGACATGTTGAAGCCGTCTACTACTCGGCGTCGGCTGGGATCCGAGTGGGGAAAGAGGTGAGGAGGCAAGAGGAGAAAGAGTTTGACTTTTGGCCGTCAATCCTTGGAAGCCTCTCTAAGGGGAAGTTCAAAAGAGAAGAAGCAGACGAGGCGGAAAGAAGGGTCCAAGAAGCAACCAGGTGGAAGGATCTGGTGGAAGAAAAGACAGGCTTAGTGGAAGCCGCTTGCCAAAACTACGAAGTAATGGTAGAAGAGAAGAAGGTAGGAAATGACGAGGGAGCCGGTTCATCAAGGAAATACGACGCTCGAGGTGCACGAAGAAGGGAAGAGCCGAACCAGTCTCAAGCACGCGACGAAAGATGGAAAGAGAAGGGGAACCCCCCCAATTTCAAGCTTTGCTCGGAGATCGAACAAGCAACAGACTTGAAGAAGGTAGTGGAGGAGAGGATCCTCGATAGTCGCGTAGAGTTTACTCTGCGAGAGGTCCTCGAAATTGCCAAGAAAGAATTCCACGAGGTCATCATCAACCTAATGAAGAGGAAGCGGCTCTCAACGGAGCAAGAAGTGGCAAAACCCGCGATTGTAAATGCATTGTCAATTGAGGTCCCCGAGGAAGACGAAGACTATGCGGACAGTCACTACACGAGGCCGCATTGGGCGAGAGCAACAACGGAGACACCAGTATGGGTCGGAGATGTAAAAGAGCCGATGGTAGCATTGATCGACCATGGCTCTGAGATCAACCTTATGTCCATGGACTTTTATAAAAAGGGAAAGTGGCCGATCAACACGAAGCACGGGTGGAAGATTAGAGCGGAGACCCGAGCAACCGAGGAGCTATACGGGGCTTGCCCAAATGTACGTGTGAAGGTGGGGAACGTAGAAATAGATCAAAAAAATTTTGTTCAAGAGATGTCCTCGCACCCGGTCATCTTGGGTGAACCATACATCACGGCGGCTCGTATGGAGACGAAGGTGCTAGACAACGGGTCGGCATATGCGAGGGTCAAGAACCAAGATGGGAAGCATTCGGTCCAATTCCTTACAGTGAGGCCCAACCATGAGCGCAATCGAGCCTCCCTCAAAGGGGATAACCGAGAGGATTTTTGATTCGGGCTATTAAAGAGTGGGGCCGCAATAGCCCGAGGCAAACTAAGACCCTAAACCCTTGTAAAACTATTAAATGTAATAGGAAAAAATTTTGGTTCTCCGAAAATGGAGCTTGTAAAATTACTAGTTTAAGTGATAGAGATAAGTCTAGGGCCAAGAGATACGAAAGGTATCTCAAACAATGTAATTTATTGGGGGAAGATGACATCATAAGCGGCGCCATGGAGGCAGTCTCGTTCGACGACACTCTCAGAGAGATGGAGAGGGTAGTCGTTTCGGGCCTCAATGAAGACAAGGTAATTCCAGTCAACTCAGTTGACATGTACACCGCCATCGAAGAGCTTGGGCAGTTGATTGAGGAAGTGAGGACGGTCAAGGTGCAAACAAAGTACAAGACCGTGGACAAGAAGGTGAAGCCTGTGGCTGCCCCATTGCCTAACGATAGTTGGGATTGGATAAAGGGGGTAGCGGCTGATCCTAGCTTGCGGGACCCACGAGGCATAGGGCATCGATTCACCGACGAGACGCGACAGAAGCTCCGGATTGGTGGGGGTGGCTTCCTATTGCCTAGGGAGGAGGAGAGATTTAGAAGGATGATCGAAAGCCACGGAAGGGCTTTCGCCTTCTCGTCGGGTGAGATAGGGTGTGTAAACCCTAAGATCGTGGAGCCAATGGTGATCTTTACGGTGCCGCATGTACCGTGGAACATCAAGCCAATCCCCGTTCCAAGAGCTCACATCCCGACGTTGATTGAGCTACTAAAGGAAAAGATCGAGATGGGTATCCTCGAGCCATCAAGCGCCCCATACTCGAATCGGTGGTTCACTGTGCCAAAGAAGAACGGCACATTACGCTTCATCCAGGACCTACAACCTGTTAATCAAGTGACAATTCGAAATGCCGAGGTCAGACCGAGCGTTGACGAATTCGCCGAGGCCTTCGCTGGAAGGTCTATTTATTCAATCGGTGATCTATACTCGGGTTATGATCAATTCCAACTAGTTGTGGAGAGTAGGGACATCACGACGATGCGGACCCCTATCGGCCTAGTGCGAATGTGTACCTTGCCACAAGGAGGCACTAACTCTGTAGCCCACATGGTAAATGCAATGAACAAGGTATTGAGAGATTGCATCCCTGACATCACCATGCTGTTCCTCGATGACATCCCCATAAAAGGGTGCTTTGAAGCAGAGAAAGATGAAACCTTGGACGAGGATGAGTGCAGACGTTTTGTGGCATATCACATCTCCGATTGCGAGAAGGTTCTACAAAGACTCGAAGATGCACGCTTGACCTTCTCGAGTGAGAAATCGGCATTCGGCCAACCGAAGATCCTTGTGGTGGGACACTTGTGCGGGGCGTACGGACGGAAGCCATCCCCGGCAAAGGTGGACGCCATCACAAACATAAGAGAAGAATGTAAATCGCAAACAGAGGTGAGGCGATTTCTTGGTGCCTGTGCATTCTACCACATTTGGATCCCGCACTATGCTCACCTAGCCGAGCCCTTGTATGGGCTACTCAAGAAGGGGCGGAAGTTCAAGTGGGAGGAAGAGCACACAGAGGCAATGAAGAGGCTCAAAGGAATGTTGGTAGCGGCACCAGCTTTACGAAAAGCCGTATACAAGGAAGGGGTGCCCATCTACGTGACGGTAGATACGAGTCCAACAGGGATCGGATAGGTCATCAACCAAGAAGGAGAGGATGGTACACGCTATGCCATCCGGTTCGGATCCAAGGTCTTAAGCGAGCGACAACGAGGATACGCCCAAGTAAAACGTGAGCTTTGGGGTATTGTGTCCGCAGTGAAGGCGGATAAAGATTACCTAATTGGGTCTGAGGTGGTAATAGAGACGGATTGCCTTCCAATCCTAGGGATGGTTTCGGGGTGTGCAACACCTGACCTAGCTATGCTAAGATGGATTGCTTACATCAAATCCATGAACCCGGAGATTCACCACATTTCAGGGAAGAACAATGCCATGGCAGATTTGCTATCGAGGGCAAGGTTCGAGGGCGAAAGCGACATGGTGTCTGAAGATGAGGATGTCGCTCTTGACTTCTTTAAGACGGCCCAAGCGTCTATAGATGATCGAGATGTGCGAGTGCTCCACGCCTTCAACGAAAGTGAATACGAAGGGGAGTGGCTACACATTGGCAAGTTCTTAAGCTCAATGACGGTGGATAGTTCATGGTCAAAGCAGGAAGCACAGAGAGTTCGAAAGAAAGCGTACAAGTACTTCCTACGAGGGGGATTCCTCTAGAGGCACCCAAAGAGAAGGACGGGGACACCACAACGAGTGGTCATAAAGGAAGAAGACCAGACAACATTGGTGTCTGAGTTCCACGAGAGTCCTTGGGCGGGCCATAGAGGAACGTGGGCAACATTTGAGAAGTTAAAGGAGAAGTATTGGTGGCCGGGAATGTACAAGGATGTCGCCCATTTCGTGGGGACGTGTGAAAGCTGCCAAATACACTCCAACATACACCATAGGGACGAGTTGCACCCGACCTACCCACTCACCATACACTTCAAATGGATGGTGGATTTGGTTTCGATGCCGATGGGAGTGGGCCAAATGAAATATTTGGTGCTAGCAAGAGAAGACCTAACAAACCAAGTAGAAGTGCGAGCCTTAGCAAACAAAACGACGACGGGGGTGTGTAAATTCTTACTCGAGGATGTCATCTGTCAGTACGGATGTGTGGGAAAGATAGTGGCCGACAGAGGAGAGTTGAACGCTCATGAAGCTACAGAGCTCTTTGACCAACTTGGAGTGAAGCTCTCTCTCACGACCGCTTATAACCCGGAGGCTAATGGAAAGATAGAACGCGGACACGGGCCTATCATAAAAGCCATTGTACGAGCTTGTGATGGGCGAGTCGGGAATTGGCCTCGGTTACTACCTTATGCCTTGTGGGCCGACAGAACAACTCATAGCTCAGTTACAAGTTTCATGCAGCTGAACTCATGTACGGACAAAAGCCGGTGATGCCCATTGAAGACACGATCGCTTCATGGGTAGCGATGCCGTGGGAAAACGAGATGAGTCGAGAAGAGCTTCTAGCCACAAGGATAAGGCAACTTGAGAGAAGACCCGAAGACTTGGAGTTGGCAAAGGAGAGGTTAGAAGTGGCTAGGCTAAGTAACAAAGCCCGATTCGACAAGACACACCGACTACGCCCTCAGAAGATCGAAGGAGACTGGGTGATTGTATATGATAGTAGTCTCGACAATCAACATAGCTCGATGCGGAAATTTGCAAAGCGATGGTTCGGGCTGTACGTGGTAACGAGTGCAAACGATAATGCTACCTACCATCTCACTGAACTCGATGGGACTAAGCTGGCTATACCAATAGCCGGGAAGCGGATCAAAATCTTCATAAAGCGACACGACAAGGAGCCAAACCTCGATGACCTTGACGAAGATAAAGGCGAGCAAACAACAAGCCACAGGGTCAATGAGGAGGAGGAAATGAACTATTGACCACCCTCAACCCGCCATTCTTGGCACATACCGGAGGATGTGCGGTTTGGTGGGGGCGGATGTCGTGATGTGGCGTGCTCGAGGGTGGGAAAAATCGGCAAAAGGGGGGGGTCAAAATGTGCATGTGCAATGTGTGTGCACACAAAGGCGATTAATTGTGCATATGCAAAATAAAAAGGAAAAAAAAGGGTGGAAAGAGGGTATAGGAGCTCGTGCAAAAAGTAAGAGGAGAGATAAAAGGTAGAGGGGAGACAGACTATTAATTTATAGAGATAGAATTATATGTTATAAAAGAGAGAGTTAGTGGGCTAGTGGATAGTTACATTAATTGCTATCTAGAGGTGCACGGTTCAAATCTAGTTTTACATTGCAGCGTGATTTAAGGAATTTTATTCCTTTTTAATTGAAGACAAATTTGGCGACCCCCCCTTCTTTTTTTCCTATAAAAGGAGGTCGAAGGGAGCTCATTCGGGAGGAGGTTTTGGGAGGAGGAGACTATCGCCAATTTTCCTTTGAAGCTCTTCATCTCCTTATTCACCACTTTTCTTCATCTCATATACCCCTTCATCCCCCCATCGCCACGTGCTCGTCTTATTCGCGTCGGCACTCGAAGTGCTCGTGAGCCTAAGCTTCGTTGGTTCGACGTTGCTCCGCTTTGTTTGTCGTTGCGAGCCCGTGTGCTCGCCGTTCGGGTGGTCGTGGTTCGTTGGGATTAGCATTTTGGTGGTGCTTGTGTGTTCATCTTCGCCGTGTTCGGTTTTGCCTTGTCTCTAAGGGCATTTAATATTTATGTTTTGATTGAGCTTGTGGTTAACTATAAGTTGCCATTGTAAACAAAACCCTATTTTATAAAGGGTTCTCTTGCGTTAGAATCGAACACGTATTTAACTCTTTGGTCAATATCGTTCGTGTTTCTTTCTCTCCTTCTTTCTTTATTCGTGTCTTTCTTGTACGTTCGCCCGTCTTGTGACGAGGGGACCGTTTGGGCTTGCCCATGCACCTCTCCTCCTCATAAAGGCGTACGAGCATTTCTGCGTGTGTTTGTGTCTTCCTTGTACGTTTGGTCGTCTTGTGACGAGGGGACCGTTCGGGCTTGCCCATGCACCTCTCTTCCTCATAACGGCGTACGAGCATTTGTGCGTGTGTTTGCGTCTTCCTTGTACGTTCGGCCGTCTTGTGACGAGGGGACCGTTCGGGCTTGCCCATGCACCTCTCCTCCTCATAAAGGCATACGAGCATTTTGTGCATGTGTTTTGTGTCTTCCTTGTACGTTCGACGTCTTGTGACGAGGGAGCGTTCAGGCACGCCCATGCACCTCTCCTCCTCATAAAGACGTACGGACATTCGTGTTTGTGTTATCGTCCCCTTGTGTGTTCATGTTGCATGCTCATCTTGCTTGTACTCATTTGGTCACTTGCCTCGTACGATGATCTCAGAAGGTCGACGAGTCGTGATCAACGAGAGCCACCGGCCTCACAAAACAAAGGGCAACGAGACCTTGGTCGGGAAGGGGTCGGGAAGTAGTATTGTCGTAAAGCAAGCCTCGAGTCTTCTCTATCCCTTGAGTACTCCCTAGTCCAAGACCCCCGTGGTCCCGCCCAAGTAACACATGTGCACGAAACTTCGCGACATAAATTGGTAGTCGTGATCAACGAGAGCCACCGGCCTCACAAAACAAAGGGCAACGAGACCTTGCTCGGGAAGGGGTCAGGAAGTAGTATTGTCGTAAAGCAAACCTTGGGACCTCTCTATCCCTTGAGTACTCCCTAGTTCGAGACCCCCATGGTCCCGCCCAAGTAACACACGTGCCCGAAACTTCGCGACAACGTTATGGGATGGATTGATGGTGAGAGAGATGGCGTGCATCAAGAAGCATTGCGGGGTGGGGGGTGGTGCCTAGAATGGCTCCACCCCCCTCCCAAGGGGGTTCAACGTAAGGGGAGATAGAAGAGAGATGACAAGAGAGAGATTGAGAGAGAAAGGGTTATTCTCTATTCATTCATTCCCCATAGGGGGTTAAATAGGTACAAAGGGGTAGATCCACAAGGGTGCAAGCCCCCTTGGCATTCACACCTAGTCACTCACTCACACCTCTTTGTATCTACCACACTCACACTTACATTCACACTCATAATTGTATAAAATCACATATTACATCTTTCACCCTCACTTATCACACTTATCAATCACCCGTACATCTCGTACAGTAACAAATATAAGTAGTGGCATGATTTTGAAATAATGGTTATAATGGGGACAAGGGCATTTGGTCTAGTGGCATGATTCTTGCTTTGGGTGCGAGAGGTCACGAGTTCATTTCTCGGAGTGCCCCCACTTTACTAACCTCGACAAAAGGTCTTTGAGTTCAGTTGTCAAAATGTGATTAATCGCATGATTTTGAAATAACGTATTTATAATGGTGACAAGGGCATTTGGTCTAGTGGCATGATTCTCGCTTTGGGTGCGAGAGTTCAATGGTCTTCACTAACCTCAACGGTCTTTGAATTCAATTCACGGAATGCCCTCAAGCTAAAACCATTGATATATTAAGTTCTATTGTCAAAATGAAACTAGGGTGTTTGGTCTAGTGGCATGATTCTTGCTTTGGGTGCTAGAGGCCCCGAGTTCAATTCTCGGAATGCCCCTGATATGAAACCAGTGAAGGAAGCTTGAGCTCAATTGTCAAAATGTGATTGTTTGTAATTTTGAGGTCTTTTGAAAAAAAAACTCATAATTTTGAGTTCATTTGGTCTAGTGGCATGATTCTCGCTTTGGGTGTGAGAGGCCCCGAGTTCAATTCTCGGAATGCCCCCAGCTAAAACCAATGAAGGAAGCTCGAGTTCAATTCTAAAATTGTGACTAGTTTACGATTTTTAACGTAATTATAGTGTTGACAAAGCCATTTGGTCTAGTTGCATGATTCTCGCTTTCGTTCAATTCTCGGAATCCCCCACTTTACTAACCTCAACAAAAGGTCATTGCGTTCAACGGTGACAAGGGCATTTGGTCTAATGCCATGATTCTCGCTTTGGGTGCTAGAGGTCCCGAGTCCAATTCTCGGAATGCCCTCGCGCTGAAACCAGTGAAGGAAGCTCGAGCTCAATTGTCAAAATGTGATTGTTTGTAATTTTGAGTTCATTTGGTCTAATGGCATGATTCTCGCTTTGGGTGTGAGAGGTCCCGAGTTCAATTCTTGGAATACCCCCTAGCTAAAACCAATGAAGGAAGCTCGAGTTCAATTTTAAAATTGTGACTAGTTTACGATTTTGAACATAATTATAGTGTTGACAAAGCCATTTGGTCTAGTTGCATGATTCTCGCTTTCATTCAATTCTCGGAATCCCCCAATTTACTAACCTCAACAAAAGGTCTTTGAGTTGTCAATGTTGACAAGGGCATTTGGTCTAGTGGCATGATTCTCGCTTTGGGTGCGAGAGGTCCCGAGTTCAATTCTCGGAATGCCCCCACTTTACTAACCTTGACAAAAGGTCTTTGATTTCGGTTGGCAAAATGTGGTCTAGTGGCATGATTTTGAAATAATGGAGTTATAATGGTGACAAGGGCATTGGTCTAGTGGCATGATTCTTGCTTTGGGTGCGAGAGGTCCTGAGTTCAATTCTCGGAGTGCCCCCACTTTACTAACCTCGACAAGTGGTCATTGAGTTCAATTCTTGGAATGCCCTCGAACTAAAACCATTGAAAGATGGAGTTCAGTTGTCAAAATGCAACTACGACATTTAGTCTGGTGGCATGATTCCCCTTTTGGTGCGTGAGGATCTGAGTTCAATTCTTGGAATGCCCCCACTTTACTAACCTTGAGAAGAAATATTTGAGTTCAATTCTCAGAATGCCGCCGAGCTGAAACAATGAAGGAAGCTCGACTTCAATTGTCAAAATGTGATGATTTTCAGTTCATTTGGTCTACTGGCATCATTCTCACTTTGGGTGCCAGAGGCCCTCAGTTTAATTCTCGGAATACCCCCACTTTACTAACCTCGACAAGAGATCATTCAGTTCAATTCTTGGAATACCCCCGAGCTGAAACCAGTGAAGGAAGAGTTTAATTCTAAACATGTGACTAGTTTACGATTTTGAACATAATTATAGTGTTGACAAAGGCTTTTGGTCTAGTTGCATGATTCTTGTTTTGAGTGCGAGAGGTCCCAATTTCAATTCTGAGAATATCCCACTTTACTAACCTCGACAAAATGTCTTTGAGTTTAGTTGTCAAAATGTGACTAGTGGCATAATTTTGAAATAACGTAGTTTTAATGATGATAAGGGAATTTGGTTTATTGGCATGATTCTTGCTTTGGGTGGTAGAGGTTCCGAGTCCAATTCTCGGAATGCCCCCAGTTTACTAACCTCGAGGAGAGGTCTTTGAGTTCAGTTGTCAAAATGTGAGTAGTGCCATGATTTTGAAATAACGTAGTTGCAAGGGTGACAAGGGCATTTGATCTAGTGGCATGATTCTCGCGTTGGGTGTGAGAGGTCCCGTTGCCATTTTACTAACCTTGACAAAAGGTCTTTGAGTTCAGTTGTCAAAATGTGACCAAAGGCATGATTTTAAAATAATGTATTCCTACAATGGTGACACGGGAATTTGGTCTAGTTGTGTGATTCTTGCTTTGGGTGCGAGAGGTCAAGAGTTCAATTCTTGCAATATCCCCCACTTTACTAACCTCGAGAACAAGTTTTGAGTTCAATTCTCAAAATGCCCCCGAGTTGAAACCTTGAAGGAAGCTCGAGTTCAATTAAGATACAAGTGAGAGATTACTTGTAGGACGCAAGACTGGTGTTGAACCAGAATGAGGGGATTTCATTATATAGTGGATCATGGAGCATTTTAAGGTTTTCTCCCGATTTTTTAGAATGTTTCAGCAAGTTCTAGGAAGTTTTAAAATGTTCTAGGATTGTTTTGTTCTTCGAACATGACATGACAATTGACCATTCATGAAGGTGAGGAAGAAGCTTGCTTACATAAGGGTAATTATAGATGTTAGTTATATAACCATCTAGGTTTGCATTCAGAGTGACATGGCACCATCATTATCCATCCAATACCCAACCGTACAACCATCCACAAAATGAAATGGAGATGACTTTGCTTTGCCTAGCTCGTTCAACATTAATATCGAGGGACGCTCCACGACGTACCTCAATGTTGTGAGGTTGTTGGGGGGCTGGAGTGAAATATGCAAAGGAAGGAGTCAATGTTCCATCCATCATGTTCGTTTTTTACAGGGCTAAAACACCAGGAGCTTCCGTAGACGAGGCTCAAGCCGTTTTTTGCTAACCGCCATATTTTGCCTTTGTGGTTTCCAAGAGAATAAGCTCCACGTTACGAACATTGTGGGAGAAGAAGTTACGCGTACGTAGTATGTAATGAGGAGGCTACGAGATGTCATACGAGGCGCGAACAAGCGAGCGAGCGAGAAGTGTTCTTGATTGATTGGTCATTGGGAGAACGTGGTGGTGGTCTCCATTGGACCATTAGACGGAAGGAAGAAGGAAGAAGAAAGAGACACCTTCTCTTGCTTTAGAAAGAAAGAAAGAAAGAAAGAAAGAAAGAAAGACAGCGTGAGAAAGAAGGGAAATTTGTGATAAACACAAAAGGGAGAGAGACAGAGAGCGCGAGAGGAGTAGGTATTTCTTTTTGTACAGGAACGAACGAAACAGGGGATTCCATCGATCTCTTTCTGTGTATTCTGATCAATCTCCATCGATCCGTCCATCCATCCATCGATCGATCGATCGATGCCGCCGCCCACTCCATCGCCATCTCCATCTCCATCGCCATCGCCATCAACAACACCATCGCCCTCATCGTCCTCCTCCCAAGAACTGGTGCAGTTTCTGAACAGAGTTCTGCCACAGGCTGGGCCAGATGCTTTGCCTTACGAAGAAGACCTGAAGCTCACCATACGCCATCACTTAGTCAGCCTCACACAAGAGTTCCCAAGCCTTCAGATCAAAACAGAGTCTTTCACACATAACGATGGAACGGTGGCGACCCTCCTTCAAGCCTGTGGCACCATACCGATGTACTATCTTAAGGTATTGTACAACATCCCTGTCTCTATTTGGCTTCCTGAAAGATACCCAAAATGCCCCCCTCTCGCGTATGTGTCGCCGACACGTGATATGATAGTCAAGCGCCCACATCCGCATGTCGATCCTTCGGGTTTGATCTCAGTTCCTTATTTGCAAGCATGGATCTACCCTCGATCCTCCCTCGTCGACCTTGTTCGGGAACTTAGCTTGATTTTTGGCCAAAACCCACCTTTGTATTCAAAACCCCCTTCCTATAATCCTCCGCCCCCACCTCTTAGTAGTTCCTATCCGACCATGCCACATCATCATCATCCCTCTGCCACATCATCTTCATCATCATTGTCATCATCTTTTGTGTCTTCAATTCGTCCGAATTCCTCATCTCTATCATCTTCAGTTCGTCCTTCATCATCTTATCTGCCATCCAAGGTTTCCGATCCTTCTTCGGAAGCTTTCCGAAGAGATGCCATCTCTACCCTCATGAATAGAGTGCAGAATGATGTGAATACCTTGAAGAAGAAGAAGGAATCGGCAGATATGGAAAAGCTTATGAGCTTGCAAGCTGTATTGAAACAAAGAGGAGATCAATGCAATGAGGGATATCGTAACCTACAACGTGAGAAAGAAGCTCTTGAGCATCAGTTGCAACTTATTCTCACCAATACCGACGTACTCGAGACATGGATTGAAGAAAACAAGAAGTCAAATATGGAATTTGACATTGATGATGTGTTTGAGCCTTGTGATGCTCTTTCAAAACAATTATTGGAATGTACGTGTGCAGATCTTGCTCTTGAAGATATTTTCTATGCATTAGATCGAGCTATGCAAGAAGGAACGATTCCAGTAGATGCATATCTGAAACATGTGAGGAGTTTGGCCAGAGAGCAATTTTTCCATAAAGCCATGGCGGAGAAGGTGAGGGCAATTCAAGCACAAACACAGATTGACATAATGGCTGCCAGAGCAGGTCGGTATAATAGATAGTGTATTGTCAATTAACATGGGACAAGTGAAGTTTTCCGTCATAGGAAAACCTTTCCCTGATGCTCATGAAAGTTTACCATTGCTACTCGAGCAATTCGTTCTACGTAATGCAGGCGAAAGTTTACATTTTCTGAAGTTATTCTATTGGGTTACTGTATATGGTTTTTTACCGTGATTTGCTGGAGATCCTACCAGATGCCTCTTATATAGAGTTTGAATCAGTGTAACATAAGGGAACATTGTTGTTAATCCATGTTTTTAATACTGAATGTACAACGAATATCCATTTTAGAACTTCTATCTTAAGAGATGTTCACAAGAGATATTGTGAAACGTTTTTCTTGTTCTGACCTATACACGCTGTTTAATATTTTAGGTAACCATTTAAATCTCAGGGTTGAATTCTTTGCACAATGTATGAATGCCTTTTGGAGCTATTTTGCTAGGGGGATTGATACATTTTCAGTGCTTCCTGTTTCATTCATACTGATAATCTCAAAGTTGTTTATCATGCACGTTGAGCTGTTGATGTTGGTACTTGTAGCTTTTGAGTTATCCGTCTTTCTCTACGTTTTTGTCTTGGGGCTTTATATTCATAAAGTTTGTAACTCTCGACATGTGTTTATGAAGAAGACATGGCTTTACTAGATTTAGGCCTTATTTGGGTTATAGATGGTTGTGTATGCCTGTATTTTCTGACCATGGGAATGTTATGTCCTCTGGTGAGTTGGGTCATAATGTCTATTTGGCATACTTATGAGCCAACAAATAACAGCAGCATGGATATACAAATTTATTGTTATGCTGCATTAGAACAGGGACTGGTGCTAATGGATACATTAATCATTAACTTTTAACTCTTTCTTGTTGATTACGAGCTCTGACTGAAATTTGGAATTGTTGCAAGGTGAAATAAATGTAGAAACTTTACTTGCTATAATATTAAAGCAGCTGTCCTTGCAATGGTCATAGATTTTTGAGGAGGCACAATGTTTCATCCCTTTGCTCATCTTACAATTAGGTACTTCTATCTTTGCGAAAGGCATACGCATTCTTGTCGATTACTTTGGAAGATAATTTCATGTGTAAAGCACTTAAATTTTTGTGTGACAAATGCTCCACAAGCTTGAGACAAATGGAATTGTTGGGAAGGACATAAAGAGGTTGATGGTTTAGTCATATCATTAATCAACTCTTGTAGTTGATCATTCTACTTGAATTATTTTAGTAAATCCATATGTCAATGTACAATCATGTTCATGCTCATAAGAGTTCTTTTAAATTATTCAAAGTAATTGTGTACTCTCTTTAGGAGCTAGCAATGGTTTGGTTGAAGCCAGACCCAACCGTAAAACTATTTAAAAATAGTTTGGCAATTCGTCTTTGCTCGGTTCAAGTTTGAGCTTCCTTCATCGGTTTTAGCTCGGGGGCATTCTGAGAATTGAACTCAAAGACCTCTTGCCGAGGTTAGTAAAATGGGGGCATTTCGAAAATTGAATTCAAGACCTCTTGCATCCAAACGAGAATCATGCCACTAGACCAAATGCCCTAGTTGCATTTTGACAACTGAAATCGAGCTTGCTTCATCGGTTTCAGTTCGGGGGCATTATGAGAATTCAACTCGGGACCTCTCAAACCCAAAGCAAGAATCATGCCACTAGACCAAATGCCCTCGTCAACGTTATGACTACGTGTAAAGAGTGAGAGGCGTAGGTAGTGTTGTGAAACGGAAACGAGCTCTGTGTATGTGTGTGAGTGCACGTAAGTCAAGTAGAGAGAGGGAGAGAGAGCTTAGAACAAGAAGTTGTATTAGAAAAATAGAATTACATCCAACTACAAGTTACAAGGAGTTGTTTTAAATACCAACTAGTCTAGGGAAAGTGCCCTTTCTACTAATTACAAAACTAGTCTAGAATGATTTCACTGGCTAGTGTGAACACTATCTCTATGGGAAGTTGAGTTCGGTTCTCAGCACACCCCTTCGAACACAACTTCCGGATGTCGAAAAGTTGGTTCGGTTCGATCCTCGAAAATCTTCGATTCGGCCGAATTAGCTTTCGGAAGGTTAGTCGACACCATTTTGACTGTTCGGGTGCTTTGTGCTCTTTGTTCGGTTTGATTATCATCGTACTTTGACTCTTGATTATCATCGTGATTCGACTCCTCTAGTTGGCATCAATCGACTGATTAGCTACTATTCGATGTTGTATTCCCCCTCAAGCTCGGCTTGTCGGTGATCGAGAGACCAAGGTTCGTAGTGAACTGCTGTAGCTTGTCGACACCCAAGGTTTTTTTGAAGATGTCAACCACCTGAAGATTCGTGCTGATGTGTTGTAAATTGACATCTACAACTTGAACACGCTCTCGGATGAAGTGATAGTGCACTTCGATATGCTTAGTCTATGCGTGGATTACAAGGTTCCAAGCCAGGTAGATACAACTCATGTTGTCGCAGTATAGGATAATCAGATCCTTGATGGGAACGCCTAGATCCTTCAATATGTGCTTCAGCCAGACGGCTTCACATGTGGCGACTGCCGCACCCATGTATTCGGCCGTTGTGCTCGACAATGCGACTGTCGGCTGCTTTTTGTTGTTCCAAGAGATCGCTCTACTATCGAGGGAGAAGACGAACCCGGATGTGGATCGTCGATCATCTTTGTAACCGCCCCAATTTGCATCTGTGTACCTTTCGAGTCGAATGAGCCGATTTGTACAGGATGCCGAAATCCATCGTCCCACGGATGTACCTCAGTACTCTCTTAGCGTGGTCGAGATGAACATTTTGAGGTTTCTGCATGAATTGTGGCTTTTTCGACTTCATTTTAAACCTCTGGAAGTGTCCGAACACTTCACTCTTCTGCCACATTGGATAGATCCAAACATGCGTCGAGAAGTCGTCGATGAATGTGACATAATATCGACAACCACTGAACGTTGTCGTCTGGGCTGGTCCCCATGTCAAATACGGGTCTCTAATGGACGTATTCACATTGTCCCATTTGTACACACTAGGTTTAGGACATCTTTGTAAATACTAAGAAGGGCAGTTGCCCTAAGTCAGTCAGTATATAAACTAACTTTGTAACCTAAGTTGATGTAGTAGTTGTTCATTCTATATATTGTGCTGTTGAGCCTGAACAATAAAGGTCATCTTGTGCTAACGTTTTGTTCTCTTCCTCTTACATTCTTGCGGATCTTCTTACATATTTTAGTTTCTTGTAATCATAAATCATCTCGACTTGTACTTGTTAATGATTTCTCAACAGAGGAGTGCTGACATTGTTCCGCACTAGACGACAACGTTCTCAACATTTGGTATCAGAGCTTGGTGTTTTTCAATTCTGCCGTTGCCGTCCACTTAGTCTCCATCAATAACTCTTCCTCAGTACACCTTGAAGATCTCGGCTGACAACTCCCTACAAGATCATCTTTTTTTGAAGAGAAACATCTGCAAAACTTGCACTCCATTGTTCTAAATCACCATTATAGTAAGCCAATTGGCCGTACTTTACCCCTGTGATCGTAGCTACTCGGAGTGAGATTTTGTTTTCTGAAGGCCTTGTCTTAATCTTGCTACATCGGATTAGATGACAATCGATTAGGTCAATCGACACTATTTACTCGCTCGCCCTAATCACTCGTAGTAGTTTGGGCTTCAAGAACAACCCCCTTCCGTGCTTCATTTGGCTAGACAACATTCAGAAAGGTTAATTGAATCTGTTCCTCTCATTGTTGTAGTCACCTGAAGTAGGATCGGCCTGGATAATTGGCACATGCTCTGTGTTCGGAAATCTCGGAAATAGACATTCGAAATCGAATCGGCAAACTCAGGTCCAATTCAACTAAGTCGATTGAATGTAATCACTCCAGACAGAATTTTCCAAATAGTCGAAATCGATTTGACTTGTGTCCAATTTCGGCGAGAACGACATCGAGTGAGCCGGTCGGCTGCACTCAACCATTGTTCAAGGTTGACTCCCAACAAAGTCTATCAAGCTGACACAAATGGCATCAATATCCGGCTCGTTAGAGATGAGTCAAAGGAAGTTCGACGGATCGAACTTCAACTTTTGGAATGAGCAAATGCAAGACTATTTAATAGTCAAAGGGCAAATCGACCCCATTGAAAATGAAAATGCGCCAGTAGGATACAAGCTGCTTGAATGGGTGAAGCTTGACAGAATTGTCCAAGCCACCATTTGGATGCACCTATCGGAGTCTGTGTACTTCAAGGTGCAATCGTGTTCGACTACCTTTCAACTATGGAAGACATTGTCAGACACTTATGAGAAGATGGTAGCCGCTACAAAGATATATATGATTCGACACCTTTATTTATAATCTTCGGATGAAGGAATCCGACTTGGACCAGGCACACTTGAATGAGTACGAAAGCTTAAGTTCCCAAATTGCGGCTCAGGGGATGACTATCGAAGATGAACTAAGAGCAATATTGCTTATGAGTAGTCTCCCCCCTTCGTGGGAAACTTTCATTACAATTGTGTGCAATGTGTCGACTGCTGCCGTTAAGTACTCAGTCACGAGCGCAATTCTGACTGAAGCAACTTGAAGCAAATCGTTTGCCAACGATTTGGCCAACAACCCTTACGTAGTACAAGGTTCGACCGAACGATCGAACAACCGAGGAAGAGGTTCTTCACGGCAGCTGAACAACCAGGGAAGTCGGAGCAAGTCCCGGGATTATCGAGTCTGCAATTATTGCAAGAAACCTAGACACATCAAAGTCGATTGCCATGCACTGAAGGCAAAAAACGATGAGGCTCAACAAGCTGATAAGAAGAGTGGCCGGCTTGAGGAGGTCAATTACGTCGGCTCTTCAGCTTAAGTACTGTCGAATGACCCGAACATACTATCCATTGAGAATCCAATCGAATCAGAAGTTCTGCTTATGACTAAGGAATCGAGCACATGGCTCTTGGATTCGGGCACTTCATATCATGTGACCCCTCATCGATCCCAATTTCGGCAATACTTGGCCCGACATTCAGACTCAGTTCGAGTTGGAAACTCGCAACATTGCGCTATCATCGAAATCGGCACAATAGAGCTCAACCTTCCGGGTGGCTCTATATTGGTACTACACAATGTTCGACATGTACCTGAGCTCTCAAGACCATTGATATCAATTGGACAACTTGATGAAGAAGACATTCGTGTTGGCTTCTCATAAGGAGGGTGGACACTCCACAGGGGGAACCTCTTGCTTGCTCGAGGACCGAAAGTACATTCGTTGGCTATACGTCACACTAGAAAAGGGTGACTTGTTCTTGGTCGACAATCCCGTGTCATCACTACGGCACAAACGACTCAGACACCTTAGCAAGGCCGACATCACGCATTTATCCAGAGCCGAATACATCCCTAAACTCTCCTTCTCTGATCATCAATTCTGCAAGCATTGCCAGTATGGAAAACAGATAGGCATCAACACCAAGAGAATTGAATCCACTCGATTTGGTCCACTCGAACGTGTGTTGCCCTATGCCACATCAGTCTCTCGGCGGTGCTATGTACTTCATCAGGGTTATTGAGGACTCAACTCAGAAAGTGTGGGATTATCCGATCAAAACCAAAGATCGACTGTTCTCAATCCTTTCCGAATGGCTCACTATGGTCGAGAATCAGTCTGACTGAAAACTAAAATGCTTTCGGACCGACAATGGGGGAGAGTTCAAATATGAAGAATTCATTAGATTTTGCTGACAACACGGCATACGACGTGAATATACGACACCCTATAGTCTGGGGCAGAATGGAATTACCTAGCGGATGAATCAGACAATTCAAGAAAGGATAGTATCCATATTCCAACACTCCGGACTATTGGATGGTTTCTGGGCAGAGGCCCTACTTACGACAATACACATAATCAATATGTCGCGGAGTAGGCTTGTAGGACTTCAAATACCTCAGGAATTATGGACTGACAGTAAGCCGAATTACAACAAACTAAGGATTTTCGGGTGCAAGGCCTACGCCCTCATCCCGAAGGATGATCGCCGAAAACTCGAATCACGGTCCAAGAAATGTGTTTTTCTTGGTTATGGACCAGATGGAGAAATCGGTACCGACTCTGGGAACCCGAGCACAGATAGATCGTCCAAAGTTTGGACGTAGTGTTCAATGAGTTGGCTATGCATAAGACGACCGAAAGGCCTATTGAAGTTCGAAGGGTAAGTTTTTCCAAAGTGTTGACCCTTCATGAAGGCCCAACACACAACATGAGGTCGGCCTCATGGGTAGCCGAAACCTCCAACACCGACCCGGCACAACCAAATGATTCGGCTCTGGACCATCCGACATTGATACCCGAAGCGACCAGTCCAATCATACCTCGAATATCCGAGAGACTGTCAGAACCCTAGAGAGATACTCTCTTGGAATCTTCTTTACGGATGCCGAAGAACCGATGTCATACGAAGAAGCATCGACATCTGTCGATTCAGCCACCTGGCATCTGGCAATGGAGTCCGAGATGAACTCCATTTGAGCAAACAAAACTTGGGACTTGGTCGAGCTCTCGAAGAATCGACATGCTCTTCCGTGCAAGTGGGTCTATCGAGTCAAAGAGACGTCTGATTTGGCCACCCCAAAAATCAAGGCCAGACTAGTAGCTAAGGGTTTTCAACAGGAATATGGCATTGATTTCGACGAAATCTTTTCACCAATGTTGAAAATGACAACCCTTAGACTCATGCTTGGTGTTGTGGCAACCGAGGACTTGGAGCTGATTCAACTAGATGTCAAAATGACATTCATCCATGGTGATCTAGAGGAGGAAATTTATATGGAGCAGCTGAAAGGCTTCGTGGTACCTGGTTAGGAACATCTAGTCTACCGACTCAAGAAGAGTCTATACGGCCTGAAACAGGCACCGTGACAATGGTATAAGAAGTTCAATGGCTTCATTCCCTCAGTCAGCTTCTCAAAGAGCAATGAGGACCATTGTCTCTTCACCAAAACAGTTTGAGATGGGTCTTCCATCTTCCTCATCATCTACGTAGACGACATGCTACTCTTTGGTCGGCATGCCGGAGAGCTCGTTGAACTTGTTTGGCAACTATGGTTGAAGTTTGCCATGAAGGACCTCGGTTTGGCAAGACACATTCTCGGAATGAAGATAAGTCGAAATCGAAATCGAAGGCAGTTGTTCTTGTCTCAATCCGACTACATTTGACGTGTCTTAGAACACTTCAACATGCAATAAGCAAAATCTGCTTTGACCCCGCTCCCCATTAGCACTCGGCTGTCTCAACGAGACTGCTCGACATCCTGTTCGAAGGGGGAAATTATGAAGTTGGTATCATATGCACCCACAGTTGGCTCCCTGATGTACGCGATGGTCACGACACGGTCTGACATTGCTCACGCTATAGGAGTTGTCAGTAGATTCATGCACAACCCTGGCCGATCGCATTGGAACGCAGTAAAGCATGTGTTCAGATATCTAGTGGGCACAAAATACTATGGCATTCTTTTCGGCCCGAACAAAGACTCATGCATAGTCGGTTACACTGACTCAGATTTTGCTGGCTGTGTGGACAACCGAAAATCGACAACCGGATACTGCTTCAAATTCGGCAATGGAGCAATCTCGTGGAAGTCGAAACTTCAGGAGTGCACTGCCATATCAACAATCGAGGCCAAATACGTAGCCACGTCTGATGCGGCGAAAGAAGCTCTATGGCTCTGCCGGCTAGTGCACACGTTTCGACAAGTCGAATCTAACTCAGATCCAGTTGTCTATAGCAACAGTCAGGGCGTTGTCGCTCTATTGAAAAATCCGGTCCAACACAATGCCTCGAAGCATATCGACGTTCGATATCACTTTGTTCGGGCCTGCGTCATTTCAGGGAAAATCGGCCTCGAAAAGATATCTACAACCAATAATCACGCAGATGGAATGACCAAGTGTCTTTCAGCGAATCGATTTCGATCCCTACGGCACCAGATGGGCGTAATGAATAATCGTTCTGATTGAGTCGGACATTTGTAATGGTTTCGAAGAATCATTATTGATACTTTGACCTCAGTTCCCCCACTTTGGCCTATTCGACCTTTTGTTTTTCGTAGTTTACCGACTTGAACTAAAATCTTATTCATTCGACAACATTGTACAAATCTGTATTGTTCACTTATATTACACATTTCGGATGTATACACCCATTACGGGGGAGTGTCGAATACGGTCTCTAATGGACGTATTCACATTGTCCCATTTGTACACACTAGGTTTCAAACATCTTTGTAAATACTAAGAAGGGCAGTTGCCCTAAGTCAGTCAGTATGTAAACTGACTTTGTAACTTAAGTTGACGTAGTAGTTGTTCATTCTATATATTGTGTCGTTGACCTTGTTAAGAAAACGTGAAGAAGGCACTCGGGCTCTTCTTATGTGCGCGGCGGATCGTAGTGTGCTGGATCGTTAGCGTGCTCTAAACAGACAGAGAAAGGAAAGGGGACTTACCTCTGTAGTAGCAAAATGGTTTTCTTCTATTACATGTAGAGCTCAACTTGCTCTCGTCAGTCTTCTGGTCTCTCACTCTCTCTCAGAGTTCTCTGCTCACTATTCTCTGTTTTTTCTTACTGCTTCTTACTATTCACTCACACTTACTTTTACCTAAGTCATAAGTTATTACACATGCAGCTAATTAGCTGCCAGTAGCTAATTAGCTGTCAGTCGCTAAATAGCTGTTCACTAGCTAATTAGCTGTCACTAGCTAAATAGCTGTTTTACCTTTTTGTTCACTAGTAGCTAAATAGCTACTATAGCTTATTTCTCATAAGCATCACATACCATGTTGAGCTTGCTTCTCAACACTCCCCCTCAAGCTCAACTTATTCTTGCTTGAGGTTCTCTTCAATCTTCTTTTCCATTTTGCTTTTTAGCCATCTCATCAATGTTTACAACTCCCATCATGTTCCGAAACTGTGTATGTTTTTCCACACTCAATCCCTTCGTAAGGATATCAGCAACCTGCTGATTTGTATTCACATACACCAGATCAACTTCACCTTCCATCACTTTTTCTCTAACAAAGTGATAATGCACCTCAATGTGCTTTGTTCTTGCATGGAACACTGGGTTCTTTGCAAGCTGAATGCTGCTCATATTGTCACACCAGATTGTGACAGCACCATCTATATATACTCCCAGATCAGCAAGCAGTCTTCTGATCCATACTTCTTCACATGTGGCTATTGCAGCCCCTCTATACTCAGCTTCTGTACTGGACAATGCAACAGTAGCCTGTTTCTTGCTACTCCATGAAATTCCTGCACTTCCCAAGGTAAACATGTATCCACTTGTGGATCTCCTGTCTGTTTGGCTTCCAGCCCAATCAGCATCTGTGTATCCTTCCAGATTTATGTCTAGATCAGCCCTGTAAAATAGTCCAAAGTTCTGAGTTGCTTTTACATACCTCAGAATCCTTCTGATGCAGTCCAAATGTGGCTTTGTTGGCTGTTGCATAAACTGGCTGACTAATCCAACAACATAGCTCAAATCAGGTCTTGTTATAGTCAAATAAATAAGGCTGCCCACCATAGACCTGTACATGTTTACATCTTCTATCTTGGCTCCCAAATCAGCCCTCAACTTGCAGTTTTTATCAAGTGGTACAGCAATAGGTTTGCATCCAAGCATACCATACTTTTTCAACATAGTTGTTGCATACTGTTTTTGCAACATACATATACCACTTTCAGATCTGATGATTTCAATACCAAGAAAATATCTCAGATCTCCCAAATCTTTCATATGAAACTGCATTTCCAGATTTTTTTTCAACTTTCTTATTTCATCCACGGAATCTCCTCCAATAATCAAATCATCTACATAAATCAGAATAATAACAATGCAATCATTTTCACTTTTTACATACAAAGAAGGATCAGCTTTTGACATTTTGAAACCAAGATTTTTCAGAGAATCTGAAAGTTCTCTGTGCCATGCTCTTGGTGCCTGTTTCAGTCCATAGAGAGCTTTTTTCAGCTTACATACATAATCAGGATGTTTCTTATCTTCAAAACCTGGTGGTTGACTCATATACACTTCTTCTTCCAAGTTACCATGTAAAAAGGCATTTTTTACATCCATGTGATGCAAAATCCATTTTCTGGCTGCTCCTACAGCAAGTAGTGTTCTCAAGGTTGCCATCTTTGCAACCGGTGCAAAAGTCTCATCATAATCAATCCCTTGCATCTGAGCATATCCTTTTGCAACCAATCTTGCTTTATGTCTACTTACATTCCCATTGGAGTCATGCTTTGTCTTGTAGACCCATTTGCAGCCTACCACATTTTTCTCTTTTGGTAACTTCACTAAATCCCACGTTTTGTTCTCAGCCAATGCATCAATCTCTTCTTGCATTGCATCCATCCATTTCTTCTCAGATTTTGCTTCTTCAAAGCTGTTTGGGTCAGGGATCTGTACCACCTTAGACATATATGCATAGTGCATAGCCATATATGTATCATACCCAAATCTTTCCACAGTCTTTTTCTCTCTATCTGATCTTCTCAGTTTCTGATTTGCATTCTTTATTGCCTTTTCCATACCAGGGATTTTCATTTCCTGTATTCCAAGGAAATCATCCAAAGACATATCTGAATCTTCATCTTCCATGTTTTTTGATAGGTCATCCGGGATTTCATACTCTGGCATTTTCTGTTTTCCTTTTTTGTCATCAGATTTTTTCTGTCCAGTTTTTCCACTCCATGAATTTGAATCAGATTTACCATCTGAGCTTTTTGATGGTCCAGAACATTCTGTTGATGTTGGACTTTGCTGTCCAACCTTGTCTCCATCTCTGTGACAGTCTTCTACATTTTCTGATCTGTCTTTGTCTTCATTTTGACAGTCTTCATCAGTCTCTAGATTCTGTTTTGGGCTGTACCAACTAGCCAACTCATCAAATATCACATCTCGACTTGTCACAATCTTTTTAGTCACAGGGTTATAACATCTGTACCCTTTTTGTTCTTCTGAATATCCAACAAAGATACATTTTTCTGCTTTTGGATCCAACTTACTTCTTACCTCTGCAGGCACATGTACATATGCAAGGCATCCAAACACTTTCAAGTGTTGTAAGCTAGGCTTCCTGCCATAAAAACACTCTTCAGGAGTTGCCTCATGTACTCCTGATGTAATACATCTATTTAAAATGTAATTTGCTGTATTTACAGCTTCTGCCCAATAGTATAATGGCATGTTCTTCTCAGTCATCATTGCCCTTGCTATGTTCACCAAAGTTCTGTTTTTCCTCTCAGCAACTCCATTTTGCTGTGGAGTATATCGGCATGTGAACTGTCTTCTTATTCCCTGATTACACAAAAAATCAGAAAATTCATTGGAGAAATACTCTCCTCCTCCATCAGATCTCAAACATTTTATCCTTGTACCAGCCTGCTTTTCTACCATGCATTTAAACTTACGAAAGCAGTCAAATACTTCACTTTTCTCCTTCATGAAGTACACCCATGTCTTCCGTGAACAATCATCAATAAATGTAACATAAAATCTGCATCCACCAATAGATGCATTCTTTGTTGGTCCCCATACATCTGTATGTACCAAATCCAACAGATTTTTGCTTACATGTCTCTCATGAGGGAATGGCAACCTGTTTTGCTTACCATATTGACATGTTTCACATACTTTTCCCATTTCACACTTTTTCAAGTTTGGCAGTCCAGCCACTGCATCTTTTCTCAACATATTCTTTAATGTTTGCATACTTATATGGCCAATCCTTTTATGCCACATTTCCACATCTGAGATTACACTCGTTCCATTTGCAAACATGGCTGAAATCTGTTTGGGCATTTCTACATCCAAGATAAACATTCTTCCTTGTCTCTTCCCTTTTGCAATGAGCTTCCCATTCTTTTCTATATAGCATCCACTTTGCTTAAACTTCACTTGCATACCTTGTTCTACAATCTGTCCAACAGAAATCAGATTCTTAGCAAGGTTTGGAACATGCATCACATTCAACATATACTTGGTTTTTCCTCTTTCTTCCCACAATGGGATATCTCCAACATGTTTTATTTTGTGAGTTGTGTCATCACCTGTTTGTACATAACCAGGAATCTCTGGTTCTCTTAAACTCTCAAACCAATTTGCATGTCCAGTCATATGGTTAGATGCCCCCGAGTCTACATACCACGTAAACTCTTCATTACATTTCTGTGAGCTTTCAGCCACTGCTGCTATCTCATGTTGCACTACAAAACCACCTTCCTTTTCACAATCTTCACTAGTAGAGGCATAGTTACTATGTTGTCCTTTTCCTCTTTTCTCATCATTTTGTTTCTTGTAACATTCAGCCTGTGTATGGCCTGGTTTACCACAATACCAGCAGCCATCATCATTTACATAAGTTTGCTTACCTCTACCTCGGTTGCTCCCCCTGCCTCTGTTGTTGTTTCTTCCTCTAATGGTTTGTTGTCCTCTTCCTTGAAAGCCATTATTATTGGTTCTTCCTGAGCCAAATCTTCCATGGCCTCTTCCTCGGCCTCTTCCGGCATTATTATAGAGGGCTTGCCCCTCGTTCTCTGAGTTTCCTTTATTTGCATCATCCATCTGATTCCTTTCCTCTACCACAAGAATTGAGACCAGATCTGAAAAACTTGGGATACTATCCCTTGTGAGCATAGAAGTTTTAAAACTCTTGTATTGAGGTCCTAAGCCTCTTAAGCATATTTCCACTTTGTCATCATCTTCTATCTTCACATTGATAGAAGCAAGTGATTCACATATACTCTTGATTTTTAGGGCATACTCATTTATTGACATCTTACCTTTTTCTAAGGTGTTTAGCTCAGTCTTCAACTGTAGCTTTCTAGCTTTTGTGTTTACTGCAAACAGTTTTACCAAACTGTCCCAAGCTTCTTTTGGGAGCATAGCATCCTGTATGTGCCCAAGCATCGAATCTGAGATGCTAAGTGAGAGCCAATGCATTACCTTCCTTGCCCCTTGATTCCAATCTTTAAATGCCTTAATATGTGCAGCTGTTGCATTCTCTTTTGGGATCTCTGGAGCCTCTTCTAGGTCTCCTTCAATGTAATCCCAGTATCCTTTCCCCATCAGAAAGTTTGTCATTCTGAATTTCCACGCCGGGAAATTGTTTTTATCTAATTTCTCTGTGACCATTTGGCCTACATTCTCTGCAGCCATTTTTTTCCTTCCAAAAAACCAGGGTTTTGCTTTAGTTACTTCAACAAGTAACTTTCTGATTTCTGATAAGCAACCAGAGAAATAACTTTCTCAGATTAAGGCACTGCTATACTCTTCCTTATGAGCTACTCTGCTCTGATACCATGTTAAGAAAACGTGAAGAAGGCACTCGGGCTCTTCTTATGTGCGCGGCGGATCGTAGTGTGCTGGATCGTTAGCGTGCTCTAAACAGACAGAGAAAGGAAAGGGGACTTACCTCTGTAGTAGCAAAATGGTTTTCTTCTATTACATGTAGAGCTCAACTTGCTCTCGTCAGTCTTCTGGTCTCTCACTCTCTCTCAGAGTTCTCTGCTCACTATTCTCTGTTTTTTCTTACTGCTTCTTACTATTCACTCACACTTACTTTTACCTAAGTCATAAGTTATTACACATGCAGCTAATTAGCTGCCAGTAGCTAATTAGCTGTCAGTCGCTAAATAGCTGTTCACTAGCTAATTAGCTGTCACTAGCTAAATAGCTGTTTTACCTTTTTGTTCACTAGTAGCTAAATAGCTACTATAGCTTATTTCTCATAAGCATCACATACCATGTTGAGCTTGCTTCTCAACAGACCTTGAGCAATAAAGGTCATATTGTGCCTAACATTCCGTTCTCTTCCTCTTACATTCCTACTAATCTTGTTACATATTTTAGTTGCTTGTAATCATAAATCATCTCGACTTGTACTTGTTAATGATTTCTCAACAGAGGAGTACTGACATTGTTCTGCACTAGATGACAACGTTCTCAACACCCCACACATCTGAATGTACTACATCCAGGATCCCTTTGCTCACATTCCTCTCATTGGGGAATGGTTGTCAGCGTTGTTTGCCGAATTGGCAGGCTTCACATACACCAACTATCTCCTTTTCGGTAAATGTTGGGAGTCCGATTACGACTCCTTTCGACCGCATTCCTTTAAGCTTTTGGAGATTGATGTGGCCAATTCACTTGTGCCACAATTTCAAGTCGGTTTCGACTTTGAGGCCTTTGGTGAATATAGTCGATTTCATCTTGTTTGATTCGAGGATGAACATTTGGCCTTCTCTTCGACCGTGAGCTACCAATTGGCCTTCTTCCTCAATAAAGCACCACCCTTCATTATTGAATCGTACTTGCATGCCTTGTTCGACAATCTGGCCTATCGAAACCAGGTTTTTCGTGATGGTTGGGACATGCAGTACGTTCTTTAGGTAAGTTTATTTGTCGACATTCCTGAATGGGAGATTTTCGATATGCCGAATCGAAAGAGTTGTGTCGTCTTCGGTTTGACATAACCAAGTCAATCGGGCTTTCTCAACTCTCGGAACCAATCTTTATGAGATTTCATGTGATTGGATGCTCTTGAGTCTACAAACCATACATCGTCTAAGGAGGAGGTGCTTGTCGGACCCTTTGCCGATATCGAATGTGTTTTATGCCTCATTACAAACATTTGCCATGATTGTCATAGTCGGAATTCGTGGCATAGTTCATGAGTTGTCGACTGGTCGAAGCCGACTCTCGTTGGTTCCTTTGGCACTCCACTTTGTAGTGGCCGAGTTTTCCACAATACCCACATTTGATTGGGTTGTTGTGATGGTTTGGTCCTGCAGGATGGCTCCCCCTTCTGTTGAACTCCCTATGATTGTTCCTATCATCTTGCCATTGATGGGAGTTGTGTTCACGGGTCGGTTGACCCTATCACCCTCGGCCGAATCCCCTTCTATCATCCAACTAGGAGTAGAGCATTTGACCATCTGGTGCATTGCTCTTTTGTCAAGCGTGATTTTTCGCCATCAGTAGTATAGATTGAAGGTTGAAAAAGGAAGGAGGGTTCTCCCTTGCGAGAATGGCCAGTCTGATCATGTTGAATCGAGGTGCCAAGCCGCCAAGGCTTATTTGCACCATTTCGTCATCATTGATGATGACATTTATTGATCTAAGGGCATCACACAACTCCTTGATCTTCAAGGTATAGTTGGTGATTGACATGTCCCTCTGTTACATGTTATTCAACTATTGTTGGAGTGGAGCTTTTGTGCAGCCATATTGGCAACAGAAATCTTCTTGGGATTGCCCCAAGCATCTTTCAGTGTTTTCGCCTTTCGAATATAGACCAGCATGTGATCATGGACGCATGATGCAAGGCAATACAACACACAACTTGTGGCCTGCTCCCAGGCTGGGTAGTCGACGTGTGTTGGGTTGGGTTGTGTTTTGTGAGCTCCCTCTATATAGCTCCAGTAACCTTGTTCGACAAGGTATTGATGCATCTTGTACTCCCAAGATGAGAAGTTTGTTCTATTGAGCTTCCCTATAGGAAGAGCGCTTCCCATCTAAGTGTTCATGATGTCGATTTCTTCTCTATTTCTTGAACCGATTTTGTTGATCATCGACACAGGACACAACACAACATAGTTCAATAGGTTCGATCACAAAACCACATGCTCTGATACCATGTAAAGAGTGAGAGACGTAGGTGGTGCTATGCAACGGAGAGTGCGTGTATGTGTGAGTGCATGTACGTCAAGCAGAGAGAGGGACAAAGAGAGCTTAGAACAAGAAGTTGTATTAGAAAAATAGAATTATATCCAACTACAACTAAGTTACAAGGAGTTGGTTTAAATACCAACTAGTCTAGAGCAAGTACCCTTTCTACTAATTACAAAACTAGCCTAGTATGATGTCCACTAGCTAGTGTGAACACTATCTCTATGAGAAGTTGAGTTCGGTTCTCAACACTACGTTATTTCAAAATCGTAAACAAGTCACATTTTGACAATTGAACTCAAAGACCTTTTGTCGAGGTTAGTAAAGTGGGAGCAAGAATCATGCCACTAGACCAAATTCCCTTGTCAACGTTATGCCTGCGTTATTTCAAAATCGTAAACTAGTCACATTTTGACAATTGAACTCAAAGACATTTTGCTGACTCAAAATCGTAAACTAGTCACATTTTGACAATTGAACTCAAAGACATTTTGCCGACGTTAGTAAAGTGGGGGCATTTCAAGAATTGAACTCGGCACCTGTCGCACCCAAAGTGAAAATCATGCCACTAGACCAAATGCCCTTGTCACAATTATAACTACGTTATTTCAAAATCATGCCACAACTCACATTTTGACAACTAAACTCGAGCTTCCTTCGCTGGTTCAACTCGGGGGCATTCCGAGAATTGAACTCAGGATCTCTTGCACCCAAAGCGAGAATCATGCCACTAGACCCAATGAACTCAAAATCATAAAGTAGTCACATTTTGACAATTGAACTCGAGCTTCCTTCACTGTTTGGGCATTTCGAGAATTGAACTCAAAGACCTCTTCTCGAGTTTAGTAAAGTGGAGGCATTTTGAGAATTAAACTCGGGACCTCTCGCACCCAAAGCGAGAATCATGCTACTAGACCAAATGCCCCAATTGCATTTTGACATTTGAACTCGATCTTTCAATGGTTTTGGCTCGAGGGCATTCCAAGAATTGAACTCAAAGACCAATTGACATTTGAACTCAATCTTTCAATGGTTTTGGCTCGAGGGCATTCCAAGAATTGAACTCAAAGACAAGACCAAATGAACTCAAAATCATGAAGTAGTCACATTTGGACAATTTAACTCAAGCTTCCTTCACTGTTGGGGAGGAATTTCGAGAATTGAACTCAAAGACCTCTTCTTGAGGTTAGTAAAGTGGGGGCATTCTGAGAATTGAACTTGAGACCTCTTGCACCCAAAGCAAGAATCATGCCACTAGACCAAATGCCCTAGTTGCCTTTTGGCAATTGAAAACGATCTTTCAATGGTTTTGTTCCGAGGATTGAACTCAAAGACCGATTATCAAGCTTAGTCAAGTGGGGGCACTCTGAAAATTGAACTTGGGACCTCTCACACCCAAAGCAAGAATCATGCCACTAGACCAAATGCCCCTGTCGCCCCTGTCACTACGTTATTTCAAAATCATGCCAGTACTAACATTTTGACAATTGAACTCAAATACCTTTTGCCGAGGTTAGTAAAGTGGGGGCATTCTGAGAATTGAACTTAGAACCACTTGCACCCAAAGCGGGAATCATGCCATTAGACTAAATGCCCTTGTCACCATTATAACTATGCTATTTCAAAACGGGCATTCCAAGACTTGAACTTGGGACCTCGCGCACCCAAACCGAGAATTATGCAACTCGACCAAATTCCTTTGTCAACACTAGATTACATTCAAAATAGTAAACTAGTCACAATTTTACAAGTGAACTCGAGCTTCCTTCATTGGTTTTAGCTTGGGGGCATTCTAAGAATTTAACTCACAGACCTCTTCTGGTAAAGTGGGGGCATTAAGAGAATTGAACTCGGGACCTCTCACACCCAAAGCGAGAATCATGCCACTAGACCAAATGCCCTAATTGTATTTTAACAATTGAAAGCAATCTTTCAATGGTTTTAGCTTGAGGGCATTACGGGAATTGAACTCAAAGATTGCTTGTCGACATTAGTAAAGTGGGGACATTCAAAGAATTGAACTTGGGACCTCTCGCACCCAAAGCGAATCACGCCACTAGACCAAATGCCCTTGTCACCTTTTTTTCAAAATCATGCCACTAATCACATTTTGACAATTGAACTCAAAGACCGCTTGTCGAGGTTAGTAAAGTGGGGGCATTTCGAGGTTTGAATTCGGAGGGACCACTCGCACCCAAAGCCAGAATCATGCCACTAGACCAAATGCCCTTATCACCTGATGACTACATTATTTCAACACTAGTGACATTTTGGCAGCTGAACTCAAAGACATTTTGTCGAGGTTAGTAAAGCGGTGGCATTCTGAGAATGAACTTGAGACCTCTCGCACCCAAAGTGAGAATCATGCCACTAGACCAAATGCCCTTATCACCATTATAACTACATTATTTGAAAATCATGCCACTAATCACATACCGCTTGTCGAGGTTAGTAAAGTGGGGGGCATTCTGAGAATTGAACTTGGGACCTCTCGCAGCAAAAGCCATAATCATGCCACTAGACCAAATATAACTCGAGCTTTCACTAGTTTCAGCTTGAGGACATCTCGAGAATTGAACTCAAAGACCTTTCATCAAGGTTAGTAGAGTGGGGGCAATCCGAGAATTGAACTCGGTACCTCTAACACCCAAAGCGAGAATCATGCCACTAGACCAAATGAACTCAAAATCATAATGTCTTAATACATATTTCTTTTCATCGTTATTCTCTCACATACACATACATACACTCTATCTACTACTGTTTCACCTATTTCTTTCCATTGTCATTATCTCTCGCTCGCTCTATCCACTAATGTCTCATCGATTCCCTTTTATTGCCACTCTTTCTCTTTCTCTTTCTACTAATATTTTGCCTCAGTTCTAACATTTGTCACAAAACTTGGTGAACATAGGACGCCATCTAGATAAATGATGGTGGATATGTCCAAGAAGTCTCGAAAACCATCATTAGTTGTTGAACAATTGTTGGAGCATTTGTGAGACCGAAAGACATACTTGTATACTTGAAATGCCCATATCTATGTCTAAGATGTGGTCTTCCACTCATCACTTAGACATATTCAAACCAAAATATATGCACCTCAAAGATTGATCTTTGTGAAGGATTTGACTACATTCAAGTGATAAAAAGAGTTGGGATTAGATGCAATATCTATTTCGAATTGTGACTTTGTTTAAGCCTCGATAATCTACAACCAAGTGAAGCGACCCATCTTTCTCCTTAGCTAATAAGATTGGTATGTTAACTAGGGATCTAGAATGACAAATGAAATCACTTGCCATGTTATCTTTAATATATTCTCAAAGAGCATTGATTTCACATAGCTTTAGGTTATAAATTAGTTCCTTAGTTAAAGGTCGATAAGAGTCAAGACAATTGTAAGGTTTTTATATTGGGAGCTTATCAGCCTTGTCCTTATCAGAGACATCCTCTATTCCTGATACTTGGTTGGAAGAAAGCTTTTGGGTTGTTGTGAATTGGAAATGGCATCGTTCCTACTAGCTATGGACCCAATTCGGTTTTGATTTGCTTCGGTTCCTTTGTCTTGAAACCAAACCATTTATCGAAAACTAAAACCAAACCAAATTGTTTATAAATTGTCAAACCAAACCGTTTTTATGTGTGATTGTGTTTGTGAGAGGTGTAACTAAGCATACATGAATGTGTAGATCCATGTATGTGTAAATACGTGTATATTCTTGTGTGTGCTTGCTTTTGTGTTAATGTGTAATCGTGTTTGTTTATGATTGACGGTGTAGTTGTGTGTAAATATTTTGTGCCCATATGATTATTTATAATTTAGGAGGGGTGTACTTTAGGATTTAGAAAGGTTTTATGTTTATATTATTGTTGGAAAGGAAGGGGTATTTGGAGAATGTTCCCCTCACTTTTTTTCTATTGGTTTCCTAGGGACGAAATGGGGGGGTGGGGGGTGGGGTGTGTAGTAGGACATAGTGACGATTTGAGATCCTTAGGTTTGAAAGTGGGATCTAAGGACAATTTGAGTCCCTTGGCATGAAATTTGAGCTTAGGGATGATTTGAAGTCCCTTGTTCCAAAATTAGGGCTTAGAGATGTTTTTGACATTCCTAGGTTTATAATTAGGGTCTAGTGACAATCACTAATGTCATTTTTTCACAAGTACTCAAAATTCCAAGCTAGAAATTTTGTTGTTGTCCTCACGGGGGTGGCTCAACAATATAGACATGATCACTTTGAAGTGAAAATTCAAATCATGTCTCTTGCAAATTAACTAATCAGAGTGAAATATTTCGCCCAATGTTTGCCTTTTCGAGTTGAAAAATTCATCATTGTATAGCACTTTAGAGCTCTCTTGCTAGATAAAAATAATTGTGCCTCTTTTAACATGCACCTATCACAATCCTCATATGGCAATTGATGAACACTTTCTTGACATGCTCATGTATACTACTCACTTCATTGTTGTCCCGTATGCTTAGTAACTCATCTTTTTCTCTTTGGGGCTCAAATCCTTGACCTTATTGTTCAAGCGAATAGTTGTTACATGCCTTAATCTTCATCTCCTCCTATTGTAAAATTGGACGTTTCGGTATTGTTCTCCCTTCGCGCACACCACATCACAACAACATGTTTCATACACAATGCACATTAGTCCACTAGTACAAGCTAGAACATGATTCTTATTCTCCTGAGAACCTTTAAGTATACGATCGGCTTGCTCCCATGTTGAGGCTAGGCGTATATGTTTGAAGTTGCAGGGCCACACCATATGCATTCATTCTAGCATATATATGACCGTTAAACATCCAATATACACGTGCACGGTGTGTTACGATGGTATGCCCCTAATAGGCAGTTTGACGTCCTCCTGCGAAGATAGATTTGCAATATAATTCTCTAACTCTAGAGATCCCTTCCTCTATTGGAGCCTTCATATATGTATGTACACCTTCTTCACTTTAGAGGCTAGCCTGAGCTATGTGAGCTATGTATGTACATATTTCCTTCAAAGTGGGCCTTTGTTGTCATTTTCTTTTGTGGAGTTGGGGTTTTAGAGAGAAGGTCTTTGGGATTTCAATCCCCTACTTCTCCGAAGGGCTGTTGGAACTTGGAAGCCAACAATTTTGAACTGTACTCGTCTCTCCTCTGCATGACTCACCTTATATTTTCATTCCATCCTAACTCTGCAGGGGACAGTTATGATAATGCAAGTGAGAATGATGAAAATGCAGTGTAATTCTCAATCCCCTGTTCCTGCCACTACTCATACCTTGCATGATATAGACCACAAACTGTTGCAATGTCTCATCTCAGAAAAACCTTGGAAATTGGGAATGGGGAGAGCTTTCTTTATAATCTGTGTCAGAAAGAGGAGCTTGACATGGCCATGGATGTTTTGAATCAGATACATATATCCCTCTCCACCAACACATACATATCTCTCCTCAAACTATGCACTACGAGAAAGGCCATCTCTCATGTGAACAAAGTGCATTCACACCTGATCCGGCATGATGTCCGCGTGTCTGGATTCTTGGGCGACTATTTGGTCATGTCATTGGCAAAGTGTGGTGGTATTGATGATGCTGGGGAGTTATTTGCTTTGCTTCCTTCCCACACGGTTTTCTCATGGACTGCTTTGATCTCTGCCAAAGTTGGTTGTAATTGTGGTAAAGAAGCATTGGAGATGTATAAACATATGCAAGACGAAGGTGTGGAACCAAGTGATTATACCTTTGTTAGCCTCTTCAAAGCTTGTGCCAATATTCGGGATCTTGAGCATGGCAAGAAATTGCATATTGATGCATACAAAAGAGGGCTGGTTTCAGATGTATTTGTTGGAAGTGCATTGATCAGTATGTATGGTAAGTGTGATGCATTCTTGGAAGCTGAGGATGTATTTATTAAATTGGCTTGTTCAGACACAGTGTTGTGGAATGCTATGTTGTCCGTATATGTTGAGCAAGGCCAAGGAGAGAAGGTATTGCATATGTATAGACAGATGCATGAAGACTTTGTGAGGCCAGATCCACTCACACTTGTTTTCGCTCTCCAAGCATGTTGTTCACTTGTTGAGAAAGCAAAGAATTCGGGCGTCTCAGGTCAAATGACAAAATCTAGGATTCTAGGTATTGGACATGCTTTACATGCCGATTCTAAAAGAATGGTTCCTAATATCTTTGTTGATAATACTCTTGTGGCCTTTTATGGAAAATGTGGATCCATCAAAGAGGCAGAGAATGTTTTTGGTGGTCTTGTTCATCGTAGCATTGTTTCATGGAATGCCATGATCTCGGTTTATATTGAGCAAGGTAATGGAGAGAAAGCTTTGCTGATGTACAAACAAATGCAATTAGAGTGTCCGAATCCCGAACAACGGACACTTTTGTTTGCTCTACAAGCGTGCACCATGTTAGCAGAGAAAGCTGAAGGTTTCTGCATGGAGGGTTGTGCAAAGAATTCAATATCTCTAGAAATTGGGCAGGCCATACATTCTGATGCTCGCATGAAAGCATTTGAGCTCAATATCTTTACCAATACTGCACTTTTAAGTTTGTATGGCAAGTGTGGCGCCTTAACAGAAGCCGAGGCTATATTTATAACACTATCTGTACATGATGAAATCACGTGGAATGCTTTGATGTCAGCATACATTGATCAGGGCCAAGGACAGAAGGCCCTGAGATTGTACAGACAAATGCATAAGGAAGGACCCATACCAGGTCAAGTGGGAAACATGCTTGCACTTCAGGCATGCTGCATCATGAGGGATGAAGAAGAAAATTGTGTAGTATACCAAGAAAATGTGGTGGCAGGGTCTCTAGAAATTGGGCATGGATTGCATGCTGATGCCCATAAGAGAGGTTTTACATCTGATTTCCACTTTGCCAGCGCTCTTTTGACTCTGTATGTTAAGTTTGGTCAAGTACGTAAAGCTGAGAATGTATTCAGCATGTTGCCGCAAAGTGATATCGTGCTGTGGACTGTAATGCTTGGTGCATATGTTGATCAAGGTCAAGGAGAGATGGCTTTGCAATTGCATGCAGAAATGCACAAGGAAGGTGTGGGTTCAGACCAGCACTCACTTGTATTCGCCCTTCAGGCATGCTCCCTTCTTGCAGATAAAGATGACGATCTCATTTCTCCTAGAGAAACATCAATGAAAATGGCCGCACTTGAAATTGGAAGAACATTGCATGCTGAAGCACACAGCAAAGATATGCTATCCAATGTCTTTGTTGCAAATGCGTTGATCAATATGTATGGTAAGTGTGCGATTGTGGAAACAGCAGAAAATGTATTTGGTGCTATAACTGAGCACAACGTTGGATCTTGGAATGGGATGCTCTCAGCATATGTTGAAAATGGAGAGGAAGAGAAGGCTTTCTGGTTGTACCATAAAATGAAGCAACAGGATGTGTCTCTCAATGATGGCACTATTACCTGCATTTTACGAGTTTCCAAAACCTTGGAGGTTTCTAGAACTATTCATTTTGATGTTGTCTCAGCTGGATATGAACAAAACCTTTCAGTAGCAGCCTCTCTGATTCATGCATATGGGAGTTGTGCAAGCATGACTGATGGGCAAGTGATTTTTGATGAACTCCACACAGCTGATTTAGTGTTATGGAATGCATGCACCGATGGTCATGCAGGAGAAGGGAATCTTGTAGCAACCCTTTATACATTCACGTGCTTGCTTCTTGTAGGTATTCTCCCCGATGAAGTTTCACTTACTTTAGTCCTTTCTATTTGCAGTCACACTGGTCATGTTTGGGAAGGTCTAGAGTGCTTTGAAGCTATGACTAGAAATCATGGTTTAAATCCCAGTCTGAAGCACTATGGCATTTTGCTGGACCTACTTGGGCGTGTTGGTGACTTCAAACGGATAGAAAACCTGTTGGTGAGGATGCCTGTGCAAATGAATCTTGCAATGTGGTTGTGTTTGTTGGGTGCATGTAGTGCACATGGCAATGTAGAACTAGCGAAACAAGCATTTGATAATGCAATCAAATTGCAACCAAAACAGACTACTGCTTATATAGTAATGTCAAATATTTTTATTGATGCGGGCTTAAATGACAATGCAGTTGATGTTGGAAATTTAAGACAGGTGCAAGCGTGCAAGCTATAGGTAGACCATGGGAGAAAGGACATGGATAACAAAAAAACAAAACAATTATATTGTATGACACCTGTATGCTGCACATTGATGTTTCCTACTCAGGAGATGTTTAGTTTGTTATTCTGAGAATTGTTATGTAAATTGAAGTCATAACAACATTTCCAGTCTGGAGGTTTATAACAAGGATGGGAATGACAGTCATCCTTAGTGAGCATCAAGCATAAGTATTCCTGTAAGGCTAGCTTTACAAGGCTTAGAAGAAAGTCATGAAAAAGGGTTGGTGTTATAGACATTGCTATAATTGATTGGTTGCAAAAATATAGCAGCAATAACTGAGGCTTCAGAACATTGTGCCGGATGGATTTGAACTCGTTCCCAACCAAAAAGCATATGCTAAGGTTTTTCCTGTTAATACACATGTCCATTACTAGGACACATTTTTTCTCTGTTTTTTGACAAAGAGGCATCATCTACCAGAGCTAGGGCCAAAAGGAAAAGAAGATAGTCTAACCTTTTTCTGAGAAGAATTGACTATTGATAGAAGATTCAAGTAGTACTGGAGGTAATGAGAAAAATGTATATTTGTGATAAAACTCAAGATGAGAAAAATGTATATTTGTAACAAAGCACATTTGCCCCAGACAGAAGGACACAACATATGCATGTATCAGGTGTAAAAAGAATAAAAGATTATATCATGTATTTTGACAGCAATTGTTGGTTTCTGTCTGAAATTTTCATTTCCCATAATGTTGGTTTTGGAAAGATTATTTTATTCTCTTGGCTTGACTCTGCCAATATGTCATTAATAACTACAGCAATATGATGGATATTGTTTTCCATCACGTGTATATATATCTATTTGTGTAAAAACTCCATCATGGAGGAAATTGACCCTCATCTCAAGGAGAAAAATAAAACAAAATGAGGTGGAATTCTTCCACACTGAGTGCAAATTCAAAAGCATTCTTAATCTATTCAGACTTGTTTGATGGCATCAAACTAGTAAAATGAAATTCTATCTGAAGGTGTCGGTGCAAAGGGGTTCTTCCTAAAAGACCCTTCTTCATATCCATCTCAAGTTCTCTCAATGGTAAAGCTGCAAAGAACCTTTGGATGAACTCTTTGCATGCATCCTTGCCTCGGTATACAGTTCTATCATCAAGACATTCTTGATTACTGGCATTTTTAAGAGCGTTCACAGATGCACTTGTTTCGGTTTTATCGGTAGACTTACCATGCATGTCCTCTTTCTTTTCACCTGTAGATTGAGGCATATCAGATAATATTGTGTCCTTGTCAAAGCGAAGAATGTATGCTTGTTTGCATCCCTCAAACAGCCTCTCACCTAGGGTATCAATAATGTAGCACACATTGTGCTCCAGTTTCAAGATGAAAAAATGATCATTCCAGCTGACTATATAAATCATGGATTCAAAGCCTCCATCTAATGAAGCTCTGATTATCTCCTCCCAAATGCCATCAAACGACATTGCACCCTGCAAGAAATCATTGCAAACCTCCATCCCTTGAGGTTGAAAAAACCCAACAAAGGAATGTTCTGCTACATTCATCAATGACCGCATTTTGGACTGGAGTATGGTGTCAAGGTCAAAATGTTTGTCAGGGAAACGCTCCCTATAAGCTTCATTGTTGCAGAGTTTTCTCCATTCAGCAGACCCATCTCTGATTAGTGTATCAAGCTCTGCCTTGATGGGCATTCTTCCAGGGTTTCGATGAAGCCAATCAGCTATCACAGCCACCAAAGCTGTACAAGCACTCTCTCCTGCCGCTTTCTCATTTCGTTGATCAATCGTCGCGAAAAAAACATCCGCAAAAATTTTTGACTGCTTGTCCCTGCTAACAAGTTCTTGTTTCTCCCAAGAACCAATAGCAAAATTCTCCTCCCCAAAGTCTATAGCTCCACATAGATTTGATGCTGAAGTCTCCCTCGTGTTTCCAGACATCTGTAAACATAGGGTACAAGATTTAAGCAGTGCATCTGAAAGAAAATTTATACATACATCAAATGAAAATAAAAATATGGATCGGTATACACATATACACACCATAGCAGAAGGATCCATTGGAGAATTGGACAATCTTCTGTCAAAATCGATATCATCTCCTCCATTCTCACCATATGCTTTTTTCAATAGTGGCTCCTCTTTCCTTCGAGGAGATCTGAAACTCAATTTGCGCTTTTTCCAAGATAGGATGCTCAAAACAGAGGATTGCACAGAACCCTGCTCCACTTCAGAGCATAGTGGGGCACAGAACTCGTCAGATATTACCGATTCAATGAAATCTCTCTTACAAGTGGAGGGAGTGTGATCTTCAGCATGCTTATTCTTGTGGCAATGTGAAAGTGCTCCTTCAACTATAAGATTAACACCAGAGACAGTCCCATAGCTGTGGATGCAATACTTCTCTGCCTCAAGGACTTCGTCATCCCATTCATCAGAGGTGTCAGAATAAAATGAATTTCTTGAGCTATCAGAGATCTGTTCACTCTTGGAAGAATAATCCTCCACATCTGCATTCAATTGCTTTACAGAGGTTAAAGTTTTCAAACACTCTTCTACATCTCCAATCTGATACTGCTCCTTATCAGCCCCAAACGACAGTGGCCTGCTGATGCAAGGTAAGTGAGCACGACCAAAACTGACATTTTCTGGTGTCTGTAATTCGATAAAATGTGTGGAAACCTAAATAGTCCCAAAAAACAGGCATCAAACTTAGATTCATCCAAAATAGGATCCTAGATCACATTCTAGGAACCATCAGAGTAGAAGAGGAATCTTACAATAATGGTGGCTTCACATTCTAATCCACTGGATGTTAACACATGAATCTTTGCGTCTCGGTTACTTTTATTTTGCGTCGGCACAAACTCTGCTAGGTTCATCTTGGCAGTACCCAAGATTGCCAACTTTGAGTTGGCACTTACCTACGACAAGAAAAGGTAATGGCCAATTGAAAAAGAGCTTGCAATTGATTCATAATTTGGATATGTCCACAAGCAAGCAAAAGCTCAAGAAGAAAATGTTCTGCATTCTTCAACCAATCTATACCAGCACGTACACTAATGGCATGTTTCTACCAGTATGCACAATATTTAGGTTAACCTGAGCTTAAAAACCGGTAAGTACCTGAAATATTGTGAAGTTGACATCCCAAGGTAAGAAATGATTGTCTTTCGTGACCGTGATACTGCATGTATGTTCAAAATCCTCTTCCCATTTCACAGTAGAGCTATCTTCGGGTCTCTTCATAGAGGTTTTTGCTCGGCAAGGATTTGGTTTGAGGCACAGTCCAAGAGCCCGTCGAGGGCCCTTCCATTTCACCTTTATAATGATTTTATTCATTTCACTGATTTTCGTAGATGCCATAGATTTCCCAGGATTAATCAAGTGGGAGAGACCATCAAGGCCATGCAATTTCATCTTGACATGGAACCCCTTTGAAGGAAGTGGAAGCCAAGGTTTCCATTTCAACATTTTCACCACCATGTGGACTAATAAGGAACCTGCGCATGTGAAAAATTGGATCTTTAATAACTAATTAGATCAAATAAGAGAGCTTGATAATTATGAATAAAAAATCTGTACACATGCAAACACATGATAAGCAATTGCAGAATGCAGGGTTTTCTTGAAGAAACGTATTAGGGAAAATTGAAGAGTTTAGTAAATATGAATCTAACACGTTTGTTTTTTCCAGACAGACATCCATATGCTAAAACCATTTGCTAAATTTACGTGTTTCGTTAAGAACTGAATTAAATCAATAGAACAACTAACAACAATGAATCAACGCTTTTAATATCCATTCGGGTTTTCTTTGGCTTTCTTTTGTTAAACTGTTTCTCGGGTTTTTGTACATAACTGGTATAGATCGTACTCCAGAGCTTGCTACCTTAGTAATTATGAATCGGCCACGTTTACGGTTCTTCAGGGTTTTCTTTGATCATTCTGGGGGTTTCTTAAACAACTGAATTAGATTCATTCGAATGGCACAGTGCTTATGAATCAAAGGATTTCTCACGGATTCAAAAAGAGGATTGGTGTTGAAATTTGGCAAAACCTAATCCCTTGAGAATCTCAGTTGGGCACGCTTGGATTCTCTTGTGCATACATACTCAGTTAAAGATAGTCGGGGTCGATGGAGGAACAGAGGAAGGGAGGATCTGATTTGCAGAAAATAGTAAGGGGAAGATGATTTGAGAGGTATTATTTTGTTTTTTTGGGGGGAGAGAAGAAGAAGAAGAAGAAGAAGAGGAGAATCTCTTCTTTGTTTCTCTGTGTTTGTGGGAAGCTAAGCATATGCTTTTTTTAATTTTGTGTATGTATGTATGTATACATATATGTACATACATATGCATATGATATACATACATACATATGTATATGATATACATACATATGTAGGTATATAGGTATGTATGTATGTCAATGTATGTATGCCCGTATATATGTGCATGCATGCATGTATGTATATGTATGTATGTATGTATATGTATGTATGTATGTATGTATGTATATATGTATATATGTATATATATGACCCATGGGCCATAGGTGTGAAGTGAATGAAGGGTCCAGCACAAACCCATGTGGTGGTAGCCAGCCACATGACTTTGCCTAATGTCCGCTCACCATCGACCCGTGGGTCGAAAGCATTGGCCCCGTCACGGACACGTTTAGATCGGAGTGTTTTTATTAACTAATTCGCTCCATCACTCCACACGCTCTTTCATGTTTCAAAATCCCTCGTAGCGTGCCCATGTCGAGGGCGGCACACAACCCTTTGTATGTTTCTTTTATGAATTGTTTTTCCAACCTCGGATTGCCCTTTATTTTTACGCTTGAATATAAAAATGGAGCATGATGTGAAAGAATATATCTTGGGGCAATCGGATAAACATATGAAGCTTCGTTTTCCTTCTTTTTCAAATGATGTAAACAAGTCGAGTGTTACAAATTTAGATAAAATATACATGGGTTTTTTGTTATCCTTTGGATATAATTAGCCTACCTGAGCGCCCGTGACTTGGATTGCTAATGTGAGACTTCGGGTACATATAATAAATATATTATATAACCTTCAAATTGATGGGCAATCATATATTTCATACTTCAACGATGATGTCTTCATATTTCATTATTATCATTCTTAGGCAACAAAATGTGAAAAATGGCCGTCAATGTACAACCTTAGGAGTTGCTCATAGCTCCTTTGCTTCTATGCTCACACATAGAGAATATTACTTGCCCTTTGTGTATACAAGATATATAATCATGGAAATAACATTATAACCTTGCTCTTTTTGCCAAAATTTTCAAGTGAGAAATATAGAATTAAGAATGTTTAGGCCTGGTTCATGTTCCACATGCATGCAAACTAAGGGCATTTTCAGCTTTGCATCATATTTCTTCCCTCTTTGCTAGAACATTCACATAAAAGGGCAGGGTGGCTTTTCCTACCCCATATTGGTGGACATTAATTAACTCATACATTTTTCTTTAGCATGTTCTAACATCTCTAAAATAAAACCTAGCAATAACCAACGGAATAATGCACGTAAAGTATATATTCTACTTATAACATAACATGTTGGTATCTCAATTCTAAAGCCACAAGAATATTTAGAATCAAAATTATAACTCAATAATCTAGCTATGTACACGGATGTGTGGAAACGTATAAAAAATGCATGTATACATACACATACGCATACACATACACCACTAGTGCTTACAACATTTGTGCACATTGATATGTCATTTGGAACAAAAACCTTGGTAATATTTGTCTCTATAATTTTCTAAAGCCATGTCTTTACTGAACATACTCAAATTAAGTTTAATTAACCACGCCTCTTTACATGCTTATTGTACCCCAAAATATTAGTACACTTGGTGGTTAATCTCATATCTCAAATGCAAGTAAAAAAAGGATATGCAATTGGACCAAAAAAACTGCTAACTACCACTCTTTTGCCAACATCTTATAAGTCAAGTATGCACCAAGAAAACCCATAATCACAAGATGTGTATATTTGGAAAAAATTAAGCACCATATTCGAAATTAAAGACTCCGAAATATTGCAACTCATGTATATAATGACATTGATTGTCCACCAAAGGGATCTTGTGTGTACATAGTGTCATTGATAAGTCTTCGAAATAACTTTAAATTATGCAAACTTGATCCACCTTAGGAGGTGGCATGTGGACGGTAAAATGTCACTAATGGATGTCTCTTTTGAAATAGTGACAAGCACTCTCTCGTTTTATAAAGTTGCTTATGACTATACAATCATTCTATTGTTCTATTTTTCACCAAGGATTAGTATATTATACGTTAGTGGGGTGCCTTTTCTCCATTGAATTATGAACCATGATTAAAAAGGAAAAATCAGCTTGGTAGTTCCGACAATGATCCCCTACCACAATTGTTTTCATGTTGGTTTCCCAAATCATTTGAAGGCACATACGTATTCACTAGATGGATTTTAAACCTCAAAGAGAGAATATTTTTATTCTTTGGCTTTTCCACCACTGCTAGGCATTTGTTTTATCATTGCACGTTATCATTCATAGCAAATATTCAAACATAATAGAACATTTAAAAGCTTCCTAGATACATATTTGCAAATATATATATGAACATCCTGGTTGACTAGTCTTTGTTGGATTCATTCATGAGTTACCCTTATTCATTCATGTGCACTTTCCTTTGGCATGACCGAAAATAACACATGATGTGGACCGTCAACCCCACTTTAGATCCATTGAAGACATCATGCCCGAATGCATGGGAAAACATTATGTTCTTTGGTCTTTGAATGCTGGTTTCTCCATGTCATAAGATTGTGTTTTACTTATTAATTAAATGCGCTCTTCTATGAACATCGACTATCCAAATGATGTTCTTGATCAGGTTTTTTCTGGAGATTCTGTAGGCATCCTATTTATACTTGGATCATTATGGTGAATGCCATTATTCACTTGTTTCTTTCTAATAGCTTTGTTAGCAAGAAATTACATAGGATGTAGAACCTCATAGGCTTCCAACCTTCGCTTGGGCAAAAGGTGCATTGTGAATCCTTTGCTCCAAAGTTAGGAGTGCTTCACTCTACATGAAGAAGTTGCCACAGACAACAAATTTGGGGAGCGTGGGGCATCATGTGGCACTTGAAAATAAATGAGAAACGGCCCCCTCCCTCATTTCAATCTGATCAACATATTCGTTAGCTCAATATTTGGGTGTTGCTATCGAAACTTTAGACAAAAATGTTGAGTTCTCAAAGAATTTAATTTTGAAGTCTGGAGCATGATTGCCCTTATCTCACACACTAAACGTATTCAGTGAGCAACATTTTTTTTTTCCCCATAAAAAACATGCTCCATTGGTATTAAAATTAAAAAGGCTAGAGGCACTATACAAATAGAATATAATCTTGTCCATCTCTACAAGTATATATCATCAACGAATTGAGCAACATTAAACTACTTTAAAGTACAACAAGAAAGGAGCCTTATGAATGCATTAATGATGATAATAATGAGATTAAGGGAAACAAGAAACACGTAATGGGATTGGTGCTTATATAAGAATTATACGAGCCTACAAAGAGACTGCGAATAAGTAACAACAACACAAGTTTGTGTGGGGTGCCTCTCGTGTGCACTAGACCACAATACACAAGATCATTGGGTCCTCATGTATAATGGTGATAACAACACCTCTTTTAGTGTAACCAAGATGAATAAAAAGATAGATTACGTACGAGAGGGACGAGGTAAGGATGTTGGGTACATTGTGAGGGCGAGAAATGGTGGGACATTGTGTGTAGGGTTTAGGTCTAACATGTTGTTGTGAGGAAAATATACATTTCATGGGTCTAAATAAAGGCTCATTAATAGTTGAGCTTAGTTTCAGTTTGGTTTGGTTTAATAGGGATGTGGCAAAAGGCCACATGAACGGCGGTGGCGACGACACTCTTCAAACATAGTACACTTTTGTATTTGGGTCCACTATTTGGTATCGTCACCTTTTACTACCATTATTATGCACCAATTTGTAAAACTTAAAGCTCTATAACCTTTTTAGTGGTAGTTTGTGCTCCTCAGATTTAATATGTCTACTGCCATTTTAGAAGCGTTCGCATTTTGTAGGCATGACTTGCTAATATAATTCCTTGTTGTTACCGGCCGGCAAAGGAGTCCAGAGTGGGAAACGGGGAGTTATTTAAGTAGTAGGAATGTGGTTGTAATTAAGTTATGAGTGTGGACGGACGGACCGGAATCGGTATGCCGTTCCGGATCCGGACCGATCCCGAACAGGTGCGGATGGTACCGTTTTGTAATACAGACCGGAAACCTATTTAAAGGCCCGGATACAATGTAATGAATAGCGGTTAATTAATAAAGCTTAGTGTTGTTATCTCTCTGTGTTAATTGCCGTTCTGCCTTCATTGTTATATCTTACGCGTGTGATTATTAAAGACAATCATGCTAAGTAACCTAATTAAGTCGGATTAATCGTTGAGTCTAATCCTGTTGCCGTAACACCCCTTTGGTGAAGTGTCTTCCGTAGACACCCTGTGTTAGGCCATTGTCCGGCCCTAAGAGATAACACTTGTTTTTAAGATAACCTTGAATTGTTTCTTGAAAAGATATATATAGCCTTGACAACTTGCCCAAAGCTTGAACATATATGCCAAATCTATTAACATGCTATCATCAACAATAATTTTGAGTTCTCAAGACATAATATTGAGTTTTTTTCCCCCAAAATGAAGCTACTTTCCCATTAGTTAGGAAGGATTATTACAAAGAGACTATACAAGGAGTCTTATACATAGATCGGGGAATCTCCCTCCGATCAAGTTCAAGAAAATGAGACTAGTTACATCGCCTTTCAGACTGACTACTTAATGTAAGTACCTATAGCTAAAAATGACGCCCTTCAATGTTGGCTAGTACGAGACAACTCCTAGGGACGATGTCGTGACGATTTTCGGCTACGGTGTGAAACCGAGTGAGACGAATAAACCAAGGATGTGCAACATTGCACATACACTTAGCAAATAAGCCTCCTAAGGCCTAGTGGCACTTGAGTTCATACAGAGGGGTGCAAGCAAGGTTTGAACCTTGCACCTCTAAGATACAAGATAATTGCCTTACCACTAGGACAACTATCACATAGTGTAGAATTTATGTATTTCCTTTTCATATACAAATTATAGACGAAACAACCATAGAAAACCATGTACACAAAACCATGGTTTTAAACCCATGGTTTGTGCATGACATAAGCAAAACCGTGTGCACAAAACCATGGTTTTAGCCCATGGTTTTGTGCATGTCACAAGCATGGAAAGACCTATAAAAGCCTCTAGTTGGGCTTGTGTAAGGGGGGCTCAATATGTGATATCACCAACACCATTATCATCAATATAATTATATTTGTCTTTATCTTCTTCATTATTTTCTACTTCTCAAGTGTACAAGCTTTCTTCTTCTCAAGTGAACAAATTCCGTCTAATCTTACATTGATCGTCATCTCTTCGATAATTCGGCGAACATCCTCCCTAGTCCAAGACCCCGGTGGTCGCTCGAGTAGCACACGCACGCGCGAATCTTCGCGACATCATTTGGTGAACCCGACGTGAAGAGCAGTAGGGGAGGACGAAGATGGATGGCGAATATCTCATGGAGGCAATGTCAAAAAGGATGATGGAGTTTCTGAGAGAAGGGAAAAGAAGAAATGAAGCCCAACAAGCCGTCGACAAGGTAGTCGAACGAATGAGCTATTTCAACGGTGCCGAAGTCCAAAGTTTCCTAAAAGTCTACAATGCGGAGATGGATTCAAGAGGTGTGGACAAAGCTATGAGGCTAGAGTACTTTTGTCGGGTGGTGTCTCAACCGATCTTCAAAGATGTAACAGAGCTTCTAGAAGCTCATGATTCGTGGGCAAATTTCGAGAAGGCTCTATTGGAGGAATATGGCTATGAGAGACTGAAGGGACGAGATCGACGCAAGTTTGACCAATGGGTGACATCAGCGAAGACCTACCAAGGTGCGACACAAGCATTCGTAGACTTCGAGCATCATTTTTCTCAATTGTCGGAGCGGGAACAAAGATTGGTGGGGGTCGATAAGGTCCTTATGTTCGTGAAGTCAATCGATCGAATGGAAAGGATGGCGATCGGCCTCAAACTCGAAGAAGATGATGGTGCAAATGGCCTCATCGAGGATTGGAGCAAAGTGGAAAGTGTATGCCGACTACACGATAAGGGGCAAGCGAGAATATCGATGACAACAAGACGGCCCATGAGGGACGATCGAAGAGGGACGAGATGCAACAACGCACCACCAACAAAAGAAATGAAGCTTAGAAGGGAGACAAAACCGAGGCGAATGGTGATCGAGGAAGAAGAGACCTCCCAACAAATGCGGGTTAATGAAGTGGCCGATACAAAGGCTCTCGTTCGGTATGACGGTACCGAGAGAGAAGGTGTGAAACAAGTCACCTTCTTGTCTTACAAAGAAACGACAGCGAAGGAGGAGGCCGATGACTCGAGGACGGCGAACGCCACTTCGAGGGAGGATAAATGTTTCGGAACACGCATTGTGTACGAAACATCGGGTGATGACGGCGCAAGCATGAGAAAAGCTTGCATGATCGAGGGAGAAAAAGTGTTTGAGTCTGAAGAGATTGAGGAGGTAGCCATGACAAACGACATCGAGTCGGAGGTGGCTATGGATGAGTTGACGACGGATAGCCATGTCGACACTTTCTTCACGCTTGTTCCAGAGACTTCGGCGGTTGCGCCCATGTGCCAACGTGAGACCGGAGAGACGGAAGGTGGTGACGGGAAGACGAAGGCCCAACACAAGGAGGAAGAAGATCGAGGAAGAAAGGATATCCCCACACCTATTCTAGAGACTTCGGCGGTTGTGCACGTGCACCAACGTGAGACCGGAGAGACGGAATGTGTGGACAAAAAAGAGGACGACCGGAAGGGCGATGAAGAAGACAAGGTAAATGTGCATGAGCGAAGGGGTTCCTTCACACCGGTTCCGGAGACTTCGGCAGTCGAGACCGTGTGTCGGCATAAGACCGAAGATAAAGGAGGTGGCGAAGAGGAGACAATATGGCTCGCGGCGAGCATACATGGAGGGAAGGATATGGCCGACGTGGAGGCCAAGGATGAAGCTGCGGTTGAGTTCGATGGAGAGGTTGCATGCGGGAAGGAAGGAAGAGTCGAGAACCGGTTGAACCGGAAGACGATCCGGCCGGGATTCCGACCCGAACGAAGGAAGATCCACATGGGAGCCGATCGACCGGGGCCGACCCGGCCGAAACCTGATTCGGCGAAAATCGATCGGACGATTCCGATCCAGAAGGGGGCCGACCCAGCCAGAATCAATCGGTCGAGCCCGACTCGGGGAAATGTGAATGCAGACGAAGGCCAACCAAGCCAAGAAGCGATCGGTGGAGACCGATCCGGACAAGGGCAAACCCGGCCTAATCGGAGATCGACACGAACGATCTACAATACCCAGTTGAAGACGATGAGCGTGAGAAGTGGCCAGGAGTCCAATCGAAGGACACGCATGGTAGACGAAGGAAGAGCGGTCGTATCGACGACATCGTTCGGTAGATCTACTACAACCGATCGGGGAAGAAAGTGTGAGCGCCGGATATGGTGGATCGGGTGGCAACGGTGGTTCGGTTGGAAAGATTGCGCATACTCGAAGTGGAAGATAAAGTAGACGAGCGTGCAGAGGAACTCGGTTGATCACCGTTGCCAAAGATCTCACCTCTTCACCTTTCTCGGCACATACCGGAGGATGTGCGGGTTTGGTGGGGGTGGATGTCGTGACGATTTTCGGCTACGGTGTGAAACCGAGTGAGACGAATAAACCAAGGATGTGCAACATTGCACATACACTTAGCAAATAAGCCTCCTAAGGCCTAGTGGCACTTGAGTTCATACAGAGGGGTGCAAGCAAGGTTTGAACCTTGCACCTCTAAGATACAAGATAATTGCCTTACCACTAGGACAACTATCACATAGTGTAAAATTTATGTATTTCCTTTTCATATACAAATTATAGACAAAACAACCATAGAAAACCATGTACACAAAACCATGGTTTTAAACCCATGGTTTGTGCATGACATAAGCAAAACCGTGTGCACAAAACCATGGTTTTAGCCCATGGTTTTGTGCATGTCACAAGCATGGAAAGACCTATAAAAGCCTCTAGTTGGGCTTGTGTAAGGGGGCTCAATATGTGATATCACCAACACCATTATCATCAATATAATTATATTTGTCTTTATCTTCTTCATTATTTTCTACTTCTCAGGTGTACAAGCTTTCTTCTTCTCAAGTGAACAAATTCCGTCTAATCTTACATTGATCGTCATCTCTTCGATAATTCTGCGAACATCCTCCCTAGTCCAAGACCCCGGTGGTCGCTCGAGTAGCACACGCACGCGCGAATCTTCGCGACAACGACAACGAAGGGAGGGTGGTAAGTGAGTCGGAAACAACCAGCATGGGGGCTAGTAGTTCCACCTCGGGCCACTTCCTCCTTGTGTCACCATAGGCGTGTTTCGCCATTTCTGCCAAAAGCGCAAACGAGTAGTGACCACGCCATTGGAATGGCAACAAACCTCGCCTAATTGCCCTCGTAGGCAACTAATAAGCGCAAACCATATGTCCATGATCACTTCCTCCGGGGGCCGCACCAGATCTTGAAAGACCTTTAGGCAACGTGCATTCCATACATACCACAGGGTGAAGCCTGCGATCGGCATCCAAATTTCCGGGAACCTAGGGGATGCGGACTGCAAGCCTCTCTCAAATTGAATCTTGGCGATTTTGCCTCTCATGCATACGTAACACTAACTATCTGCATTGAAGACGTCCGTCCACCTATCAACGGAGTGATCAATCCATGCCGCAACACTCCAAGATGTTGTGCCTTCCACTTCGCAAGCCGCAAGGAGGCGAGTCACTCTATCCCATACATTTTGAGCTTGAGGGAAATCCCACAGACAATGCCTCAGAGTCTCAATAGGTGAATGGCAAAGTGGGCAGCCTAACGGGCCACCACGTTTACCTAGCCATTCTCCAACGGGAACCACATTATGACCGATTTGCCACCAAAAAAACTTTATCTTTTCCGTCTTGTGGCGATGCCATAGACCCTTCCAAAAGGTAATGAGCACCTCATCAAGGATGTCCAATGTACGCCAGCCATTGCGTAAGGTGTCGTCTAGCTGTAGTTGAAAAGTTCGGCCCAATTTAGTGTTGTACTCGAAGAAATGGCGAAATCTGTCATCATGTTTCCACCTGAAATCCCCTGGGTCCCATTCTAGTTGGACAAGGGGACGACAACCATATACCCATAACTTCCAATGGGGTTCCACCTTAGTAACATCCGGGTCTGTCTTCCAGATGTTATCAACCTGCGCCACCACACGGATTGGGTGCCAAGAGCCCCTACTCTGACTCTCCCCAAAAATTGTATTATCTCTTCCCGATCCGCTCACGCCCTTCAACAACTTAACCCTTCCAGCCTCATCAAAGAGACCGAACCAAGCATCTTCTCTCACCTCCCCCATCGGAACCCTATCAACTACCTCAACTATCAATCCTCGCATTTTCATGGCTCCCTTGAGAGGAGGGAGTGGGACCTCCTGGGCTCCTCCTAAAGCCACTGTGCGTCTCCAATCATCTATAGAGTGGAGCCTTGTTTGAGCCAGCTTTCCCCATGCTAGGCCCTTAAGCTGCCCTAACATCATGTCGTCACTTGTTTGCATCTGAGGGTTCCAAAATAATGGTTGTCTAGAACACTTGATTAGTGTCTCCGGCATGTGCTTGACCATATGATGTCGTACGTGACACCATGCCCATTGTCATGATATGGCAAGACTCGAATCCATGACCTTATGTTAAATGGGTCGAGCTCTTGACCATTATACCTTTTATTATAATACATAAAATATTATTTTCATTTAAGTTTTATTATAGGAAACTAATGTATATTCCAGATTTCTTTAGAACATTCTAGAAGCTTCAGGACTCCTCCTGAGAACACTATAAAAGGAGGCACAAGGCATTATGTTGAACAAAATTGGTTCAACACCAATCTTAAGCCTCATAGCCATTTTGTACTTACTCTTCATATAATATATCATCTGTTATCATCATCTCTCTCTCTCTCTCATCCTCGCTATCTCTCTCTCTCTCTCTCTCTCTCTCTCTCTTACGCAGTCCCGTCCTCTTAGTACTAATAGTACTTCCCTTCTCTAGTACTAATTCTCTCTCTGTTTTAGTACTATTCTTGACAGTTTGAACCAATTTGCCTCTAGTCTTCTTTTCGGTTTCCCTCATCCTCTTACCCCTTTTTTCCAATACTATGGCTACTGTTAGTGCCCAAGAATATCAATCCATTTTCTCTGAGCTACAGGGTCTAAAAGAAAAATTTGTTGCCTTGGAACAAGAAAACCAACGATTGTTAGGGGATCTTCAACAAATTGCTCTAGAAAAACAACAAACGCAGCAACAACATGGGGAGTTGCAACAACAACATGGGGAGTTAGCGTTACGTGTACAACAACTTGAAGCAACCATCGTAGCGTTGCAACAAGGATCAAGTCCCCAAGGATCTCATAAAGAGCCCAAGATTGGACTTCTTGTGAAATTCAATGGAACGCGATCGCAATTTAGGGGATTTCTTAATAAGTTACGCTTAGTCATTCAAATGCATCCTTCCCGATACCCCATTGATGCATCCCGAATCGGCCTAATAGGCACGTTGCTTAGCGGCTCAGCCTTGGCATGGTTCGCTCCGCTTCTAGAAAAACAATCGCCCTTGCTTAATAACTTTGAAGACTTTATTAGCGAGTTTAAAACCTGCTTTGGAGATACCAACAACATCAAGATGGCGATCAACAAAATCTGACGATTGCGTCAAGGTGATCGTCCAGCCTCTGCCTACGCAGCGGATTTCCGCCTACTCACCTTAGATATCCCCTGGGATGATCAGGCACTAATGGAGCAGTTTCGCTACGGCTTGTGAAACGATGTCAAAGATTTACTCTTAACCTTCCCCGAAGAACCAAAGTCTCTTACAGAGGCAATCAATCGAGCGGTCCGATGTGACAACCGCCTTTTTGAACGACGTTCTGAACGTTAATTACAAATACCACGCCCTAGGCCGGAGCCCACATATGCCTCAGTCACGGCTAAACCGTTTGCACGAGACATATCTCAAGCAAATACTCTGACACCGATGGAGATCGACACCATGCGTCGACGTGGCCAGTTATCGGAAGAAGAAAAGCAACGACGACGTGCAAATCGATTATGTCTTTATTGCGGTGGACTAGGGCATATCGCAATCAACTGTCCCCATAGGCCAAGAAGACAAGTAAATCAAATCGTAGCCTGTACTAAACCCGAATAAATTCTTCCCTTAGGAGTGTTTGATAGTATTAATAGTACTAATAGCCCAAGTATCTGAAACAAATTTGAAATACTTAGTCAATTAGAAGAAGAGTTAAACGACTGAGTCCAGCCAAAATAGGAGCCGTCTGTACAACCCATTAGTGGTTCCATTCCCTCCAAGCAAGTTAGCAATGTGTTCTTAGCCCAAGTCATGGTTAGTACTAAAAGTACTCCTCCAGTACACGTCCTAGCACTTTTAGATTCTGGAGCCAATTCCTGTTTCATGGATCGAAAATTTGCCCAAGCTTCTCAGATATCCTTAAGAAAACTTCCTTTCCCCGCATCTATAATAGTCATTGATGGTTGTCCCATTGCTTCCGGGAATGTTGTAGAAGAGTCAGAACCCATTCAGGTTGTCCTAGGTAGTTTTGTGTGTGTGGTATCATTTAATATAATTAGTAGTCCAGAGCATCCCATTGTCATGGGATTACCTTGGTTTGAATTACATAATCCAGACATAGATTGGAGAACAAGAGAAGTCCGGTATCGACAACTCCAAGAATTTACTCATCAAGTTTTGACCATTTCACTCCATCAATTACACGAAGAAGGACACAAAGAGGCAGTGTTTCTATTTGCAATATCAATACATCCTTCCAACAATATTAAGAAGGAATCCTTACTGCAACTTCCGGCGAAATATCATCCTTATGCCGATGTATTTGACAAGGTAAAAGCCGGTACTCTTCCTCATCATCGTCCCTACGATTGTCCCATCGATTTACAACCAGGAACAGAGCCACCATGGGGACCAATTTACAACTTGTCACCAACCGAGTTAGAAGTCCTTCGAGCCTACATAGAGGAGAACTTGGCAAGCGGGTTTATTCGTCATTTGAAATCTCCGGCCGATGCACCCATCTTCTTTGTCAAGAAGAAAGATGGATCACTTCGTCTCGTCGTTGATTACCGTGGCTTGAATAAGGTCACCATCAGGAATATGTATGCACTTCCTCTTATATCAAGTCTTTTAGAGCGAGTAAATGGTGCCAAGTTTTTTACAAAAATCGATCTACGAGGAGCGTATAACATCGTGTGGATCCTACCGGGAGACGAATGGAAGACCGCCATTCGCATGCGGTATGGGCATTTCGAGTATACCGTTATGCCGTTCGGTCTAATCAATGCGCCCGCAGTTTTCCAACACATGGCAAATGATATATTCAGAGACCTCTTGGATATCTGTTTGATCATCTATCTAGATGATCTATTGATTTATTTGAAGACCCAGGAAGAGCATGATTCTCATGTACTATTAGTACTAAAAGGACTCCGAGAGAATGGTCTTTATGCCAAACTAGAAAAATGTTGCTTTGAATGCAAGCAAGTGGAATTTCTAGGCTACGTCATCACCTCAAAGGGCATCTCCATGCATCCGGCTAAAGTTAAAACTGTGCTAGAGTGACAAACTTTCGTTACGAGATGTACAATGTTTCCTAGGTTTTGCTAACCTCTACCGCAAGTTTATACAAGATTACCCAAAGATTATTTTACCTCTCACATAGCTTACAAAGAAGGGACAGTCATTTCTTTGGTCCAATGAAGCGAACATGGCTTTTAGGCATCTTAAGAAAGCCTTTACATCAGCTCGTAGTCTACCTCATGTGGATACAAACAAACCATTCATCATGGAGGTTGACACATCGGATTTCGCCCTCGGTAGCATCCTTTCTCAACAAGGAGATAAAGAAGAGTTACATCTTGTGGCTTTCCATTTGCGCAAATTTGATGCCGCGGAAATAAACTACGAGATACATGACAAGGAGTTATTAGCCATCGTGGATTCATTTGTGCAATGGCAACACTTCTTAGAGGGCTCTCCACATCAGGTCATTGTCTTCAATGATCACAAAAATCTTGCTTATTTGCAAAACGCTTGTGTACTAAATCGACGGCAAGCTCGGTGGGCCCAATTCCTCACGCGTTTTGACTTCAAAATCACATATCGACCGGGGAAGCAGCAAGGAAAAGCAGATGCATTATCGTGGCGTTCATATCTTGCACCTCGTCCTGGTGATCCAACGTTTGATAATAAAAAGCAGGTAATCTTGGGACCAACGTTTGCACACAACATGGATTTTTCACACCATTAGATTCTCGGATTATCGATGCCATATGTGCTAACTTGAAGACGGACAGTTTTACTCAAGCCATTCTAGCGCACATTGATACCTCTCGGGCATCCTGTTCCCAGTCTCAACAACTAGGTATGGACTACTGACAATTCGAATATCATGATGGTTTATTGTTCTTTAAAAAGCTCGTATATGTTCCCGGTTGCTCCTGTCGCCTTCAAATCGTCCAAAATTGTCACAACACCCATTCAACGAGACATTTCGGTAGTATGAAGACATTGGATCTAGTTCAACAATCTTTTTGGTGGCCCCATATGCAACGTTTTGTCGACGGCTACGTTTGGACCTGTGATGCTTGCTACTGAGCAAAGATGCAACGACATCATCCATATGGCTTGTTGGAACCCTTACCGATTCCAAGTAAGCCGTGGTAGTCTATTTGTCCTGATTTTATCACAAATCTGCTGGTCTCGAAGGGTTTCGATGCTATCTTAATTGTCGTAGATCGATATACTAAGATGGCACATTTTGTGCCGTGTACTAAGGCCATCACTAGTGAGGAAACCGCCGCCCTTGTCATGCGTGAGGTATTTTGGCATCATGGCCTCCTAGACAGTATCATCAGTGACCGAGGACCTAATTCGTCTCCAAATTTTGGAAGCCTCTCTTCAAGATGCTCAAGGTCTCTTGTAACCTCTCCTCCGGCTACCATCCCCAGACTGATGGGCAGGCGGAACGAACAAATCAAACACTGGAACAATACCTCTGGTGTTTTCTGAGTTATTAGCAAGACGATTGGGCTGATATTCTCCACTTTGCGGAGTTTGCTTATAATAACGCTATTCATTCCTCGACTTAGGTCTCCCCATTTTATGCTTATACCGGTTCTCATCCTCGTTGGTCTGTGATCGACACCCCGGAGCTACCTACCAATCCTCATGCCGAGGATCATTTGGAGAGGCTACGCAAGATCTAGATGGATCTCTTTACTCATCTTCGTCATGCTCAACACACACAGAAGACTTATGCGGATCGTCATCGGCTTCCCTCCTCTTTTGCCATCAGAGATCGAGTATGGCTCTTACATTGTCACATCAAGACTACTCAACCATGCGACAAGTTGGATTATTGACGACTCGGTCCTTTCCATATTACCGGTAAGGTTAATGATGTCACGTTCCGCCTTGATCTTCCTCCGCATCTTCGGATACATCCGGTCTTCCATAGTTCTCTTCTTGAACCTTATAAAGCAAACACTATTCCCGATCCCGATCGTGTTACACCACCGCCGCCCCCCGCTTGAGTTAGACGACGGCCCGGAGTATGAAGTTGCTGCCGTCCTCGACTCCAAATTTGTTCGCAACAAACTTTATTATTTGGTTGATTGGCTTGGCTATAGTCTGAGTGAACGTACTTGGGAACCTGTCGAGCATGTCGCCAATGCTCAGGATCTTCTTGCTGATTTCCACCGATAGTATCCGGACAAACCCGATCCTCAATCAGCACCGACTCGTTACACTCTTCGTCTTAAGGGGGGGATAGTGTCATGATATGGAAAGACTCGAACCCATGACCTTATGTTATATTGGTCGAGATCTTGACCATTATACCATCTATTGTAATACGTAGGATATTATTTTCATTTAAGTTTTATTATAAGAAATTAATGTATATTCCAGATTTCTCTAGAACATTCTAGAAGCTTCAACACTCCTCCTGAGAACACTATAAAAGGAGCCACAAGGCATTGTGTTGAACCAAATTGGTTCAACGCCAATGTTAAGCCTCATAGCCATTTTGTACTTACTCTTCATATAATATATCATCTGTTATCATCATCTCTCTCTCTCTCTCTCTCTCTCTCTCTCTCTCTCCTCTTCTCCCTCCCTCTCTCGGGAGTCTTGCGCAGTCCCGTCCTCTTAGTACTAATAGTACTTCCCTTCTCCAATACTAATTCTGTGTCTGTTTTAGTACTATTCCTGACACCCGCAAGATGTGTTGGCATAAAAGGCTGATTCCTGCCAAGTTGTATCCATCCGAGTGTGAACTCGTTAATAAGTTAGGGCTTAGTATATAAGAGAATACCTAACATTGTAATGAGTGACGAGGAAGAAGACAACGAGCAGACGATTGTAATCTCTGAGAGAGAGAAACGCGTTGTGCAGAAATAAGAAGCTTTCCATTAAAGCTCGTATTTGTGTAAGTCTATATCTGCCTTCTCTATCTTTTGTGTGTATGTTGTTTGCTGTTCATAGCCATAAGATTTGAACACACACTTCCACATAACTGTTGACATTAACCAACAACTGGTATAAGAGCTGTGTTCTGCTATGCGACAACAACAGATAACAGAAGAAGAAGCTGAAAGAAAAGACTAGGTTAGAAACATCAAATCCATAGAAAGAATATAGCTTCAACATCCGGAACAGGAGGCGAAATCAAAAAGTTCGACGGAAAAAACTTTGCCCTGTGGAAAGAGATGATGCAGAATGTGCTGATTATTCAAAGACAGGTCGAAGCCATTCGGCATAACGAAATGCCTGCTTCGATGACAGTAGAAGAGTGGAGATGAATGGACGAAATAACACGCTCCACCATCCGAATGCATTTGGCTGAAAACGTCTATTTTAGCATGGCAAGAGAGACGACATCGTTCTCATTGTGGGAGAAATTACAGGCCATATATGAGAAGAAGTCCTCATCTTAAAAACTTATTTTGATCAAATAATTGTTCAACATGAAGATGAAAGAGAATGATCCGGCAACCTTCCACATCAACACCTTCAGCCGAGTGTTGTCAGAGCTCTCGTCCCAAGGGATCAACTTCGAAGAAGAAGTGAAAGCCCTTGCCCTCCTATCGAGCTTGCCGGTGTGTTGGGAGGTATTCTGTACGACATACACCAATAGCTGACCGATCTTGAATTTGGACGAAACAACCGGCCAAGTCCTCAAAGAGGACATAAGGTGAAAATCGATGGGACTAACCATCGATGAGTCGGCAGAAGCCCATCACTTGACCGAGTCGTTCGACCGACACAGTCGAACGAAAGAACAAGCTAGAGTCGAATGAAAGAACAAGCCTACAGAACCGGTCGGCGATATAGTCGATCGAGAACGAGGGGAGACCGACAATAGTCGAAGTAAAAAACGGGCCGAACAAACGAGTACTGCACACACTGCAGGAAAGCTGGGCACAATGTTTCCGACTGCCGGCCAATAAAAAGAAAAGAGAGTGGTCGGTGATCTAAGTGGAATCAGGGACATTCTGACTCGGACCACTCTCTAGTCGGCAACCAGATCAATGTTGCTGACACCCGATCCGGAGAAATCCTCTCCTTAGAGGATTTGATGATTGGAGAAGTTCTCTACAGTGCACGTTGCACACACGTGGCTACTAGACTCTGGTGCCACATTTCACGTGACCCCTAACATTGAATGGTTCTCGAACTATTCAACCGACGCCAGCGACACAGTCTAACTGGGAAACAGTGTCGTGAAGATTTACGGCTATAGTGTGGAACCGGGGTGGAATGGGCAAGTCGGTGGTGTGCAACATGTGCACATGTATAATATGAAAATGGTGTATAGAATAAGGGGGAGTATTTATCCCACATTGTAATGCATCCCTCTCCTTGGTCTATAAATGGAGGGGAGCGCCTCTTGTGAAAGGGGTTGCCCATTTTTGAGTTAGGAGAGTATACCACTTAGGTCTAGGGTTTGGAAGTGTTCTTCCTCTTTATCTTATTCTTAGGGTTTCTACTTTGGTCTTTCATCCTATTTCGTTTAGGGTTTCATTTTGGGTTTTCTTCTTCTTTGTCTTATGGGTTTGATTCCTTCTTCTTGAGGGGAGGTTTAGTACTTCGTCTTGTTCTTCATCTTGTGAGAGATTATGGGGGATTTAGGGTTTCGGGTTTCTTTATGTGAGCTAGGTTTCATAAGCTTGGGGTTTTGGGTTTACCTTCTTCTTGGTCGAGTTAACGTTTTGGTTTGGGGTTTCTACAACAGCGGCTCTTCGGCATTCCGCTGGCGGCACTTGGAGGTTCGGTTTCCTCTCCTTGATTGAGAGCGTTTCACATGGCGGCCGGTTTGAGAAGGGAGGGCGAAGTGGCACGGGAACACTCCATCGTCTTCGGGGCGTGACCAACGATGGACGTCGTGGTCCCGATAGCCCACTTGACTCGCCTTCACCGGTCCCCCATTCTTATCTTGATGTATTAGCCAATTGTTTGTAATAGCCACCGGATTTGGGGCATGTAACCATCTTGTTGTAAAGCTCTTGTAATATATATTCATGTTAGCGTATATTTATCTTCCTTGTAACATATTTGAGTCGTGTCCATATTCGCAGTGAACTGTCTTTTTGTGAAACCCTACATTCGTTGGAGCCGGAAGCCGATTCAAGACCGAAGCCCACAAAGTTTAAGGACTCCACCATCCGTCTCCCTCGTCCAAGACCCCCGCGGTCCCGCCTAAGATCCTACACATACCTGTGGAAATCTGCGACATCTTTGGTGAACTCGATGTGAAAGGCGGCAAGGGAGAATGGAGGTGGATGAACAAGGCTTCGTAGTGAAGGCAATGTCGAAGGTGATGATGAACGTACACGGAAGAAGGGTGGACAAGAAACGGTTTGGAAGTCATTGAGAGTGCGGTCGAAGAAGTCGACCATTGGAGTGGGGACGGGGTCCCAAAAATTTTAAAGGCCACGATGCTCGTTATGAAAGGCAACGAGGACCGGTCCTATGGGTCACTCCATAGCAGGCTAGAGACTTTGGCAGTCGGCAACGAAGCCGACGTAAGACCAAGAGACTGACGGTGGTGGCGAGGGGGGATGAGGGCGAAGGCAGCGGATGGGCGATGCTACGGCAATCCTCACACCAGTCCAGAGACTCCGGCGGTCGGCCCGAGAGCCGACGTGAGGCCTAGAGAGATGGACGGTGGCGGCAAGTGAACAGGATCCCGAGATACGGTGTAGAAGTGCGGATGGGCGGTCCTATGGAATCCTAACACCAATCCGGAGACACCGGTAGTTCAAGCTAACATGGCAATGTGAGAAGGATGGTGGTGGCAGGAAACGGGAATCGGCGATGCGAGAAGTGCGGATGGGCGATCCTACGGCGATCCTCACACCGATCCGGAGACTCCGGTAGTCGGCCCAAGAGCCGGCGGGAGACCTAGAGAGAAGGACAGTGGCGGCAGGTGAACGAGATTCGACAAAGCAAAGGATGAAAGAGCGGAAAGAGGTATCAGGCCGGCGATGTAGCCACGAACCAGATACGGACCCGACCGACAAAGTCGACAAGACAAAGATCGGACATGCTCAGTACACGAGTGGGTGACCCAACAAATCGGAGGCCCAAGACGGATCCTTCACACCTGTCCGGAGACCCCGGCAATTTGGCCGATGTGGCAACATGAGACCGAGGGTAATGGAAGGTGGCAGCAAGGGGACAAAGGTGGCAACAACAGAAGCACCGAATAACCGAGGCATCACGCGAACGAAGGAGGCCATGCGGGCCGGAATGCGGCAAGGGTGATCTTCCGGTAAGATGCCGGGGACACCCGGTCAAGGAGTGGTGCGCCGAGTCGGAAAGGGCACACCCGAAGTGGATCGGAAGATGTGCGTGTGGCCATCGAGGGCCAAAGCAAAGCACGGGTACAGGATGGCGTTCGGCACAGGTGGTGCTGAACAAGGAAGGCGGAAGACGGCAAACGGTGGTGCCGGAAATGAGAGCACGGGAGCGTAACAAACTACGTGGACTAGAGACCAGAAACATGATTGAGGGTTGGAGAAGGATCCTCCACACCCGCTTCGGAGATCTCGGCGGCTCGGTCGGAGTGGCAACGACTGGCGTGGCAGGCCAAACCCGAGGTAACAAGCTGGTGGGGGTGAGGGGATGACGCCAAGCGGAAGGCTCTGAACCAGTGGTAGCAACGGAAGATGAAAGTGACCAAGCGGGCTATTACGGGGTGTTCCTCATACATGGAGGACACCGGTATGCGGAGAAGTGGCGATGCACGATCTGGCCGGGTGAGGGCTGACGACGCGTGCATGGGAAGTAACCGGTGTTCGGCACGGGTGGTGCCGAACTCGAGAAGGGGATGCGTGGCACACAGAGGTGCCAGAGCGGGAATACATGCGCGAAGATGGGTTGCCGGTCCAAGTGTTCTCGCGTAGAAGGCCGGAGAGGGATCCTCCGCACTGATCCGGAGACCTTGGCAGTTCGGCCGTTGTGGCAATGTAAGACCAAGGAGAAGGTAGGTGGCGGCGAGGGGACGAAGGTGGTGGAGATCAGCGCGGAACGAGAATCGGGACGACGCGAAGGTCGACGGAGGCCAAGCGGGCCATCACGGGTGCTCCTCGAACGGAGAATACCGTGTATTCGAAGGGGCGTAAAATGGAGCATGCACTACGGCCGGCGAAGGGCCAAGAAGCAAGCATGCACCCAGAAGAGCGGCAAGGAGTGACCGGCAACAGCGGATCGGTCGAACCTTTGAGAGGCAAGCACATGGTGAGAGACGGAGCAGGAAGGTGCCGTGATCGGTGGATGCATGGCGGGAGAGAAGGATGGTGCGTGGAGAACAAAGGGGTACTCGCCGGGAAGAGAAAGTGCGGCGTCCCGGAGGACACGTGAGGCCAAGAGGGCGCAAGTCGAGGCGAAGCGGTAACAAGAGCTGCGAAGGACACCGACACGGAGGTCGGTATGATGGTACACTCTACGGCGAGAGAGCATGAAAAGCAAAGGGGAAGCGAGGAGCGCGTAATGGGGTCACTTATGGACCGAAGAACGAGCGCGCATTCGGGGGATGACAACGACACACGGAAAGAGCCTACGGAAGGCGAGCGCAGGATGGTAAAAGTTGGCACGAGGTATTCGGGAGGAGAAGACGGTCGAACCAAAGGAGGGACACACGCGGTACACGGAATCCGGCATGCGATCGGAGTGACCGGGTATCAAGATTCGAACTCTTGACACGACCATGTTATAATCTAGTATTATGAGTTAACCAAGATATCTAGTACATAGTTATGTATGTAATTGATCCTTATTATTTTGCTAGCATCATGTGCATAGTTGCTCCCTTGTAGTATTTACACTTGGCACATGCATGCATACCTACATACTCTATTGTAGATTCACATGCGTGCAACAAGTATGCATGCCATGTAGTATAAATAGAGGAGTTCACCTTGAAGGAATTCAAGGTGAACAACACTAGTTATGGAGTTTTTCCTTTAATACTATCTTCTTTCTTGTCCATTTGGTTATCTTCTTGCTTGTCTCTTGAGCTTATGATCCGTGACAGTTTGTTCACCTTCCCATCCTCATAGCTCTCCCTCTCATAAGCCATAGCTATGTCCGACTCAACTAGTGAGTTAGGCCAAATAATGGTAGCCTTACGAGAACTACAGCTTGAAAATGAAGCTCTTTGAAATTCTTTACAAGAACTTCAAGTTGGTACCTCCCTATCCCACCTCGTTATCCCAAGCGATTTCATAAGTAGTTCATTGTGACAATCGTCTTTTCGAATTTCGCCAAGAAGAGTGCCGGACTTGGGCTCCACCTCATTCACTTCCACGCCACGCCCTGGTCATACAACCCCAGGCATCCTCACACTCGCCTACTTTGGCAGATGCTCCTATCCCCATGGAAATTGATCAAGCCCGATTTCGGCCATTGACTGATGCTGAACGACAATTTCGGCGGGCTAATGGCTTGTGCATGTATTGTGGCGCCTCCGGTCATGTCGTTCGCCATTGTCCTAGGAGTACTCGCCCACAATTCCATCGAGCTAACGAACCCCAAAATCCGGAAAACGACATCGTTCGGTTGCAGTAGGAGCCATGCAATTGGACATCTCCCGTCGCCCACATTCTCTTGGTTCCATTCAGTCTGTTGCTTTACTTGATTTTGGGGCATCTTCTTGCTTCATCGACGTCGCATTTGCCCAAGCACATGGCGTACCTGTCGTTGGCCTCTCAAAACCCATTCCAGTTGAAGCCATCGACAGGTGCGTCCTCTCGTCAGGTGCAATTACTCAAGCTACAATCCCATTAGGGCTTCGGGTGGGCTCACACCAGGAGGAGCTCGCCTTTTATCTCATCGCATCTCCTTGACATCCGATCGTCTTAGGACTAACGTGGTTGGAGGCGCACAATCCAATAGTGGATTGGTGCAACCGCTCGATCACATTTAGCAAGCCAAGATGCTCGTGCAAAAGTATGAAGGTAAATTCAGTTTCCTATCCTTCGGAGACGGTCGACTCCGAATTGACTACCCCATCATCGGTCCATGATGGGTTTGTTTGTGGCGCCATTTCTAACACACTCCATGTTATACCCGAAAAATACCAACACTTCTCCGACATATTTGAAAAATGTAGTGCTGATAGTTTGCTTGAACACCGGCTCTACGACTGTCCGATTGATCTTCAAGAAGGTGCGTGTCCACCCTTTGGTCCTCTATATGCGTTGTCAGCACCAGAGTTGAAGGCCCTTCGTGTGTATCTCGATGATAACCTCGAGAAAGGATTTATTCAACCTTCTAAGTCACCAGCCGGGGCCCCCATTTTATTTGTGAAGAAGAAGGTGTCGAATACAAGTGTATAATGGACGTATTCACACTATCCCTTTGTATAGCTCAAGTTTGGGCCATTTGTGTAATTAGCATAAAGGGTAGTTGCCCTAAGTTTGTCACTATATAAAGTGACCTAGTAACCTTTTTGTAAGGTTGGGTTGTATTATTATTTCTATTGAATAGAAAGAGTCTTTTGTGCCTCCTCTCTCTCTCTCTCTCTGTCTCTGTGCACGACCTTGAAACTGTCATACGCAGGTACTCAACAGAATCGAATCCTACTTGATCTTCCGCATCGACACGGCCTTGTCTTCAACATCTGGTATCAGAGCCAGGTTCCTCAACCCGTTGTCGGCCGTCGTCTCAGCTTGCACAACATTCGGTTCTTCGCGTCATCACAGCCTGCACAGTATTCGGCCTTTCGCTTCATCCTAGTCTGCAAAGCATTCGGCCTCTTGCGTCATTCGAAGAAACAAAGAAGAAAGTAGGCAAACACAAGCCTGAATCTCGCTGCGTTAGATCATCACTCGGAGTAAGCCAGCCGGTTGTACTCTGTTCCTTATGATCGTAACCATTCGAGGTGAAATCCCCTTGTGCAACATTGACACGATCGTGCTCCACTCGGTTAAACGGCATCCGAAGAGGTCATCAAACGCTGCTCGCCGCTCATTGTAACCACTCGGTGCAGATCGTTCTCAAGACAACAACCCCAATTCGTGCTTCATCCGGCTGATCGACATTCGGGAGGATCAGTTGGATCCGTCTCTCTCGTCGCTGCAATCACCCGAAGCAGAATCGGTCCAGACAATCGGTTTCAATAATCGGTATTTGGCATATATATTCGGAAGCGAACCGGGCTCACTCCGACTCGGCAACATTCGGGAAGACCAGTCGGTTCTGTCCCTCAAGTTACCGGAGTCAATTCGAGCAAGTTTAACAATACATATATCCGAAGCCGAACCGACTCGGGTTCAAATCCGACTAGAACGATATCGGGTGAGCCAACCGGCTGCACTCCAACAAGGTTCGTAGTCAACTCCGAACCGAGCTTCGTCAACCGAAACCAAATTTGATGGCATCAACATCCGGCTCGTCAGAAATGAGTCTACGAAAGTTTGATGGATCGAACTTCAACTTCTGGAAGGAGCAAATGCAGGACTATCTCATAGTCAAGGGGCAAATCGATCCCATCGAAAATGAAGAACCTCCAGAAGGATACAAACCAATTGAGTGGCAGAAGCTGGACAGAATCGTCCGCACCACGATTCGGATGCACCTATCGGAATCGGTATACTTTACGGTGCAATCGTGTACGACAGCATTCGAACTGTGGAAAACATTGTCGGACACCTACGAAAAGAAGGTCGCTGCAACGAAGATGTTTCTGATCCGGCGCCTCTACAACTTGCGGATGAAAGAATCCGATTCGGTTCAAGCACATCTCAATGAGTACGAAAGCATAAGCTCCCAAATCTCATCTCAGGGGACGGCAATCGAGGATGAACTCAGAGCAATGATACTCATGAGCAGCCTTCCCTCATCATGGGAAACTTTCGTCACAACCGTGTGCAACGCGTCAACCACGGCTGTTAAATACTCCGAAGTCACGAGCGCAATCCTGACCGAAGCAGCTCGGAGAAAGTCTTTCGCCAAAGACTCAACAGACGACGCTTATGTAGTACAAGGTTCGACAGACCGATCGAACGTACGAGGAAGAGATTCCTCACGGCAGTCGAACAATCAGCGAAGACGGAGCCAGTCACGGGATAATCGAATCTGCAACTATTGCAAGAAACCCGGACACATCAAAGCCGACTGCCGCGCACTCAAGAACAAGAACGACAAGTCTCAGAAATCAGACAAGAAGAGTGGCCGGCATGAGGAGATCAATTACGTCAGCTTCTCAGCTAATGTGCTACCAAACGACCCGAATATACTATCAATCGAAAATCCAGTCGGATCAGAAGTTCTGCTCACGACTGAAGAATCGAGCACATGGCTCTTAGATTCGGGCGCGTCATTTCACGTGACTCCTCATCGATCCCAATTTCGGCAATATACGATCCGTCACTCCGACTCAGTTCGAGTCGGCAACTCGCAACACTGTGACATCATTGGAATCGGCACAGTAGAGCTCAACCTTGCAGGTGGCTCTACACTTGTACTTCACAATGTCCGACATGTACCCGAGCTCTCAAGGCCATTGATCTCAGTCGGACAACTAGATGAAGACGGCATTCGTGCCGGTTTTTCTTCGGGAGGGTGGACACTCCACAGGGGGAACCTCCTGCTTGCTAGAGGACCCAAGATACACTCACTGTATCCGTTACATGTTACGCTCAGAGAGGGTAACCTGTTTTTGGTGGATATTCCTGTGTCATCACTATGGCACAGAAGATTAGGACACCTCAGCAAGGCCGGCATTACGCACCTATCTAGAGCCGGATACATCCCTAAACTCTCCTTCTCGGACCATCAATTTTGCGAACATTGCCAGTATGGCAAACAAGCAGCCGCATCACACCCGACATCAGCACCAAGAGAATCGAGACCTCTTGATTTAGTCCACTCGGACGTCTGTGGCCCAATGCCGCATCAGTCTCTCGGCGGTGCCTCTTACTTCGTCAGTTTTATTGACGATTCGACTCGAAAGGTGTGGGCTTATCCAATTCGCACCAAAGATCGTGTCTTCTCGATCTTCTCCGATTGGCTTGCTATGGTAGAAAATCAAACTGACCGAAAACTGAAATGCTTTCGGACCGACAATGGGGGAGAGTTCAAATCAGAAGAATTCGTCAAATTCTGCCGACAACGCGGCATCCGACGTGAATTTACAGCACCACACAGTCCGGAGCAAAATGGGATTGCAGAACGCATGAATCGGACAATCCAAGAACGGATAGTTTCCATGCTCCAACACTCCGGACTGTCGGATGGCTTCTGGGCAGAGGCTCTACTCACGGCAGTACACATAATCAATATGTCGCCAAGCAGACCTCTAGGACTTCAAATTCCTCAGGAACTATGGATCGGCAGTAAGCCGAATTACGACAAGCTGAGGATCTTCGGATGCGAGGCGTACGCCCTTATTCCGAAAGATGATCGCCGAAAACTTGCACCTCGGTCCAGGAAATGCATTTTCCTTGGATATGGATCAGACGGCGAAATGGGATACCGACTCTGGGACCCCGAACGCAGACAAATCGTTCGAAGTTCGGACGTTGTGTTCAACGAGTCGGCTATGAATCCATCAGTCCAAACACCGATCGAAGTCCGAAGGGTAACATTTTCCGATGTGCCGACCCTTCAAGAAGGCCCCGCTCTTAACACACGGTCAGCTTCACGGGTAGCTGAACCTTACACTACCGACTCGGACAACTCTGACTCGGCACAACAGAATAACTCACTTTCGGACCATCCGACCTCGATACCCGATACGACCAGTCCAATCATACCTCGACGATCCGAGAGACTGTCGCAACCTCCGGAGAGGTATTCTCCTGGAATTTTCTTCACCGACGCCGGCGAACCGACGTCTTACGAAGAAGCATCGACATCTGTCGATTCAGCCACCTGGCATCTGGCGATGGAGTCGGAAATGCACTCCATTCGGGCAAACAAGACTTGGGATCTGGTCGAATTACCTAAGAATCGACGTGCTCTTCCTTGCAAGTGGGTTTATCGACTAAAAGAGACGTCTGATTCGACCACCCCAAAGTACAAGGCCAGATTAGTTGCGAAGGGCTTCCGACAAGAATATGGCGTCGACTTTGACGAGATTTTTTCACCAGTGGTGAAAATGACAACCCTTCGTTTTCTACTCGGCGTAGTGGCAGCCGACAACTTGGAGCTGATTCAGCTAGATGTCAAAACAGCCTTCCTCCATGGTGATCTTGAAGAGGAAATTTATATGGAGCAGCCAAAAGGCTTCGTGGCACCTGGCCAAGAACATCTAGTCTGCCGACTCAGGAAGAGTCTATACGGCCTCAAACAGGCACCGCGACAATGGTACAAGAAGTTCGACGACTTCATCCAATCGATCGGCTTCTCAAAAAGCGATGAGGACCATTGTCTTTTTACCAACACAGCTCAAGATGGATCACCCATCTTCCTCATCATTTACGTGGACGACATGCTAATTTCTGGACGCCACGCGGGCGAACTTGCCGATCTCATTCGGCAACTACGGTTGAAGTTTGCCATGAAGGACCTCGGTCCGTCACGACACATACTTGGCATGAAGATTAGTCGGCATCGCGATAAACGACATCTTTTTTTGTCTCAGACCGACTATATCGGACGTGTCTTGGAACGCTTCAACATGCAATCAGCCAAATCTGCTTCAACCCCGCTCCCCATGAATCTTCGGCTCTCTCAGCGAGACTGCCCGACATCCGGTCCGGAGGGGGAAGATATGAAGTCGGTACCGTATGCACCGGCAGTCGGCTCCCTTATGTACCTGATGGTCGCGACACGGCCTGATATCTCTCATGCCGTAGGAGTCGTTAGCAGATTTATGCACAATCCTGGCCGATCGCATTGGAACGCAGTCAAGCATGTGTTCAGATATCTGGCTGGCACAAAAGACCACGGCATTCTTTTCGGTCCGAACTCAACCTCAGGCGTAGTCGGTTACACCGACTCGGACTTCGCCGGCTGTATAGACAGTCGAAAATCAACAACTGGATACTGCTTCAAATTCGGCAATGGAGCAATTTCGTGGAAGTCGAAACTTCAGGAGTGCACAGCGACCTCAACGACCGAAGCAGAATATGTAGCTGCGTCCGACGCTGCAAAAGAAGCTTTGTGGCTCGGCCGGCTGGCGCACACGTTTCGACAAGTCGACCATGACTCGGCCCCAGTTGTCTATAGCGACAGTCAAGGTGCTGTTGCCTTGTCGAAAAATCCGGTTCACCACAATGCCTCCAAACATATCGACGTTCGATATCACTTCGTTCGGGACTGCGTCATTTCAGGGAAAATCGGTCTAGAGAAAATATCCACAACCGACAATGTCGCAGATGGAATGACCAAGTGTATTTCGGCAGACCGCTTTCGGTCCCTTCGGCATCAGATGGGCGTAACGACAAACCAGTCCGGTTAGAGCCGGACACAGCGTAGGATGGTTTCAGACAACCGACATCAGTTCCTTAATGATCGGCTTCAACTCTTCCGACCCGACCAGTTCGGTCTTCTGCCTTCGGATCCTGCCGACTCGAACAAAACTGATATGTCCGAGAACCTAGGTTTATACCTGTAATCTTAGATAACCCATGTATACGCCCATTACGGGGGAGTGTCGAATACAAGTGTATAATGGACGTATTCACACTATCCCTTTGTATAGCTCAAGTTTGGGCCATTTGTGTAATTAGCATAAAGGGTAGTTGCCCTAAGTTTGTCACTATATAAAGTGACCTAGTAACCTTTTTGTAAGGTTGGGTTGTATTATTATTTCTATTGAATAGAAAGAGTCTTTTGTGCCTCCTCTCTCTTTCTCTCTCTGTCTCTGTGCACGACCTTGAAACTGTCATACGCAGGTACTCAACAGAATCGAATCCTACTTGATCTTCCGCATCGACACGGCCTTGTCTTCAACAGAAGGATGACTCTCTACGCTTATGTGTCGACTACCGAGGTCTCAACAAACTCATTGTGCGCAACCGCTATCCGCTACCTCTCATCCCCGAACTCCTTGATCGGCTCCGAGTTGCGCATTGTCGTGAAAAATTTCGACCAGAGGCGGAAACCGGGAAATATTGGCTACATCGGCGGGGTGCAGCATATGCGCTCACCCTTGTACATTTAGTGTGAATAACGAGGGCGCCTTTATGGCGCCGAAGGGTAATCAAGTCGGGACAAGAATCTCATGTAAGTCGGGATTTATCCCACATTGTAACGCATCTCCGTCCTTGTTCTATAAAAGGAAGGGAGCGCCTCTTGTGAAGGGGTTGCCCATTTTGTATTAATAGGGTATACCGTTAGACAGAGCGATGTTCTCTCTTTCTCTCTCTCTCTCTTGTTTAGGGTTTCTTCTTCTTCTTTTTCTTTTTCTTCTTCTTTTTCTTCTTCTTCCTTGTCCTTTTGTGTGTCGAGCCTTGGCATCTAGCGTTCCAGTTTTCTGCCTTGTACTCTGTGCAGGACCCCGCTCGGCGCGACAAGCCCGAGAGCTCCCCGACCGGCGGCTTGGTAGTAGACAACGGTTGTATCTCATGCGGCCTAGGTTCGGCTTGAAGTCGGTGTTGAATCTTGTTATCTTGTAAATACATATACATGTGGTTGTGCATATTCGGGTCTCTGTTGGTGTGTGCGTGTGTGTCTTAGTGTTTCTTTCTTGCTTATGTACATGTTCGTGTGAGAGTCAATGTTGCATGCCTGCTCTCTATCTCTCTCTCTCTCTCTCTCTCTCGCTCTCCTCTCCCGTCGGTTGCTTCCGGTGTGCTCCTGGGGGTGCCCCGGAAAAGGTGAAGCGCGGCTTCCTACGCTCCGTCACTCCCTAGTCCACGACCCCCGTGGTCCCGCCTTTCTACACGCATGCGCGTAACAACGCGACAACGGGCGGTGCCGAATAAAGGAAGCGGAACGCGGCACATGGAGGTGTCGAAGCAGAAAGGCGAGCACAAAGAATGGATTGCACAGTTCGGAGGTAGCGCGTAGAAGGCCAGGGAAGGATCCTCCACACCGTTTCAGAGACCGTGGCGGTTCGAGCCGACGTGGCGGCGTAAGACCATGGAGAAGGAAGGTGGCAGCGAGAGGATGAAGGCAACGCGAAACAACATGGGATGGCAATCAAGGCAACCCGAATGGTCGACGGAGGCCAAGTGGGCCACTACGGGCGTTCCTCAAGCGGGTGACATCGGGCATACAGTGGAGAGCGGAGCGTGCATACAGCCGAACAAGAGCCAGTGGAAGTACGTGTACTATGGAGATCGCGGCGAAGGACCCATCGACGGGTTGAACGAGCCTACGGGGAGGTAAGCGCGAAGGAAGAACCGAAGCCGACGAATCAAACCGGCAGCGGGGCCAGGATGCGGATTATGGAAGACCGGTTTTTCACCGGCCGAAATCTCTCACCCTTCACTGGATTTGGCACGTACCGGTGGACGTGCGGTTTGGTGGGGGCAGATGTCGTGAAGAATTTCGGCCAGAGGCGGAAACCGGGAAATATTGGCTACATCGGCGGGGTCCAGCATGTGCACTCACCCTTGTACATTTAGTGTGAATAACGAGGGCGCCTTTATGGCGCCGAAGGGAAATCAAGTCGGGACAAGAATCTCATGTAAGTCGGGATTTATCCCACATTGTAATGCATCTCCGTCCTTGTTCTATAAAAGGAAGGGAGCGCCTCTTGTGAAGGGGTTGCCCATTTTGTATTAATAGGGTATACCATTAGACGGAGAGACGTTCTCTCTTTCTCTCTCTCTCTCTCTCTCTTGTTTAGGGTTTCTTTTTCTTCTTCTTCTTCTTCTTCTTCCTTGTCCTTTTGTGTGTTGAGTCTTGGCATCTAGCGTTCCAGTTTTCTGCCCTGTACTCTGTGCAAGACCCCACTCGATGTGACAAGCCCGAGAGCTCCCCGACCGGCGGCTTGGCAGTAGACAACGGTTGTATCTCATGTGGCCTAGGTCCGTCTTGAAGTCGGTGTTGAATCTCGTTGTCTTGTAAATACATATACATGTGGTTGTGCATATTCGGGTCTCTGTTGGTGTGCGTGTGTGTGTCTTAGTGTTTCTTTCTTGCTTATGTACATGTTCGTGCGAGAGTCAATGTTGCATGCTTGCTCTTTCTCTCCCTCTCCCGTCGGTTGCTTCCGGTGTGCTCCTGGGGGTGCCCCGGAAAAGGTGAAGCGCGGCTTCCTACGCTCCGTCACTCCCTAGTCCAAGACCCCCGTGGTCCCGCCTTTCTACACGCACGCGCGTAACAACGCAACAACGTGTTTTCTCCAAAGTTGATCTGCGTGGAGCGTACAATCTAGTACGCATCAAGCTGGGGGATGAATGGAAAACCGTATTTTGAACACGGTATGGGCATTTTGAATACAAGGTAATGCCGTTTGGTCTTACTAACGGTCTCACAGTTTTTTAACATATGATGAACGATATATTCCAGGAATATCTTGATCTTTTTGTTGTCATTTACCTCGATGATATTCTCATTTTCTTGCCAAACATGGAGGAGCACACTCGGCAAGTCCGATTAGTTCTTGCCAAACTTCGCGAGCATGACCTTTATGCCAAATGCGAGAAATGCGAGTTCGACTGTACCTCGATCGAATTTCTGGGCTACATTATCTCGCCCACTGGCATCACCATGGATATGAAGGTCTCTGTCATTCAGGCGTGGGTGACTCCAAGGCGACTTAAAGATGTGCAATCCTTCCTCGGCTTCGCGAATTTTTACCGTCGCTTCATCAAGGGGTTTTCCACCCTAGCACAACCTCTTATCGCTCTCACCCATAAAGGCACTCCATTTTTATGGACCTCGGAGGCGCAAAATGCGTTCGACTCACTCAAACACGCATTCATCATTGCCCCGATGCTGCTACATGCCGACCCCACAAAACCCTTCCAAGTCTAAACCGATGCCTCTGACTTTGGCATTGGCGCCATCTTATCCCAGGCAGACGACAACAACCTAATGCACCCAGTGGCTTACTATTCCCGAAAATTTACGGCATCCGAAATCAATTATCCCATTTACGACAAGGAGGTTGTTGTTATCATTGCTGCCTTTGAAGAATGGCGACCCTACTTGGACGGCGCACAACATCGTGTCCAGGTAGTGACTAATCATAAAAATTTAGTTTATTTTTCCACCACTCGTACTTTGAATCGAAGGCAGGCCCGTTGGTCGACATTTCTCGCCGACTACGATTTTGAGATCGTATTTCGACCTGGTGGCCAACATGGGAAAGTTGATGCCCTTTCTCGCCGAGCTGACCTTGCACTCCGCCCTAGGGATGCTGCTTATGCTCAACAATCTAGACGTTTGTTGAAACCCTACCAATTGCATCTTTTTGCCACTTGTATGTTGCAGGATGATTCTTTAGTCCAACAAATCACTGATGCATCCAAGACCGATGCGTTCGCCAACGAGATTCGAGATAGTCTGCAAAACCCCTCCAAGGCGACCAAAAGGAAGGATCTTGACACCTTCACCATACAAGAGCTTTTGTTGTTCCGAGATCATCTCTTATACGTCCCAGAGGGCCCATGTCGCACCCGAGTGTTGCGGGAATGCCACGATGACCCACTTGCAGGTCATTTCGGGGTCGCGAAAACCCTCGAGCTAATCTCTTGGGGGTATTGGTGGCCACAACCATGGAAGTTGGTCAAAGAATACATAAAGATTTGTGAGGTTTGTGCTCACTCCAAAGCCATTCATCATCGGCCATACGACTTACTACAGCCGCTTCCATGTCCTCGTCGTCCTTGGGCCTCTATCTCTATGGACCTGATAACTGATCTACCCTTGGTCAATAACTATGACTCGGTGTTGGTCGTTGTCGATCGGTTTACGACGATGGCTCACTTCACTCCATGCTCCAAAACCATTTCCGGAGAAGGAATGGTGCATCTACTACTCAACAATGTGGTACGCTTGCATGAACTCCCCGATGATGTCATCTCGGATCGTGGACCCCAGTTTGTCTCTCACTTCTGGCAGCGCCTGCTACAAACTTTCAGCATCTCTGTCAAGTTGTCCTCCGCTTATCACCCCCAAACTGACGGGCAAACGGAGCATGTCAACCAAATCCTTGAGCAGTATCTTCGGTGCTCGGTTAGTTACCAACAACATGATTGGGTCAACTTACTTTCGCTCGCGGAATTCGCCTACAATAATTCTCTCCATGCATCGACTGGCGTCACTCCCTTCTTTGCCAACTATGGTTTACATCCTCGCTTCAACATTTCCCTTCCTACCACTTCCGTGAACCCTTCGGCAGAGGATCGCGCCCGCATTTTGGAAGAACTACATCATGATTTATCCTTGGAGCTTAGTCTTGCTAGTGAACGATACAAGAAGCAGGCTGATCGCCATCGATCTTCCACTCCACACTTTGTCGTTGGAGACATGGTCTAGTTGTTACGTCGACACATCTCTACTACTCGTCCATGTGTGAAACTTGATTACAAGAAGTTGGGACCATTCCGTATCATCGAGTGCATCAATCCCGTCGCCTTCCGGCTCGCCCTTCCATCCCACTTCCGGATTCACGATGTTTTTCATGTCTCCCTCCTCGAACCCAATTATGCTTCACAACTCCCAGGACGTCAGGCCCCACCACCACCACCTGTGCAATTGACGACATGGGAGGAATACGAGGTCGACCAAATCCTTGACTCGCGTTGGCACCGTCGACACTTGCAATACCTCGTCCTATGGAGGGGTTACCCCATGTCGGAGGCCACGTGGGAACCATCGGCAAATTTACAAAATGCCCTAGAGGTCGTCCAAGATTTTCATCACTGATATCCCCACAAACCAACGGCTGATTTGGGAAGGTGGTGTAGGAGGGGGGATAATGTCAAGATTCGAACTCTTGACACGACCATGGTATAATCTAGTATTATGAGTTAACCAAGATATCTAGTACATAGTTATGTTTGTAATTGATCCTTATTATTTTGCTAGCATCATGTGCATAGTTGCTCCCTTTTAGTATTTACACTTGGCACATGCATGCATACCTACATGCTCTATTGTAGATTCACATGCGTGCAACAAGTATGCATGCCATGTAGTATAAATAGAGGAGTTCACCTTGAAGGAATTCAAGGTGAACAACACCAGTTATGGAGTCTTTCCTTTAATACTATCTTCTTTCTTGTCCATTTGGTTATCTTCTTGCTTGTCCCTTGAGCTTATGATCCGCGACACCGGGGACTCGGAAGGAGGACAGGCGCGGTCCGGAAGTCTACGGGTCGGGGCTGGTAAGGAGCGGACGAGACGGTCGGGTGCTGGTAAGGCAGAGGAACCGATTGATCATTGTCGCCGAAATCTCTCACCCTTTTCCTTTCTTGGCACATACCGGTGGATGTGCGGTTTGGTGGGGGTGGATGTCGTGAAGATTTCCGACTATAGTGTGAAACCGAGGTGGAATGGGCAAGTCGGTGGTGTGCAACATGTGCACATGTATAGTATGAAAATGGTGTATAGAATAAGGGGGAGTATTTATCCCACATTGTAATGCATCCCTCTCCTTGGTCTATAAATGGAGGGGAGCACCTCTTGTGAAAGGGGTTGCCGATTCCGGATCGAAGCCAACAAAGCTTAAGGACTCCACCATCCGTCTCCCTAGTCCAAGACTCCCGCGGTCTCGCCTAAGATCCTACACGTACCCGCGGAAATCTGCGACAACGGGCAAGAGTGTAAGATAGCTGGAACCGGGGAGGTTCCCATCAGATTGCCAAATGGCAACACAATAACCTTACACCAAGTTCGGCACGTACTTGATCTAAAGAGGAGTCTGGTCTTCATCGGCATGCTAGCCGAAGACGGGTATCGAATGACTCTACACAAGTCGACATGGGTGATCAGCTGGGGAAACCTAAAAATTGGGAGTGGGTACAAGTACAACAATTTGTACCCATTGATGGTGATCAACCCTGAAGGGGCTGTGAACGTAGCCAAAAAGACCAACCCGAACCTATGGCATGGCCGACTTGGCTATATGTCACAAGCCGGACTTGATCGACTGATGTTGGTCGGCTACATTTCGAAACTCTAGGCAAAGATGGACTTTTGCGAGCATTGTTGATATGGGAAATAGACCCGAAGTCTGCACTCTCTCCACTACGAGATGGTACGACAACCCCTAGAGCTCGTGCACACAGACATATGTGGGCCCATGTCAGTGTGATCACTAGGAGGTTCCCGGTACTTCATCACATTCGTAGATGACTGTACAAGGAAAGTTTGGGCATACTCCATCAAGTCCAAAGATGAAGTGCTCAAGGTCTTCACTCGATGGATACCTAAAGTGGAGAACTGGTTGGGACACAAAGTGAAGACACTTCGATCCGACAACGGAGGTGAGTACAACTCTAGAGCCTTCAAACAGTACGTGTCCGAAAAAGGGATCCGGCATCAAAAGACCATTCCTTACACACCCATGCAGAATGGGGTGGCTGAACGGATCAAGCAAACGATCCAGGAGAGGGTGATGGCAATGCTCCAGCAAGCCGGACTGAAGCCGGAATTCTGGGCCGAGGTATTGCAGACGGCAGTGTACCTGATAAATCTATTGCCGTCTAGAGCAATCAGGCTCGAAGTGCCACTGGCACTATGGTCAGGCAAACAACCGACCTACAATAGGCTCTGTATATTCGGATGTGAAGCCTATGCGTTCATCCCCAGGGACAAAAGGACAAAGTTGGTACCCCATGCAACATTTGCATATTTCTCGGTTATGGAACCGATGGGAACTTCGGCTACCGACTATGGGACCCTAAGAACCGGAAATTGATCCGAAGCAATAACGTAGTCTTCAATGAAGACTGCATCTTCTCTCAACGGAACCAACAGAAAACAGTAGGCGAGAAGGTATCCTTCGAAGATGACGTCATCATAGAGAGATCGACCCACCGGGCCGAATCAAAGAGTCAACAAACAGTTGAACTCCAACCAACTGACAACGTCCTAGTCGACACCGAATTGGCAATAAGTCCCAATGTCGAACTCAAAGACAAAGCCGAATTGACAAGAGTCGACAAAGGCAGAGTCATTAAGAGGCAAGTCAGAACTGAGTCAACGACAACCACAGGGGAGAACAACTAGACACCGCCGAAATCCCAAACCGGGGGCGGAATACCGAACAAGACTCCTGACTCAACTGGTTTAACAAATGCCGATCGTAAAAAAGAAGCGATCGAAGAATCAAAACCAGATATTACGGCACCTAGTAGATCTGGACAAGCTCGAAGGCAAACAGAGTTTTATCAACTGGGCCTCGACTACGTCAACTACTCGGATGCAGGCGAACCAAGCACATATGACGAAGTTATGGCCACACCAGACGCCGAAACATGGCTGCAAGCCATGAAATCCGAAATGGACTGGATTCATCAGAATAAGACATGGGAACTGGTCGAACTACTAGCAGGAAGAAAGCCGCTCCCTTGCAAATGGTGTTCCGATACAAGTATGTATCCAACTCAGAGAAACCCAAGTACAAAGCTCGGCTTGTCGTGAAAGGATTCAAATAGGAATACGAGGTCGACTACGACGAGATATTCTCACCAGTAGTCAAGATGAACACCCTTCGACTCCTACTAGGAGTCGTAGCGATAGAAGACCTAGAGCTCGAGCAGATGGACGTAAAGACAGAATTCTTACACAGAGATCTGCAAGAAGACATATACATGTCTCAACCGGTAGGCTTCATGGCGACCAGTGTTGAAGACAAGGCCGTGTCGATGCGGAAGATCAAGTAGCATTCGATTGGGGTTGAGTACCTGCGTATGACAGTTTCCAAGATCGTGCACAGAGATAGAGAGGGAGAGAGAGAGGAGGCACAAAAGACTCTTTCTATTCAATAGAAACAATAATACAACCAACCTTACAAAAAGGTTACTAGGTCACTTTATATAGTGACAAACTTAGGGCAACTACCATTTATGCTAATTACACAAATGGCCCAAACTTGAGCTATACAAAGGGATAGTGTGAGTACGTCCATTATACACTTGTATTCGACACTCCCCCGTAATGGGCGTATACATGGGTTATCTAAGATTACAGGTATAAACCTAGGTTCTCGGACATATCAGTTTTGTTCGAGTCGGCAGGGTCCGAAGGCAGAAGGCCGGACTGGTCGGGTCGGAAGAGTTGAAGCCGATCATTGAGGAACTGATGTCGGTTGTCTGAAACCATCCTGCGCTGTGTTCGGCTCTAACCGGACTGGTTTGTCGTTACGCCCATCTGATGCCGAAGGGACCGAAAGCGGTCTGCCGAAAGACACTTGGTCATTCCATCTGCGACATTGTCGGTTGTGGATATTTTCTCTAGACCGATTTTCCCTGAAATGACGCAGTCCCGAACGAAGTGATATCGAACGTCGATATGTTTGGAGGCGTTGTGGTGAACCGGATTTTTCGACAAGGCAACAACACCTTGACTGTCGCTATAGACAACTGGGGCCGAGTCATGGTCGACTTGTCGAAACGTGTGCGCCAGCCGGCCGAGCCACAAAGCTTCTTTTGCAGCGTCGGACGCAGCTACATATTCTGCTTCGGTCGTTGAGGTCGCTGTGCACTCCTGAAGTTTCGACTTCCACGAAATTGCTCCATTGCCGAATTTGAAGCAGTATCCAGTTGTTGATTTCCGACTGTCTATACAGCCGGCGAAGTCCGAGTCGGTGTAACCGACTACGCCCGAGGTTGAGTTCGGACCGAAAAGAATGCCGTGGTCTTTTGTGCCAGCCAGATATTTGAACACATGCTTGACTGCGTTCCAATGCGATCGGCCAGGATTGTGCATAAATCTGCTAACGACTCCTACGGCATGAGAAATATGAGGCCGTGTCGCGACCATCAGGTACATAAGGGAGCCGACTGCCGGTGCATACGGTACCGACTTCATATCTTCCCCCTCCGGACCGGATGTCGGGCAGTCTCGCTGAGAGAGCCGAAGATTCATGGGGAGCGGGGTTGAAGCAGATTTGGCTGATTGCATGTTGAAGCGTTCCAAGACACGTCCGATATAGTCGGTCTGAGACAAAAAAAGATGTCGTTTATCGCGATGCCGACTAATCTTCATGCCAAGTATGTGTCGTGCCGGACCGAGGTCCTTCATGGCAAACTTCAACCGCAATTGCCGAATGAGATCGGCAAGTTCGCCCGCGTGGCGTCCAGAAATTAGCATGTCGTCCACGTAAATGATGAGGAAGATGGGTGATCCATCTTGAGCTGTGTTGGTAAAAAGACAATGGTCCTCATCGCTTTTTGAGAAGCCGATCGATTGGATGAAGTCGTCGAACTTCTTGTACCATTGTCGCGGTGCCTGTTTGAGGCCGTATAGACTCTTCCTGAGTCGGCAGACTAGATGTTCTTGGCCAGTTGCCACGAAGCCTTTTGGCTGCTCCATATAAATTTCCTCTTCAAGATCACCATGGAGGAAGGCTGTTTTGACATCTAGCTGAATCAGCTCCAAGTTGTCGGCTGCCACTACGCCGAGTAGAAAACGAAGGGTTGTCATTTTCACCACTGGTGAAAAAATCTCGTCGAAGTCGACGCCATATTCTTGTCGGAAGCCCTTCGCAACTAATCTGGCCTTGTACTTTGGGGTGGTCGAATCAGACGTCTCTTTTAGTCGATAAACCCACTTGCAAGGAAGAGCACGTCGATTCTTAGGTAATTCGACCAGATCCCAAGTCTTGTTTGCCCGAATGGAGTGCATTTCCGACTCCATCGCCAGATGCCAGGTGGCTGAATCGACAGATGTCGATGCTTCTTCGTAAGACGTCGGTTCGCCGGCGTCGGTGAAGAAAATTCCAGGAGAATACCTTTCCGGAGGTTGCGACAGTCTCTCGGATCGTCGAGGTATGATTGGACTGGTCGTATCGGGTATCGAGGTCGGATGGTCCGAGAGCGAATTATTCTGCTGTGCCGAGTCAGAGTTGTCCGAGTCGGTAGTGTAAGGTTCAGCTACCCGTGAAGCTGACCGTGTGTTAAGAGCGGGGCCTTCTTGAAGGGTCGGCACATCGGAAAATGTTACCCTTCGGACTTCGATCGGTGTTTGGACTGATGGATTAATAGCCGACTCGTTGAACACAACGTCCGAACTTCGAACGATTTGTCTGCGTTCGGGGTCCCAGAGTCGGTATCCCATTTCGCCGTCTGATCCATATCCAAGGAAAATGCATTTCCTGGACCGAGGTGCAAGTTTTCGGCGATCATCTTTCGGAATAAGGGCGTACGCCTCGCATCCGAAGATCCTCAGCTTGTTGTAATTCGGCTTACTGCCGATCCATAGTTCCTGAGGAATTTGAAGTCCTAGAGGCCTGCTTGGCGACATATTGATTATGTGTACTGCCGTGAGTAGAGCCTCTGCCCAGAAGCCATCCGACAGTCCGGAGTGTTGGAGCATGGAAACTATCCGTTCTTGGATTGTCCGATTCATGCGTTCTGCAATCCCGTTTTGCTCCGGACTGTGTGGTGCTGTAAATTCACGTCGGATGCCGCGTTGTCGGCATATTTTGACGAATTCTTCTGATTTGAACTCTCCCCCATTGTCGGTCCGAAAGCATTTCAGTTTTCGGTCAGTTTGATTTTCTACCATAGCGAGCCAATCGGAGAAGATCGAGAAGACACGATCTTTGGTGCGAATTGGATAAGCCCACACCTTTCGAGTCGAATCGTCAATAAAACTGACGAAGTAAGAGGCACCGCCGAGAGACTGATGCGGCATTGGGCCACAGACGTCCGAGTGGACTAAATCGAGAGGTCTCGTTTCTCTTGGTGCTTATGTCGGGTGTGATGCGGCTGCCTGTTTGCCATACTGGCAATGTTCGCAGAATTGATGGTCCGAGAAGGAGAGTTTAGGGATGTATCCGGCTCTAGATAGGTGCGTAATGCCGGCCTTGCTGAGGTGTCCTAATCTTCTGTGCCATAGTGATGACACAGGAATATCCACCAAAAACAGGTTACCCTCTCTGAGCATAACATGTAACGGATACAGTGAGTGTATCTTGGGTCCTCTAGCAAGCAGGAGGTTCCCCCTGTGGAGTGTCCACCCTCCCGAAGAAAAACCGGCACGAATGCCGTCTTCATCTAGTTGTCCGACTGAGATCAATGGCCTTGAGAGCTCGGGTACATGTCGGACATTGTGAAGTACAAGTGTAGAGCCACCTGCAAGGTTGAGCTCTACTGTGCCGATTCCAATGATGTCACAGTGTTGCGAGTTGCCGACTCGAACTGAGTCGGAGTGACGGATCGTATATTGCCGAAATTGGGATCGATGAGGAGTCACGTGAAATGACGCGCCCGAATCTAAGAGCCATGTGCTCGATTCTTCAGTCGTGAGCAGAACTTCTGATCCGACTGGATTTTCGATTGATAGTATATTCGGGTCGTTTGGTAGCACATCAGCTGAGAAGCTGACGTAATTGATCTCCTCATGCCGGCCACTCTTCTTGTCTGATTTCTGAGACTTGTCGTTCTTGTTCTTGAGTGCGCGGCAGTCGGCTTTGATGTGTCCGGGTTTCTTACAATAGTTGCAGATTCGATTATCCCGTGACTGGCTCCGTCTTCGCTGATTGTTCGACTGCCGTGAGGAATCTCTTCCTCGTACGTTCGATCGGTCTGTCGAACCTTGTACTACATAAGCGTCGTCTGTTGAGTCTTTGGCGAAAGACTTTCTCCGAGCTGCTTCGGTCAGGATTGCGCTCGTGACTTCGGAGTATTTAACAGCCGTGGTTGACGCGTTGCACACGGTTGTGACGAAAGTTTCCCATGATGAGGGAAGGCTGCTCATGAGTATCATTGCTCTGAGTTCATCCTCGATTGCCGTCCCCTGAGATGAGATTTGGGAGCTTATGCTTTCGTACTCATTGAGATGTGCTTGAACCGAATCTGATTCTTTCATCCGCAAGTTGTAGAGGCGCCGGATCAGAAACATCTTCGTTGCAGCGACCTTCTTTTCGTAGGTGTCCGACAGTGTTTTCCACAGTTCGAATGCTGTCGTACACGATTGCACCGTAAAGTATACCGATTCCGATAGGTGCATCCGAATCATGGCGCGGACGATTCTGTCCAGCTTCTGCCACTCAATTGGTTTGTATCCTTCTGGAGGTGCTTCATTTTCGATGGGATCGATTTGCCCCTTGACTATGAGATAGTCCTGCATTTGCTCCTTCCAGAAGTTGAAGTTCGATCCATCGAACTTTCGTAGACTCATTTCTGACGAGCCGGATGTTGATGTCATGACTCTGCCCTAAGTCGGCTACGAACTTTGGTGAAGTGCAGCGGTTTGGCCCACTCAGTGTCGTTCTAGCCGAAGTTGGATACAAGTGATGTTGATTATGGAGAATCGGGGATTTGGTTCGGATTGACTACCGACAACTGTCTTAGTCGAGTTGAACCTAGATTTAACGATCCGACAGTACTTCAAGCCGATTCGGTTTCGGTTGACTGCAACGGTGAGAGCAATGGAACCGACTGGTCCTTGCGATTATTGTCCAATCGAATGAAACACGAACTGGGGTTGTCCTTGAAGTCGTCGTTGTGCAGGAAGCCCACCTCAAGCAGTTACGATCAAGGAAGTAGAGTACAGCCGACTGGCTTACTCCGAGTGATGATCTAACGCAGCGAGATTCAAGCTTGTGTTTGCCTACTTTCTTCTCTGTTTCTTCGAATGACGCAAGAAACCGAATGCTTTGCAGACTAGGATGAAGCGAAAGGCCGAATACTGTGCAGGCTGTGATGACGGCCGACAGCGGGTTGAGGGACCTCGCTCTGATACCAAATGTTGAAGACAAGGCCGTGTCAATGCGGAAGATCAAGTAGCATTCGATTGGGGTTGAGTACCTGCGTATGACAGTTTCCAAGATCGTGCACAGAGATAGAGAGGGAGAGAGAGAGGAGGCACAAAAGACTCTTTCTATTCAATAGAAACAATAATACAACCAACCTTACAAAAAGGTTACTAGGTCACTTTATATAGTGACAAACTTAGGGCAACTACCATTTATGCTAATTACACAAATGGCCCAAACTTGAGCTATACAAAGGGATAGTGTGAGTACGTCCATTATACACTTGTATTCGACAACCAGGGAGGACAATCACCTCGTATGCAGACTAAAGAAAAGTCTATATGGCCTCAAACAAGCACCGAGAATGTGGTACCAGAATTTTGACTCCCAGATAAGGCAGCTTGGATTCAACAGATTAGACTCCGACCCATGCATGTATGTTCGGCAACTGGCCGACGAGTCCAGGATCTATCTGATCCTTTATGTCGACGACATGTTGATTCCAGGGAGCAATCAAGCAGAGATCGGAAAGCTCAAGCAGAGCCTTCACGCAAAGTTTGCGATGAAGGAACTAGGAAAAGCCCGACACATATTGGGCATGAGGATAGAGCGAAATTGGACGACCAAGACTCTCCGACTCTCCCAATCCGACTACATCCGCAAGGTGCTGAAGTGCTTCAACATGGAGAACGTGAAGCCAACACCGACACTGCTTCCGACGTCGATCAGACTATTGGATAGAGACTCTCCTACAACGGACAATGAGAGAGAGCTTAATGGAAAGATACCCTATGCATCGGCAGTAGGAAGTATCATGTAGGCAATGGTGGCGACCCGACCCGACCTAGCCTATGCCGTAGGGGTAGTCAGCCGGTACATGTCAAACCCAGGAAAGAAGCATTGGGAGGCCGTCAAGCACATTCTTAGGTATTTGAAAGGAACCACGGATGCACAACTGACATTCGGTTCGACAACATCAACCGAAGTCGAAGGCTACACCGATTCCGAGTACGCTGGAAACACAGATAATCAGAAATCGACATCAAGCTACATATTCACCTATGGTGGTGGTGCAATATCATGGAGGTCGAAACATCAAGAGTGCACGACTCTGTCTACCACAGAAGTCGAGTACATAGCAGCATCGAAGCAACAAAGGAAGCGATATGGCTGCACCAACTGTCTGCCGACTTCTGAACTGCAAACCGAATAGACCGACCAACGCTAACCATGTATTGCGACTCACAACGCGCAATACAGCTCATCAACAATCCCGTCTACCATGTCAAGACGAAGCACATTGAGGTGAGGTATCATCATATCCGAGAGCTCGTGATTGAGAAGAAACTCGAAGTCCGGAAGATCGACACCGAGGAGAACATCGCCGATTGCCTGACGAAGCCACTCCTAGATCAACGCTTCGGAATGCTAAGGACGAAGATGGGGCTACGACAAGCGACCGAGCAGAAGAAAGCCGAACGAGGAGCAGAAGGTAAGAGCGGACCAACACTCATACTATACCTCTGCCGATTCGGCTACTTGCCGACAGACTTGTAACATAAGATCCAGTTAAATTTGTAATCTAGGTTTACGGGAGAGATAACCCCAAGCACTTGTACATGCAAGAAAGAGTAGTCCTTTTACGGGGGAGTTTGTTGGCATAAAAGGCTGACTTCTTCCAAGTTGTATCCTGTAGAAAGTAGCGTGCGGAAGCAAGTATGAAGACCGAACAGAAGAGAGGAAACTCAGGTTTAATGGAGAGCTTGGGCTTACGCAGTATACGCGGGAGAGACACAGAGAGAAAGACAAAAAACTATATTTCACAATAATACTCAATCTCTCTGTACATAAGACGTGCTCAGTGAGCACTTTTATACAAGTCCTAAAAGGACTGACCGAAGTACTGACAGTACTTCAATGCTCATCGAGAGCCCCTACACTAACTCCCAAATATATTCCTCACGGAATATCTTTCCTAACGATCTAACCGATCGTTCCCAACCGATCCGGTCCTCGGCTTCTTCAGCCGATCCGGCCGATGTTGAGCTTGTCTCTCAACACTCCCCCTCAAGCTCAACTTGAGGCTCTTCGGGATCCTCGGGCTCACGGCTCCGGTTCCTCCTGGCTTCACGCCTCGCTCGCGCTCCTCGACCTGTTCATCTCCGCACGCTTCGACCCTTCCGGTCGGCTTGTATGCTTATGCGGCCTTTATCACCTCTTCTGCTGTTGCGGTGTCGATGCTTCTCCTGCTGCCTTTTCTTCCGCTTGGGCCTTGGTTGATTTAGCGTATCTAAATCAAACATCCGAACAGACTCGGTTACCTCCGATCGGTTTTCGCTCTCGTTCGAGTTGGTTGTCTCCAACTCGTCTTCGGTCTTCTCGCCCTCGATGGCGTCATCTCCCCTATCCGTGGTTGGCTTCGGCTCTTTCCTTCGGCTGCTCCCCTTCTGTCCGCTTCCCAACTTTTCCGTGGGTCCGCCCTCGGCTTCTTCAGCCAATCCAAAGTCGAACTTGTCAACCGACTCGGTGTCGTGGTCTCCACTCCTTTCCTGTTGCCTTGCTTGGTCGCTCGGGACTGTTCTCCCCCTCAAGTTCGACACGTCAAGGTGACGCAATCCGAGCGCACTTGAGAATTGCCGCAACTTGTCCAGACCAAGAGGCTTGGTGAAGATGTCGGCAGCCTGCCGATCCGTCGGAACGTACTGAAGTTCGACTTCACTGGAAAGGACACGCTCACGGACGAAATGGTAATGCACCTCAATGTGCTTGGTCCGTGCGTGGAAAACGGGGTTCTTCGCGAGCTGGATGCTGCTGAGGTTGTCGCAGTAGATCGTCGTTGGATCTGACACCTCCTCTTGCAGGTCCTTAAGTAGCCGCTTCAACCATATGGCTTCGCATGTCGCGACAACCGCTCCTCGGTACTCAGCTTCAGTGCTCGATAGTGCAATTGTCGGCTGCTTCTTACTGCTCCACGCTATCGCAGCACTCCCGAGAGAGAACGCGTATCCAGATGTGGATCGGCGATCGGCGGCGTCGCCAGCCCAATCAACATCGGTGTAGCCGACTAACTGCACGGCTGCACCGGTCCGATATAGCAGTCCTCGGTCCTTAGTGCCGTTGACATACCGAAGTATGCGTTGCACGCACTGAAGGTGCTCCTCGGTAGGTCGCGCCATGAACTGACTAATCACCCCAACCAGATAATTGAGGTCGGGTCGGGTGATGGTCAAGTATATGAGGCTTCCGAAAAATTGTCGGAACCTCGTCGGGTCGCATACCTTTCCCGTATCGGGACGAAGCTTCACGGTTCTATCCAGAGGAGTCGAGACGGACTTACAGTCGGCCATCCCAAGCTTGAAGAGCATACTCAGCACGTAATGACGTTGGCTGATCAATATGCCTTCGGGGGTACGGATCACTTTGATCCCGAGGAAGTAATGAAGGTCCCCCAGATCCTTCATGTCGAACGATGCCGCAAGCTGGAGCTTCACGCGGTCGATTTCACCTAGGTCGGCGCCGGTGATGACCAAGTCATCAACATACAGTAAAATACTAACCGGTCCGAGTCGACCTTTCCGGATGAACAGGGAAGAGTCCGATTTTGACGTGAAGAAGCCCATCCGACGCAGTTGTTGCGTGATCTTCGCGTTCCAGGCACGCGAGGCTTGCTTCAGTCCGTAAAGGGACTTCTTCAATCGGCATACTGCCGAGGAGTTCGTTCCGGAGTGAAATCCGGGGGGCTGTACCATGTACACCTGTTCCTCAAGGTCACCTTGCAGGAACGCATTCTTTACATCCATCTGATGTAAGTGCCACCCCTTCGCCGCAGCTACTGCCAGCAAAACACTGACGGTCGTCATTTTCATGACCGGTGCAAACGTCTCATCGTAGTCGATGCCGTGCTTCTGCGCGTAGCCCTTTGCCACTAGCCGAGCCTTGTACCGGTTGACCGAGCCATCGGTGTTGTACTTGACCTTGTACACCCATCTACACCCGATCGGCTTTACACCCTTTGGTGCGTCAACTAGGTCCCAAGTCTCGTTCTCCGCCAATGCGTGCATCTCTTCCTCAATCGCGGCACGCCAATTCACGTCTTTAGCCGCTTCTGCGTAGCTCCCTGGCTCATGCACTTCCGCCACACGGGTCATGTACGCATAATGATGCGCCATGTACTCGTTGTATCCGAACCGCACAACTGGGTTCTTTTGGTGGGTAGATCGGTGTAATCTCACATTAGCCGATGTCGAGGCCTTCTCGGTTGATGCGGTCTTTACCTTTAAGGACCTGTCACCGGTTCCCTCAGAGTCGGACTCGCGTCAGTCTGACTCGTTCCTATCCATGCCGGAATCCGACACCTTTTTTCCCTCCTTTCTCTTTGCGTGTAAGCCGTCTCCTCGGCTTCCTACGCGGGGAATGCACGGCCGAGTCTCCACTACTCGCCGGCTCTTCATCGGACTGGTTGTACCGACTCAGTCGTCCAATCGGTCCGCTTAACCAGATTGAAATCGGACTCTCTTCGTGGGTCTCGATTTCGGGCACATCTGGAGGCATCTCGGCCTTGCTGAACTCATCGTCAGAACTTGGATTGGACTCGGGGTTCAGAGTCGGGGGCTTGTACCAGGACGCGGACTCGTCAACCACAACGTCGCGGCTAACACGCGCTTGTTTGGTGCGAGGGTTATAGCACTTATAACCCTTCTGCTCGTCCGAGTAACCGACCAAGATGCATTTCTCGGCCTTTGCGTCCAGCTTCCTCCTTTTCTCCTTCGGTACATGCACATACGCAATGCTACCGAACACCGTCAAGTGTCGTAAGTTCGGCTTCGTTCCGAAATATAGCTCGTGCGCGGACACTTTGTCTCCAATCCGGTTCTGGATGTATACCGCGGTCCTTACCGCCTCGGCCCAGTAGAACTTGGGCAAGCTCTTCTCCTCTAGCATTGCCCGTGCCGCTTCCACAATCGACCGATTCCTCCTCTCGGCCACGCCGTTCTGCTCTAGCGTGTATCTACAACTGAATTCGCGCCGAATTCCCATTTGTTGTAGATAACCGTTGAATTGGCCGGAAAAGTACTCTTTCCCGCCATCCGACCTCAGGCACTTGATCTTTCTTCCCGTTTCGGCTTCCACGAACTCCTTGAGGTCCCGGAAACAGTCGAAGACTTTGCTCTTCCTCTCAATGAGGTAGATCCACGTGTGCCGCGTGTGGTCGTCGATGAAGGAGACGAAATATCGACTCCCGCCAAGACTAACGTTTTGTGCCAGTCCCCACACATCCGACTGTATAAGGTCGAGCTTGTTCTGGCTCCGGTTTCGCTCATTGGGGAAGGGAAGTCGGTGTTGCTGCCCGAGCTGGCAGGCTTCACAAATTTGTGCCTTTTGGCCACTAAACTTGGGCAAACCGAACACTACTTATTTCGTTTGTAGATCTTGAAGCCGCTGGTAGTTGACGTGGCCTATCCGCTTGTGCCACAAGTCGATGTCCGACTCGGTCTTTTGTCCCTTCGCGAACATTGTGGTGCCGCCGTAAGTGGAGTCGAGGATGAACATCCTCCCTTCTCTGCGCCCTTGTGCAATCACACGGCCTTCTTCCTCAATGAAGCACTCGAGGTGTGTAAACCGAACCTCCATCCCTTGGTCGACGATCTGTCCGACCGAGACCAAGTTTTTCGTGATTGTCGGGACGTGCAACACGTTCATGAGTTTCCCTTTTTGCCCGACATGGCTAAGGGGAACTTCTCCGACATTTGCGATCGGATGCGGAGTGTCGTCTCCTGTTGCGACTACTCCAGGTTGTATCGGTTTTTCAAGGTACGAGAACCACTCCTTATGGCTCGTCATGTGGTTTGACGTGCCGGAGTCTACGTACCACACCTCGTCCGATCTCGGGGTGCTCTGTTTCATTGAGTTTGCTTCGTGTCTCGTCACGAAGACAGACCCTTCTCCAGCTCTCCCGGAGTCTTCAGCGTAGTGCGATCGCTGCCGATTTCCCTTGTCGGTATGTCTGGAGCCGTTCCCGGAACTAGTTCTCTCCGAATCGGCGCGCTTCTTCCAGCACTCGCTTTCCCTGTGGTCTTTCTTGCGACAATACCAGCACTCCGCGATGGACTTCCCTTGCTGGTTCTCATCGCTTCGACTCCCCCTGTTTCCGGAGGGTCCGGAGTTGCTGTCGGCATCACTTCGGTGCCTTCTTTCTTGATCTCGTCGGCCACCTCCATTGCGTGCCGACTCGCCTCGTCCTCCACGTCCACGGGGCCTATCTCCCTCCGTATACAACATTCTACTGTCGGTGTGCGTGCTTGTAGACGCACCCGCGTGGTTCTCCTCTACCAGGAGCATCGACTGTAAGTTGAAAAAGGACGGCGTATTCTCCCGGGTACACACAGCCGTTCGGAACGCTCCGAACTTCGACGCCAAACCTCCGAGATAGATCTGGACCATCTCGCTCTCCTCGATGTTCACCTCTATGGAGGCGAGGGAGTCGCAGATATCCTTTATCTTTGAGGTATAGTCCGCCACCGACAAGTCGCGTTGTCGTAGGTTGCTCAACTCCTGTCGGAGCTGAAGCTTCCTGGCTGTGGTGCTTGCGGCGAAAATCTTCTTCAGATTTTCCCACGCACCCTTCGGCGTCTTTGCATCCCGAACATAGCTCAATAGCTGTTCGCCCACACACGACGCGAAGCAATATAGTACCCTGCTCGCTGATTGCTCCCACGACGGGAAGTCTCTGTGTGACGATTCGTGTGCCGCGTCATTAGCTCCTTCGACATAACTCTAGTAGCCGTGCCCGAGCAGGTACTGGTGCATCTTGTAAGACCAAGACGCGTAGTTGGTTCTGTCGAGCTTCTCTGTTGGAAGTGAGCTCGCCATGCCTCTATCCATCGTTCTTCTTGTTCTTCTCCGTCAAGCTGTGTCGGGTGCAGAGAGGTTCTCAATCCTCACACTCTGATACCATGTAGAAAGTAGCTTGTGGAAGCAAGTATGAAGACCGAACAGAAGAGAGGAAACTCAGGTTTAATGGAGAGCTTGGGCTTATGCAGTATACGCGGGAGAGACACAGAGAGAAAGACAAAAAACTATATTTCACAATAATACTCAATCTCTGTGTACATAAGACGTGCTCAGTGAGCACTTTTATACAAGTCCTAAAAGGACTGACCGAAGTACTAACAGTACTTCAATGCTCATCAAGAGCCCCTACACTAACTCCCAAATATATTCCTCACGGAATATCTTTCCTAACGATCTAACCGATCGGTCCCAACCGATCCGGTCCTCGGCTTCTTCAGCTGATCCGGCCGATGTTGAGCTTGTCTCTCAACATATCCGTCTAAGTGTGAACTCGTTAATAAGTTAGGGCTTAGTATATAAGCGAATACCTAACATTGTAATGAGTGACAAGGAACAAGACGATGAGCAGACGATTGTAATCTCTTAGAGAGAAAAATGCATTGTGTAGAAATAAGAAGCTTTCCATTAAAGCTCGTATCTGTGTAAATCTATATCTGCCTTCTCTATCTTCTATGTTATGTTGTTTGCTATTCATAGCCATAAGGTCCGAACACACACTTCCGCATAACTGTCGACATTAACCAACAAGATGGAGTTCATGACCCTCTCCTCCGGATGACAAGCCATCTTGGGTGGGACTTTGCTCGTGCAACACTAATTCAAGGAGTCAGGCCAAGGCCTACCATACTTGGGAGTCCCTGCCTACAACCTATTGTGAAGTAGAACCTTCTAGCACCCCTTACCTGGCAGAAGGCATCAAACCGCCATTTTGGCTGGTAATGCTTGGCTCGACATTAAGGGGTCTATGAGGCCAAGCCCCCCTTTGGCCCGCGGTTGTGTTAACCAATGCCATGACACTCTGGCGGCCACCATCGGGTTGTCCTTACCTAACCATATAAACCCCCTGATGGCAGCCTTAATCGCGTGCAAACCTGAAGGGTCCATAATCCAGCAGGAGACTGAGTGGCACATGGTGGCGAGCATCACTTGGTTTGCAATAAGAACCCTACCAACGAAGGATAGTTTAGACCTGCTCCATTGGTTCAGCTTCTTGCTTAGTTTCGCTTGCACATAGGATAATTGCGCTCCCTTGGGGATTGCCCTCCCCATCGTAAATCGGAGGTACTTGAATGTTGTCTCATCAGGGACCCATGCAAAATCAGCATGGGGATGCCACCTTGGCTTCTCTTGTTCGCTGAACCAAACGCCTTGGGTTTTATCCCGGCAGCCTAACAAAAGTCCTCAACAAGATGTTCAGCTCGCTACAAATTTGCATCATCGCCCTGCAAGAAAAGGACCATATCGTCGGCATATTCAGATAATAGAAGATCCTCAATCACATTGGGCATGGGCAATCCCCTCAGTCCGCTGCTTAGTGCTTGTAAGTAGGCAGAGAAAGCCTCGGTTACAAATAGATAGAGTTATGGGGCTAGGGGACAACCTTGTTGCACTAAGCGATGTAGTTGGAAGACGGGGCCCCTAACACCAGATACCAACACGCTACTGGTAGCAGTCCGATAGAGTGCAGAAGTGCAATTCCTCCGTTGTTGGGGAAGGCCCATAGCTCTCATCACTCTTTCCAAAAAGGGCCATAACAACATGTCGTAGGCATTCTCAAAGTCTAACATCCGAATAGCCGAGCTTGATACGACGCGATCTGCCAATGCCATAACTTCCCGAAGAAGCAGCACATTATCAAAGATACACCTACCCCTGATACACCTGTTTGATTCTCATGTATGAAGCCCGATAGGAAGCTTGCTATCCACCTAGCTAGGACCTTTGCGAGTATCTTATATATCGTGTTAAGGATCGTGATTGGACGCCATTGGCACAGCTTGAGGCTTCGCCTTGCCGCTTTAGGGATGAGGTAGATAATCCCCTCAGCTGGGTCAGTTGGCATCGCTCCTGAGGTCCAAATCTCCTGAATCCCGACTTCCAATGACGAGATAACAGTTTCTCAATGAATCTCACTAAAATCTCGTGAGAGACCATCGGGGTTGGGGCATGCACCTCTCCGCAAATCCTTAAGTGTGTCATGATATGGCAAGACTCGAACCCATGACGTTAGGTTACATAGGTCGAGATCTTGACTATTATACCATCTATTGTAATACATAAGATATTATTTTCATTTACGTTTTATTATAGAAAATTGATGTATATTCCAGATTTCTCTGAAACATTCTAGAAACTTCAAGAGTATTCCTGAGAATACTATAAAAGGAGGCACAAGGCATTATTTCGAAACCAAATCGGTTCAATGCCAGTCTTTAGCCTCCTAGCTACTATTGTATACTCTCTTCACATAATATGTATATCTTTTATCATCATTTTCTCACCCTTTCTCTCTCTCTCTCTCTCTCTCTCTCTCTCTCTCTCCTTCTCTCGAGAGTTCTACACCTCTCTTAATACTAATCCTCATCTTTTAGTGCTAATTTCTTCTCTATCTTAGTACTGATCCTGACAGTTTGAACCAAATTTCCGTCTCCTCCTTTCCTCCTCTTCCTTTTATCTTCTTCCATATCCCCTTTTTCCGGTCTTCTTTTCGGTTTCCCTCATCTTCTTACCCCTTTCTTCCCTTCATACTAATCCTCTTATCCTCCCTAGTAAAATGGAAACTGTTAGTGCTCAGGAATACCAATCTGTTAAAGGAGAAATTTGTAGCACTAGAACAAGAAAATCACTGCTTGTTGACCTTATGTGTACAACAACTTGAAGCGACTATTGTATCATTACAACAATAAGGATCAAGCACTCAAGGGATTCACAAAGAACCCACGATTGGTCTTCCTGCAGAATTTGATGGGACCCGATCATAGTTTAGAGGTTTTTTGAACCAGGTATGTTTAGTGATTCAAATGCATCCTTCTCGATATCCCACCGATGCATCATGAGTGGGACTAGTAGGCACCCTACTTAGTGGCTCAACGTTGGCATGGTTCGCTCCGTTGTTAGAAAAGGAATCTCCATTACTGAACAATTTTGAAGAATTTATAAGTGAGTTTAAAGCATGTTTTGGAGATACTGATAGCATAAGAACTGCAATCAACAAAATCCGACGATTACGCCAAGGTGATCGTCCAGCCTCCGCATACGCTACAAATTTCCGCCTACTCGCTGTTGATATCCCTTGGGATGATCAAGCATTGATGGAGCAATTTCGTTTTCAAGGATTTACTCTTGACCTTCCTCGAAGAACCAAAGTCATTCACAGAAGCAATCAGTCGCACGGTGAGATGCGACAACTGTCTTTTCGAACGACGTTCAGAATGGCAATTCCAAATGCCAAGGGCAAGATCAGAGTCCACCTACGCCTCAGTGGTAGCGAAACCTTTTCCGAGGGATTCATATAATGCATCTCCAACAAATACTCTGATTCCAATGGAAATCGACACCACACGACGTAGGGCAAATCGACTATGTCTGTATTGTGGGGGACCGGAGCATATTGTAGTGAACTGTCCCCATTAGCCAAAATGGCAGGTAAATCAAATAACCGCTAGTACTAATAGTACTAAACCCGAGTCTATTTCTCTAAGTGTGTCCGATAGTCCTAATAGCCCGAGTCTTTCAAACAAATTTGAAATCCTTAGTCAACTAGAAGAAGAGTTAAACGATTAAGTCCAGCCAAAATAGGAGTCGTTTGGTTGGACAACCCTAGATTTGTGCAACCCATTAGTGGTTCCATTTCTTCTAAGCAAGTTAGCAATGTGTTCTTAGCTCAAGTAATGGTTAGTACTAAAAGTACTCCTCCATGTCTTAGCACTCTTAGATTCCGGAGCCAACTCTTGCTTCATGGATAGGAATTTTGCCCAAGCTCATCAGATATCCCTAAGAAAACTCCCGTGTCCAACCTCTGTAGTAGTCATTGATGGTCGTCCCATCGCTTCCGGAAATATCATAGAAGAGTTAGAGCCCGTTAATATTGTCCTAGATAACTTAGCGCATGTAATATCATTTAATATAATTAGTATCCCAGAACATCCCACTGTTTTGGGATTACCATGGTTCGAATTACATAACCCAGACATAGATTGGAGAACAAGAGAAATCTGGTGTCAACAAACTCGAGGATCTACTCATAAGATTGCAACCATTTCGCTACATCAGTTGCATCAGGAAGGATGCAAGGAAGAAATGTTTCTCTTCGTAATATCAGTAAAACCCTCCATCACCACTAAAGAGGAGTCCACTGTTCAACTTCCAAAGAAGTATCGTCATTATGCAGATGTGTTCGATAAAGTACAAGCTAGTAAGCTTTCTTACCATCGACCGTATTGATTGCCCCATCGATTTGGAATCGAGAAAAGAGCCGTCATGGGGACCAATCTACAATTTGTCACCAACTGAGTTGGAAGTCCATTGAGCCTATATAGAGGAGAATTTGGCAAATGGTTTCATTCGGCATTCGAAATCTCCAGCCGGCGCACCCATTTTCTTCATCAAGAAAAAAGTTGGATCACTTCGTCTCGTTGTGGATTACCGTGGCTTGAATAAGTTCACAATCAGGAATAGGTATGCACTTCCCCTTATCTCAAGTCTTTTAGAACGGATCAATGGTGCAAGATTCTTCATGAAGATCGACTTACAGGGAGCATATAACCTCGTACAGATCCGACCAGGACATGAATGGAAGACCGCATTTCGCACCAAATATGGGCACTTCGAGTATACGGTGATGCCATTCAAGCTCACTAATGCGCCAACAGTCTACCAGCTCATGGTAAATGATATATTCCGAGATCTCTTGGATGTTTGTTTGATCATCTATTTGGATGATCTACTGGTTTATTCGAAGACCCAAGAAGAGCATGATTCTCATGTACTGTTAGTACTAAAACGACTTTGAGAACATGGTCTTTATGCAAAGTTAGAAAAATGTAGTTTTAGGTGCAACCAGGTGGAATTTCTAGGCTATTTCATCTCCACAAAAGGCATCTCCATGGATCTAGCTAAGGTCAAAATGGTGGTAGAGTGGCAAACTCCGTGTTTGTTGTGAGATGTGCAATGCTTTTTAGGCTTTGACAATTTCTACCATAAGTTTATAAAGGATTACTCAAAGCTTGTTTTGCCTCTTACACAACTTACTAAGAATTGACAATCGTTCGTTTGGTCTGAAGAAGCGGACATAGCTTTTGAGAATCTTAAGAAGGCATTTACATCGGCTCCTATTCTAGCTCACATTGATCCAGAAAAAACATTCATCATTGAAGCTGATACATCGGATTTCGCATTGGGTAACATTCTGTCACAACCAGGTAATGATGAAAAGCTACATCTTGTGGCTTTCCACTCACGCAAGTTTGACACCATCAAAATCAACTATGAAATTCATGATAAGGAGCTCTTAGCAATAGTGGACTCTTTTACACAATGGAGGCATTTTCTAGAGGGATCCTCTCATTAGGTCACCGTATTCAGTGACCACAAGAACCTTGCCTACTTTCAAGACGCTTGTGTGTTAAATCGACGTCAAGCTCGGTGGGCCCAATTCCTCACACGTTTCGACTTCAAAATTACATATCGTCCGGGGAAGCACCAAGGGAAGGTAGATGCGTCATCAAGGCGTTCGTATCTAGCACTGCGTCCCGACGAGCCAACTTTCAATAACCAAAAACAAGTAATCTTGGAACCAGCACGACTGCAAGCAACACAGGTTTTTGGCATGCCCGTGAATTCCCACGTTATCGATACCATATGTGAGGACTTGAAAATAGATGCTTTTGCCCAAGCCATTCTAGCACAAATTGATCCCTCTCGAGCATCTTGTTCACAGTCGCAACAACCAGGTACGGATTATCGACAATTCAAATACCATGATGGATTATTATTCTTTAAAAAACTCTTGTATGTTCCTAATGATTCTTGCCGCCTTCGAGTAGTCCAAAACTGTCATGAAACATATACAACTAGGCATTTTGGTAGTACTAAGACATTAGACTTAGTACAACGATCATTCTGGTGGCCCCGTATGCGGCAATTTGTCGAAGATTTTGTTCGGACTTGTGATACATGTTGCAGAGCAAAAATGCCAAGGCATCATCCATATGGTTTATTAGAACCATTACCAATTCCAAGCAAGCCGTGGCAACTGCTTGCTCTAGATTTCATCACAGATCTTCCAGTTTCGAAGGGATTTAATGCAATTCTAATAGTAGTAGATCGATATACGAAGATGACTCATTTCTTGCCATGTACTAAGATAATCTCCAGTGAAGAAACCACCGAAATTGTCATGCGTGAAGTATGTCGGCATCATGGCCTTCCTGATAGTATCATCAGCGACCGTGGACCCCAGTTCGTCTCGAAATTTTGGAAGCACCTTTTTAAAATGCTCAAGGTTGTCAAGATTCGAACTCTTGACATAACCATGTTGTAATCGAGTGTTACGTGTTAACCACACATCTAGCATATAATCATGTATATACTTCCTCATTGTAGGTTTTAGCTAGTATCATGTGCATAATTTCTCCCTTGTATTATTAACACTTGGCACATGCATGTGTACCTACTGCCTACATGCTCTATTGTATCACATGCGTGCAACAAGTATGCATGCCACTTAATATAAATAGTTGAGTTCACCTTGAAGGAATTCAAGGTGAACAACGCCAGTCATGGACATATCAATCGAGTATTCCCATTTCGCCCATCCTCTCTCCTTGATCTTCATCTCTATCTTTATGCTCTTGTTCCTCACGTCATCGCTTCGTCATAGCCTCATCATCCGTGCTTCGTCTTAGTCCGCGCTTGGTGTGTCCATGACAAAGGTCACTTGTAACCTCTCGTCTAGCTACCACCCACAAATAGACAGCCAAGTAGAACGAAGAAATCAAACGTTGGAGCAGTATCTTCGGTGCTTTCTAAGCTATCACCAGGATGACTAGGAGGATATTCTCCACTTCGCCGAATTTGCCTATAATAACTCTGTCCATGCATTGACTAAAGTTACGCCATTTTATACTTATACAGGATGTCACCCCCGGTGGTGTGTATTTGAAACACTAGAGTTACCTACAAATCCTTGTGCAGAGGATCGTTTGGAGCGGTTACGCAAGATACAAGTGGATTTATCTACTCATCTCTAGCAAGCTCAACAAACACACAAGGTTTACACGGATCGTTGTCGCGAAAATATGACGAGGATACGCAAACTTTGAGGCAGGACCCCGGGGCCTCCGACCTGAAGATATCAGATTCGTATGATTATATTAAACAATTAATGCAAAATGATAAAGATTCACAAATTTCATTAATAAAGGGAAAGAAAGATTACAATCAATCCGAAGATTGGGATTACAAAAGTTTTATCTTATGGAGATGATTAAAATAATAGATTAGAGGAAATAAGAGATTATGATTCTTGAGTGTTATAGCTTTGACGAGGAATTTTGGATTTTGAGAGATTGCTTCCGTATGGAAATTATGGTTTACTTGAGAGATAGCTTCCGTCGGGAAGATTAGGGTTATTGGCTTCGATAATATAAGAGAGCTCCCAAAGAAAAGAAAAGAAAATTAAGATAACTTGGAGAGTCCTCGGGTAGAAAAAAAATAAAAAATAAAAAATGGAATAAATATTGAGTTCTCTCTTGATCATAGCCTTTTCACTTTTTGTTGCATGGCCTCTACTTTTAGTTGCCTAGCTTTTTCTTTTGGTTGCATGTGACTGTCCACATGACCTTTACTTTTTCCATGCACTCCCTTCTTTAGTTGCTTGCGTCCACATGGCCTTTACTTTAGTTCTCTTCACCTTACTTTAGTTTGTTGCATGATCCAATCTTTCGTCCGTCCGCGTCCAAAATCGTCCGGTAGCCGGTTCCATTTTGCTTGCCGGTCGGTTCCGGTTCCGATTTTGCTTGCCGACCGGTTCCGGTTTGCTTGCCGGTTCCAGTTCCGGTTTGCTTGCCGGTTTCGGTTCCGGTTTTGCTTGCCGGCCAGTTCCAGTTTGCTTGCCGGTTCCGGTTCCGGTTTTGCTTGCCGGCCGGTTCCGATTTGCTTGCCGGTTCCGGTTCCGGTTTGCTTGCCAGTTCCGGTTCCGGTTTGCTTGCCGACCGGTCCCGGTTTGCTTGCCGGTTCCGGTTCCGGTTTGCTTGCCGGTTTCGGTTCCGGTTTTGCTTGCCGGCCAGTTCCAGTTTGCTTGCCGGTTCCGGTTTGCTTGCCGGTTCCGGTTCCGGTTTGCTTGCCGATTCCGGTTCCGGTTTTGCTTACCGACCGGTTTCCGGTTTTGCTTGTCGGCCGGTTTCCGGTTTCCATACCCGTTCTGGTTCCGGTTTTGCTTACCGGCCCGTTTCCGGTTTTAGGGATTTTGGCCACCATCATCCATCAAGACAAAGTGGCCATAGTTCTCTCAGCACAAATGAAAAATGAGGGAGCTCAAGCTTCGAATCCAATTTCTATTCTATCTCTTCTCTTGAAGATCTTGATTCTTTTACCGGCAATTGGCAAGGCAAGTGGTGTACCATCTAGTTCTACTAAATGATATGTTGCATTATCTTCCACTTTCTTCACCACATATGGCCCAAACCATCGTTGTGAGAATTTTCGAGCCGTACTATGTTGGTTATCTAGGCTACTGTCATAGACTAGCACCCAATCTCCTTCAACGATTTTCCTCGGCCGAAGTCGATGTCGTTTATCGAAGTCTTTCTTGTTCTTTAGCCTTGCATTCTTTAGCCGCGCTTTAGCCACCTCTACATCTTCCAAATTCCGCTCTAATTGTCGAATCCTCAATGCTAGAAGATCTTCTCTACTTATCTCATCTTGCCATGGCAATGCAAACCATGAAATAATACTTTGTTCTACCGGCATTATTGGCTTTTGTCCGAATATGAGCTCTGCCGGCATGTATCCCGTCACTGTGCTATGAGTAGTCCTGTCAGCCCATAATGCAAATGGCAATAGACGTGGCCATTCTCCTATTTTCCCATGCCAAGCTTTCATTAGAGCCTTCACAATTGGTCTATGTCCACGCTCCACCTTCCCATTTTCTTCTGGATTATACGCCATGGTAAGAGATAATTTGATTCCCATCCTCGAGAAGAATTCTCTAGCTTCATTGGCGTCCAACTCGCCTCTATCAGCCACTATCTTGCCGACGCATCCATATCTGCAAATAACATCTTCAAGAAGGAATCGGCATACCGATGATGTCTCCTTAGTTCTTAATGCTCGCCCTTCAACTTGATTAGTAAGATCCTCTCTCGCGAGCACAAGATACTTCATCTGCCATCGTCCCATTGGCATCATCACTATGTCCACCATCCACTTGTAATGCATAGCCAACGGGTAAGTCGGATGAAGTCCATCTCGATGGCGAATATTCGAAAACATTTGACATTCCTTACATGTTTCCACATAAGCTGCTACATCTTTGTAGATGCCCGATCACCAATATTTCTCCTTAAGCTTCGCAAACGTAGCCCATATTCCTCGATGGCCTGCAAAAACACTATCATGAAATTCGGACATTATTTTTTGTTGGTCTTCTAGCTTGCAGACAACTCTCATCGGAGTCCCATTCTTCTTTTTTGCATGCTTCCAAAGAGCTCCATCCTTAAGGAAATACTTGTATGCTTTCTTCCGAATTCGATGGAAGTCTTCCGTCGACCATGATTCATCTTTTTGGAGAGAACTCAAGTATTTCCCGATCTCCACGAATTCGCCTTCGTAGTCCTCTTCAATGAAAGTAATCAACACCCGAGCATAGGAACTTGCAAAGAAATCCAGGCCAACATCATCTTCATCAGAATGTCGATCTTCTTCTCCGTCGTATCTCGCTCGTGATAGCATGTCTGCAACGACATTACGCTTCCCAGCTACATGACGGATCTCCGGGTTGAGTGATTTGATATATGCAATCCAACGCAACATGGCAATATCCGGTGTATTGCAACCAGATATCATACCCAAAATTGGTAGGCAATCTGTCTCAATTATGACTTCTGCTCCAATAAGGTAATCACGATCAGATTTGATTGCCGAGACGATCCCCCATAGCTCCCTCTTCACTTGGGCATACCTTCTTTGCCTGTCACTTAACACTTTCGCGCCAAACCGAATTGCATATCGGTTGCAATCTTCATCTTCTTGGTTGATAACCCATCCAATTCCAATTGGACTAGTATCCACAGTCACGAAAATGGGCTTGCCGTATGAATAGTCCGCTTTCCGTAATGCAGGTGCCTCCATCAAAATTTTCTTCAGCCTTCGGATGGCGATTGTATGCTTGCTCGTCCATTCGAACATCCGCTTCTTCTTTAGTAGACCATAGAATGGCTCAGCAATGTGGGCATAGTGTGGAATCCAAATATGATAAAACGTGCATGCTCCAAGGAACCTTCGAACCTCCGTTTGGGTTACACATTCTTCTTTCATGTCTTGAATTGCATTCACCTTGAATGGCGAAGGCTTCCGACCGTATGCTCCACACAAGTGACCTACCACCAAGATCTCTGGTTGCCCGAATGCGGATTTTTCTCCCGAAAATGTCAAATTCGCATCTTCGAGCCTTTGGAGCACCTTCTCGCAATCTTTCATATGATCCATGACGAACTTTCTACATCCATCCTTATCTTTTGATTCATCCTTCTCTTCATCCGAACATCCTTTTATCGGAATATCATCTAAGAATGGCATCGTGATATCCGGGATGCAATCTTTCAAGACCTTGTTCATGGCATTCACCATATGAGCCACCGAGTTCGTTGCGCCTTGAGGTAAGGTACACATCCGCACCAACCCGATTGGAGTTCTCATGGTTGTAATGTCACGACTGTCGACCGCCAACTGAAATTGATCGTAGCTAGAGTAAAGATCGCCGATGGAGTAGATGGACCGGCCCGCAAACGCCTCAACAAATTCATCCACACTCGGACCGATTCCAGCATTCCGAATTGTCACCTTGTTGACGGGTTGAAGATCTTGAATGAATCGCAACGATCCATTCTTCTTTGGCACCGTGAACCACCTATTAGAATAAGGAGCATTCGACGGTTCTAGAATTCCCATCCTCACCTTCTCCTTTAAGAGCTCGATCAACTTCGGTAGGTGTGCTCTCGGAACCGGTATTGGTTTCAAATTCCAAGGCACATGCGGCACCGTGAAGATCACCATCGGTTCTACCGTCCTTGGATTAGCACACCCGATTTCTTGTGGAAAAAATGCGAAGGCCTTCCCATGTCTTTCAAGCATTCCACGAAACATTTGCTCCTCTTCAGGGAGGAGGAAATCCTCCCTTCCAACTCGTAGCTTTCCCTTCGTCTCTTCAATGAAGACGTGACCAATTGTATTTCGGTTCCTTAAGCTTGGATCTTTTGCAACTTCCTTCATCTTTTGCCAGCTATCTTCCGGTAGCGGAACTGCAACTGGCTTGATCTTCCTATCCACGGTTTTATATTTTGTGTTGACTTCGACTTCCTCTATCAAGATGCCTCAATGATATTCATCGATGATAGTATACATGTTGACGGAGTTAACCGAAATCACATGTCGATGGTGAGGATAGCTCAAATCCACGACTTCCTCGATTTCGCCGATGGTGTCGTTAAATGAGGCTTCCTCCAGAATATATGACACGAATTCTTCTTCTTCGATTATGCTTTCTTCTTTCAGCACCTCCTCGAAGTCTTGTATCTGACACTTTTCCTTCTTATTGAGTAGTCTAAGTTTGCATGCGCCGCCAAGTGTGACGCATGTTGCTTCTCCTTGCGATCCACACACTTTGCTTCCTTGTGGGGACTTATGATTGCTTGGACTATTTGTGCCCCATGCTTCAATAGTCCGCTTTAAAAATCCGAGGATTCGCCTCCAAGGCTATCTCGGTTCCTTTCATGATTAGCTCGAACCGTTAGGAATTGAACGAATCTTTTACTATCAAGACTCTTGACGCGCGCGAAGGCTGCTCCATTATTGAACACCTTGGTCTCCATCCGGGACGATGTTATATATGGTTGTCCTAGGATGACGGGATGTGAAGCCGAGTCTTGCACGAAGAAGTGTTGATCAATCTCTACATCCCCGATCGTGACCTTAACGTTGGGGCAAGCTCCGTACAAGTCCTCCGTAGCCTTCGTCGCCGCTCGAATCTTCCTTTCTTATAGAACTCGGTCGACATGAGGTTAATCTCAGAGCCATGGTCAATCAAAGCGACCACGGTCTCTTTCTTCTCCCCGATCTTCACCGGTGTCTCTGTTGTCGCTCTTGCCCAATGAGGCCGCGAGTAATGGCTATCCGCCACCACTTCTTCTTCTTCCTCCTCTTCCGATCTTGCCATGGTTATGGCACTTGTTTTGACCTCCTCTTCATCAGATTGTTGTCGCTTCCTCTTAATAAGGTCCACGATAGTATCATGGAACTCCTTCTTCGCGATCCCAAGTAGCTCTCTCAAGGTAAGGTCGACATGACTATCTAAAACCTTCTCCTCAAGGACCTTCCGCAAGTTAGTTGTTTGTTCTATGTCCGACCTTAGCTTGTAAGTCGGTGCCGCTCGTTCTTTTCCTTTCTTCGTTGATTCTTCGACTTCCATCCGAGCAGGTTGGCTCGATCCACCGGGCTTCATGTTTGTTTCACCAATCTCTTTTCTTGGGATAGGTTGGGGTGGCCCTTCTTTACCTCCGTTCCTCGTGTTAGGTCGCTTTGATGTGCCATCTTCTTCACCAGTTCTCTTCCTCTTCTCTTCGACAAGGGCTTCATAGGTGTCACACACAACCTCCGCAAAGCTTGTGTTTTCATCGATTGGATCTGACCATCCAGTTGCTCATCGCACGTTTCGGTCAGCAAGTTTTAGATCCTCCGAATCGATTTTGCCTTTTTCTTCGCACTCGAAAACCGTTGGCCAAAACCCAGCTCCTGGCTTGATCATTTTAAGATTCTCTTTTCCAACTCATATCCCAGCCGAAGCGGCATAGTGCATAGCCTCCACATGCCTTGCATCTTCTTCTTCTACAATCTTTTTCAGCCCACCTCTTCCGAAGTTCACTCGTAGTGGCTTCCGGGTCTCGCTTGAGTGAATCATGTTGCCGTCCAAATAGACGACATTCTTGCGGATTGCATCTTGCAAGTCAGCACATTCCCTTCGTGAGTGTTCAAAGCTATCACACCACACACATCTATACGCATCTTTTCCCTTGGGCCCGCGTCGACCTAAGTTGGCTAGCGATACCGCTTCAAACTTCTTGGAGAGCTCTTCGATTATAGACTCCTCCATTGCTTTCTTGTCGAAATTGTTGATCGGCTTACCAGGCTCAATCGTCGTAGGTGCCTTCTTCCACAATTGTGGATTCTCGACCTCAGCTTCCTCTTGCCATTGTCGCCGCTTATCAAAACGGCTACAAGCCTTCTTCACCGCCGCCCAGTCCGCTACCAAACCATTTGGTTGTGTTTCATCCTCCAAGAAACTACCCAATTCTCGCCGATCTTTCGCATCCATTGCCTTTAGGAATAGCAAGACTTTATCTCCGTCGAGAACTCGTTGCTCGACACTCGGAAGTCGATGGTACTTCTGGTCGAATTCGGCATAAATTCCCGATGCACACAGATTCTTCCCTTTCTTCTCGATCCAATTCATTAACGCATGCCGAGTCATCCGCGATGCGTCTTCAAGCATGTATTCAGTGAGAAGAGCCCTTTCGAACTCCGCCCAAGTTGCATGCTCGTTTTGGATCTCCATCACGCGCTCACGGATCCCGGGTTCTACCACTCGCTTAAAGCTTGAAATTTGTTTTGGATCATGGACATCTCTTTGTTGCATCTCATTCCGGTAGGTAGCAAGGAAATTTGTGATGTTCTTCCCACCAAATCTTCCAACTGTCTCCACAGTTCGGTCAACAGCTTTGTCGACTAAAGCCTCCCGATCTCTCTCTTTCAGCATGAATTCGACGACGGACACCATGCCTTTCGCCAATTCTTCTCCTTGAGTTCCACTTGTCGAAGCCATCTTCGTACTTGATATCCTCCTACTGCCTCGCTTCACGTCGGGTTCACCAAAGATGTCGCGAAAATATGACGAGGATACGCGAACTTTGAGGCAGGACCCCGAGGCCTCCGACCAGAAGATATCAGATTCGTATGATTATATTAAACAATTAATGCAAAATGATAAAGATTCACAAATTTCATTAATAAAGGGAAAGAAAGATTACAATCAATCCGAAGATTGGGATTACAAAAGTTTTATCTTATGGAGATGATTAAAATAATAGATTAGAGGAAATAAGAGATTATGATTCTTGAGTGTTATAGCTTTGATGAGGAATTTTGGATTTTGAGAGATTGCTTCCGTATGGAAATTATGGTTTACTTGAGAGATAGCTTCCGTCGGGAAGATTAGGGTTATTGGCTTCGATAATATAAGAGAGCTCCCAAAGAAAAGAAAAGAAAATTAAGATAACCTGGAGAGTCCTCGGGTAGAAAAAAAATAAAAAATAAAAAATGGAATAAATATCGAGTTCTCTCTTCATCATAGCCTTTTCACTTTTTGTTGCATGGCCTCTACTTTTAGTTGCCTAGCTTTTTCTTTTGGTTGCATGTGACTGTCCACATGACCTTTACTTTTTCCATGCACTCCCTTATTTAGTTGCTTGCGTCCACATGGCCTTTACTTTAGTTCTCTTCACTTTACTTTAGTTTGTTGCATGATCCAATCTTTCGTCCGTCCGTGTCCAAAATCGTCCGGTAGCCGGTTCCATTTTGCTTGCCGGTCGGTTCCGGTTCCGATTTTGCTTGCCGGTCGGTTCCGGTTCCGGTTTGCTTGCCGGTTCCGGTTCCGGTTTGCTTGCCGGCCGGTTCCAGTTTGCTTGCCGGTTCCGGTTCCGGTTTGCTTGCCGATTCCGGTTCCGGTTTTGCTTACCGGCCGGTTTCCGGTTTTGCTTGCCGGCCGGTTTCCGGTTTCCATACCCGTTCCGGTTCCGGTTTTGCTTACCGGCCCGTTTCCGGTTTTAGGGATTTTGGCCACCATCATCAATCAAGACAAAGTGGCCATAGTTCTCTCAGCACTAATAAAAAATGAGGGAGCTCAAGGTGTTTATATAGCCAGGGCCTTAACTTTCCTATCTATGTGGGATAGTTCTAATTTCTCTATCTAATTAAACTTCATTTTCCCATAACTTGATATGTATTTCTCCATTTTGTATATAGTAAAATACATTTTGAAGCTCTTGAGTATATCCATCTTTCTATAGTAAGCTACTAATCTAATCTATAATAATTATTTCATTATTTTTTTACATAGTGTGTGAAGATTCACACGACATCGTCATTGGCTTCCATCCTGTTTTAACGTCGGAGATCAGGTATGACTACTACGACGACACATCAAGACTACTCGCGCATGTGAGAAGTTGGATTATCGGCGATCGGCAAAATTGTTTAGTAATGGAGATTCTTTTTCTAACTGCGGAGCGAACCATGCCAACGCTAAGCCACTTAACAACATGCCTACTAAACCCACTCGTGATGCATAGGTGGGATATCGGGAAGGATGCATTTGAATAACTAGTCGTACTTGATTATGGAACCCTCTAAACTGCGATCGCATTCCATCGAATTTCATGGGAAGGCCGATCTTGGGTTCTTTATGAATCCCTTGTTTTCGGGTCCTTATTGTTGCATCGCTACGATGGTTGCTTCGAGTTGTTGCACACACAATGCAAGTTCCCCATGTTGTTGTTGCGTTTGCTGCTTTTCTAAGAAGATTTGTTGAAGATCCCCCAACAACCGTTGATTTTCTTGTTCCAAAGCAAGGAACTTCTCTTTCTAGCATTGCAACTCCGAGAAAACATATTGATATTCTTGAGCGCTAACAGTGGCCATGGGATGAGAGGGAAGAGGAATAAGAGATTAGTATGAAGGGAGGGAGACAGAAGAGGACCAAAATCAGTTCAAATTGTTAGGATCAGTACTAAGACAGAGAAGGAATTAGTACTAAAAGATGAGGATTAGTACTAAGAGAGACGTAGAACTCTCGAGAGAAGGAAAGAGTGAGCGAGAGAGAGAGATAGAGTGAGAGAAAGGGTGTGAGAGAATGATGATAAATGATATATATTATGTGAAGAGAGTATGCAATAGTAGCTAGGAGGCTTAAGATTGGCGTTGAACCAATTTGGTTCGAAATAATGCCTTGTGCCTCCTTTTATAGTGTTCTTAGGAGTACTCCTGTAGTTTCTAGAATGTTCCAAAGAAATATGGAATATACATCAATTTTCTATAATAAAACATAATGAAAATAATATTCTATATATTATAATGTATGGTCTAATGGTCAAGAGCTTGACCCATGTAGCATAAGGTCATGGGTTCGAGTCTTGTCATATCATGACACTTAGATCCTTCATTTCGAATGATGTCGCAAGCTGAGACTTTACTCGGACGATTTCTTTGAGGTCGGCACCGGCAATGATTAAATCATCAACATATAGCAGTATGCTAATTTGGCCGGTTTGACTCGGCCAAATGAACAATGAAGAGTTCGATTTTGATGGAGCAAACCCCATCCTACGCAACCGTTGCGTTATCTTCGCGTTCCAGGCACACGGGGCTTGGTTGAGTCCATACAATGACTTCTGTGATCGGCAAACTGCTGAGGTGTTTCATTCAGATAGAAATCTGAGGGGTTGTACCATGTACACTTGTTCCTCAAGATCGCCTTGTAGGAACACGTTCATTACATCCGTTTGATGTAAGTGACACCCCATTGCCGCTGCTACCGTCATCAATACACAAACATTTGTCATCTTCGTGACTGGCCTGAAGGTCTCATCGTAGGAAATGCCATGTTTTTGCATGTAGCCCTTCACCACTAATCGGGCCTTATATCGGTTGACCAAGCCGTCGGCATTGTACTTGACCTTGTACACTCACCTACATCTGATTGGCTTCACACCCTTGGGGGCGTCAAACAGGTCCCATGTCTCGTTCTCCGTTAGTGCGCGCATCTCTTCCTCCATAGCGGCACGCCAATTCGCGTCCTTCGCAACCATTTCTGCGTAGCACTCTGGCTCACGCACATTTGCCACATTCGCCAAATATACATAATGATGCACCATATAATCATTATACTCGTACCAAACTACAAGATTCTTCTGGTGGGTGGATCAAGTATGTTCTGGTTCGCCAATTTTGTGGCCCTCTCGGCCGACTTCGACCTTGTTTTCGGAGGTCCCTCCTTGCTTCTAGCCGTTTCGGATTCACTTCGATCCGACGTTTCGTCTGCTGTGCCATACTCTGGCACCTTCATCTTCCCCTCCTCCTTGTGCGTAAACCGTCTCCTAGGTTTCTGGCGCGGGGTTTGCACGACCGAGTCTCCACTGTTCGCCAGCTCATCATCTGACTCGTCAATCCGACTCAGTCGCTCATTTGGCCCACTTAGCCAAAATGAGATCGGACTCTCTTCTAGAGTTCTGACTTCTTCTTCCACTAAGGGCATCTCGGCCTCACTGGCCTCATCCCCAGAATTTGGAATGGAGTGGATGGGAGTTGGAGGTGAAGATAAGTACCATGAAGCCAACTCGTCGAAAATTACATCTTGGCTTACTTGGGACCTCTTTCATTCGGGGGTTATAACACTTATAACCCTTCTTCTCATCCAAGTAGCCGATGAGAATGCAGTTCTTGGCTTTCGCGTCTAACTTCTTCCGCTTCTCTTTTGGCACATGCACATACACAATGCTACCGAAAACCCTCAAGTGTGCCAAATTCGGTTTCTTTCCGAAATACAGCTCGTGTGGTGACATTCCTCCATTGCAAAAGTCTGATTTTGCAAGTATACTACCATCCTGATGGCTTTAACCCAGTAAAACTTCGGCATATGCTTCTCTTCAAGCATTTCCCTAACCGCTTCTTCGATCGTCCGATTCTTCCTTTCGGCCACGCCTTTCTGCTACGACGTGTATTTGTAGGAGAATTCATGTCGAATTACCTCCTTTCGTAGGTAGCTAGAGAACTAGTTAGAAAAGTACTCTTTCCCGCTATCAGACCTTAGGCACTTGATTTCTTAGTCTGTATACCATTGCGCAAGGATTTTCACCTTCAAGAAGCAGGAGAATACTTCGCTTTTCTTCTCGATCAAACACATCCAAGTGTGCCGAGTGTAGTCAACGATGAAGGTTACAAAGTAACGTCTTCCATAGACTCACGTTTTGCACCGGTCCCCATACATCCGAATGGATCAAATTGAGCTTGTTTTAGCTCTGATTTCTTTCCTTTGGGAACAAAAGTCAGTGATGTTTCCCTAATTGGTAGGCTTCGCGGACTTGGTCCTATCAGCCACTGAATTTTTGCAGGCAAAAAATGATGTTTTTGTCTGCATCTCTCGAAGCCGTGAGAAATTAACGTGGTAGAACCGCTTGTGCCACAAGTCAATACTCGGTTTGACTTTCTGCCCTTTCGTGAACATAGCGCTGCCTACGTCGTTGGTCTCGAGGATGAACATCCTTCCTTCTCAGCGGCCTTGCGTGATTATCTTGCCTTCTTCTTTGATGAAGAACCCGAAATGAGTAAATCAAACTTGCATGCCCTGATCGACAATCTGTCCGACCGACACCAAATTCTTGGTGATTGTGGGCACATGCAAGAGATTCCTCATGATTCCCTTTTGGCCGACATGGCTCAGAGGCACATTTCCTATGTGTTCAATAGGGTGAGGGGTGTCACCGCTAGTTTTGATGACTCCCGACTGCTCAGGTTTTTCCAGAGTCAAGAACCACTCCTTGTGATTCATCATGTGGTTCGACGCACCCAAGTCCATATAACACACCTCATTTGACCTTGAGGTGTTCACCACCATTGAGTTAGCTTTGTGCTTCATCACAAAGGTTGGGCCCGCTTCGGCTCGCCCTGAGCCTTCGGCGTAGTGCGATCTTTGACGCCTATCCACGTCTCCTCGGCTCGATCCGGCCTTGTCCGAATCGGCTTGCTTTTTCCAATGCTCGCTCTCTCTATGGCCCTTCCGACCACAGTACCAACAATCCATTGTGGCCTATCCTTGCCGACTTCTAGCGCCGCCCTGAGTCCCCCTACCTGTGGAGGTTCCAGAATTGTTGTCGGCATTTCGATTATGCCTCGAGTTCTACTCTTGTCGGCCGGCCACCTTCATTGTGCGCTGACTTGGCTTGTCCACCATGACCATAGGGCCGATCAGCCTCCGTGTACGTACTCGTTGACGCACCCGAATGTTTTTCTTCCTTCGTGTAGACCGCCGTTCGGAATGCTCGAAACTTTGACGCCCACCATATGAGAAAAACCTGCACCATTTCTTCCTCGATGTTCACGTTGATAGAGGCGAGGGAGTCGTAGATCTTTTTGATCTTGGCGGTGTAGTCAGCCACTGACATCTCTCTTTGTCAGAAATTGGTCAAATCCTATCTGCGTTGAAGCTTTCTGGCTCTGGTGCTCGTGGTGAAAATCTTTTTTAGATTTCCCCAAGCATCCTTCGATGTCCTGACATACCTAATGTAGCTCAAATGTTGATCGCTCACACAGGAAGCAAAGCAGAAGAGAACTGTGCTTAGCGCTTGTTCCCAGGCCGGGAAATCTCATTGTGTCTACTCGGGTGCTGCATCATTAGCTCCTTCTAGATAACTCCAGTAACCGTGCTTGAGCAGGTACTGGTGTATCTTGTACGACCAAGATGCGTAGTTGGTCCTATCGAGCTTCTTGGTTGAAAGCGAGCTTCCCATTCCTCTATCCATGTTCCTATCTTTTCTTTTCTGAAAATGAGAAAACGTTTCTCTGTCTTGTTCGCTTGCTTTTCTGTCGTCTGCAAAGGATTTTCAACCCTCGCATTCTGATACCATGTGAAAGAATACGTGTGCCAAAAGTGTGTGCGATATGTTGGGAAACAGGTCCCTCCGAATGGGATCCGGGTGAGAACTGGACGATTCGGGTCAGACAAGCTGAAGGAAAGGACCGGACCGGATGGATCTGGATGATATCCGAAAACCTGATCGGATGGATCCGATTGGTATTTGGTCAGACATTAGTTTATGTATATGTTCCGATGTGACTGTTTCAGGTCATATTTGTAAATAGCCCCAAAGTTATATATGTATAGATATAACTAGGGCAACACTGTTTTGTGTTGTTGTTAATATAGTGAACTTGTATAGAGAGAGAGAGAGAGATTTTTGTTGTAACGTCCTGTTGGCGAAGATATAGACCTAGAGGTCGTTGCTTTTGAGTCTCATTCTGTTGTACCCCTTCTCTCATAGTGATAGTTGGAGTTTGTGGGCTCCCGTGATTTTTCCCAATTAGGGTTTTCCACGTTAACATATGGTGTCATCTCTTCTATCCTGTTGAGTGCATTGCTATTTTCTGTTTATTTCTTCTATCGTTTGTTTGAGACTCGGTTGTGGCCGAGCACTATTACTATCAATCTGGTATCTGAGAATGGAAGATCCATTCGGTGGCATGTTCAAGCTCATCGACTCCAACTACCTAGTTTGGAAGCCGAAGATGAGGGACATGTTAGTGGTCAATGATCTCTGGCTGCCAAAGCACAATTTGGAGACAAAAGACTGGACAAGATAGATAACACAACTTGGGAGGTGATGCATATGAAAAAGATAACATACATAAGATGCTTCATTGACATGAGCCTGTGCAACAACTTCAACGAAGAAAGTAAGGCTCATGTGCTCCGGGAGAAAATCACTACCATGCTAGAGAGTAAAAACACTATGAATCGGGTCTCAATATTCCGGAAGTTAGTGAGACTCTAACACCAAGATGGATCCAGTATGGAGGAGCACATGAATGCCTTTTAGGGGTTGATAAACCAAACAACCTCATTGGATGTACCTCTGGCCGACGAGGTACTCATGTTGCTGCTGCTCAGTTCCCTCCCGGATAGTTGAGAGATGCTAGTTGTCACCTTGGGCAACGTAGGGACGGAAGGAAAACATCTATCCCTAGCAAGTGTAAAATCAAGCCTATTGGATGAAGAAGCTCGTCGGAAGGACTGGGACTCTAGAACCGATCCGAAGGCCTTCGTTACAGAAGATCACTATAACCAGGGAAGAGGCCTGAATTGGAGTCCCTAGAACCGGGACAAATCGGGGACGAGGTCTAAGTGAAGGGGTAGGCCCACCTGCTTCTACTATGGGAAGCCGGTTGACTTCCAAAAGAATTGCCGACAATTCTAGAAAGCCAAAGGGGGGAGCCAACGGTTCAGAACCGAAGAGGACTTTGGAGTGAAGAGGGACGTCGACAATCGTGACAAGTGAGCAAGAACGACTGCTCATCACCGAGGAAAATGAGCTGCACCTTGTCAGCGACGAGATGACATGGGTGGTCGATTCCGGAGCGTCGTTCCATCTAACCCCTGACCAGAAGTGCCTCACATCCTACAAAGTCGGAGATCACGGCTGTGTGAAGATGGGAAATGAACGTGCATGCTAGATTGTTGGCATAGGAGACGTGTGTTTGACAACGTCAACCGGGTGCAAGCTTCGATTGAAAGATGTCTGACACGTTTCGGAGGTTCGGTTGAACATGATATCAGCCAGACAACTAGATGATGACGACTACACAGGTAGCATCCGGAACTGAGTCATTGTAAAAAGTACCGTGCGGAAGCAAGTATGAAGACCAAACAGAAGGAAGGAAACTTAGGATTAATGGAGAGCTTGAGCTTACACGGTATACGCAGGAGAGAGAGAGAGAGAGAGAGCACAAGAATTATATTCAACAATAATACTCAGTCTGTACATAAGACGTGCTCAGTGAACACTTTTATACAAGTCCTAGAAGGATTGACCGAAGTACTGACAGTACTTCAATGCTCATCAAGAGCTCCTACACTAACTCCCAAATATATTCCTCACGGAATATCTTTCCTAACGACCTCCCGGTTTACGCACTCGGCCTAACCGATCGGTCCCAACCGATCCGGTCCTTGGCTTCTTCAGCCGATCCGGCCGATGTTGAGCTTGTCTCTCAACACTCCCCCTCAAGCTCAACTCGAGGCTCTTCGGGATCCTCGGGCTCACAGCTCCGGTTCCTCCTGGCTTCACGCCTCGCTCGCGCTCCTCGACTTGTTCGACTCCGCGTGCTTCGACCCTTCCGGTCGGCTTGTCTGCTCATGCGGCCCTTATCAGCTCTTCTGCTGTTGCGGTGTTGACGCTTCTCCTGCTGCCTTTTCTTCCACTTGGCCCTCCGTTGATTCAGCGTATCTGAATCAAACATCCGAACCGACTCGGCTACTTCTGATCGGTTTTCGCTCTCGTCCGAGTTGGCTGTCTCCAACTCGTCTTTGGTCTTCTCGTCCTCGATTGTGTCATCTCCCCCATGCGTGGTTGGCATCGGCTCTCTCCTTCAGCTGCTCCCCTTCTATCTGCTTTCGGACTTTTCCGTGGGTCCGCCCTCGGCTTCTTCAGCCGATCCAAACTCGAACTCGATAACCGAGTCAACCGACTCAGACTCGGTGTCGCGGTCTCCGCTCCTTTCCTATTGCCTTGCTTGGTCGTTTGGGACTATTCTCCCCCTCAAGTATGGCACGTCGAGGTGACGCAACCCGAGCGCACCTGAGAATTGCCGCAACTTGTCTAGACCAAGCGGCTTTGTGAAGATGTCAGTTGTCTGCCGATCCGTCGGCACGTAGTGAAGTTCGATTTCACCAGAGAGGACACGCTCATGGACGAAATGGTAGTGCACCTCAATGTGCTTGGTCCGTGCGTGGAAAACGGGGTTCTTCGCGAGCTGGATGCTGCTGAGGTTGTCGCAGTAGATCGTCGTCGGATCTGACACCTCCACGTTGTCGAGCCCTTCGGCTCCGGATCGTTGCGTGAGTCGGGTGGGAACCGCCGAGGTTTTGGACTAGGAGGAAGAGGAATACAACCTAAGGCTAGTTATGAATAATAGGAAGAGAAGTAAGATAGTAATCTCGTGAATCCCACGAGTTTAGTGTATTTTAAAACAATATTTAGATTATAAGAGTAATTTAGATGGCAAAATTCGTGAATCCCACGAATATATTAGATTGATCAATTCTTCTATATTAATCAACAACCATATACATATTTTTCTCCTCCTTATATAAAGATGGAAGAGGCTAAGCATGGCTTCATGCTTTTTCACCTAAAGTGCCCATGCACACTAAATGTGCATGTGATGTTTTGTCATTTCCTAAATATAGGGCTCGTGCACGCTAGATGTGCATGAGTCACTTTTAATGTCACGTGTAAATAAAATATTCACACTCTAAAGAATACATGATTTTTACCTTTTAATAAAGGTATGTGTAAATAAAGGTCTTATACGTATTAAATCTATATTTATAACACTAAAGATAAGTTATTATGATGGTAAAGTTGGGGTTTATCTATGTGGAGGTGCATGGTTTGAATCCTACCCTATGCACGCGATAAATTCTTTTGATATATTATTTATTTATTTATATGTATCTAAATTCAAATATATTATTTTATGGTTTTCACGTAGTGTGTGGAATACACTACGACACTCGCCCCCTCCGAACCCGCACATCCTCCGGTATGTGCCGAAGTTCTCGATTCCCCATCTCCGTCTTCACCCAAAGTTTCCTCCGATTCTCCCCTTATGTCGACTATGAGTTGTAATTCACTTTCTTCGCTTCCCGCATCACCGTGGTCCTCGTCCGATTGCTCCTCGTTGTCGGCCTTGGCTTGGATCACATAGGGTTTGTCGTCGGTCCGCTTCTTGAAAATCTTCACCCGCTTCCCGGCTATAGGCACTCGTAGTATTGTTCCATCCAACTCGGACAGTCGGTACGTTCCGTTGTCGAAGACTTTCCGAACCTCGTATGGCCCGAACCACCTTTTCGAGAATTTCCGCATCGTTGTATGTTGATGGTCCAAACTACTGTCATAGACGATCACCCAGTCTCCTTCTTCAATCCTCCTCGGTCGTAGTCGGTGCTTTGTGTCGAACCGGCTTTTGTTCCTTAATCGTGCTTCTTGTTGTCGGCGTATTGCTTCCGCTATGTCTGCCGATCTCCCCTCTAGTTGTCGTATCCGGACCGCTAGTAGTTCTTCCCGGCTGATCTCTTCCTTCCACGGTAGCACTGTCCATGTTGCGATCACGGTTTCCGTCGGCATTACCGGTGCTTGTCCGGTCATGAGTTCTGCCGACATGTACCCGGTTATGGAGCTATGCGTCGTCCGATCCGCCCATAGTGCATACGGAAGCATCTGCGGCCAGTCCTTCACCTTTCCATCGCATGCCTTTGCAAGTGCTTTCACGATCGGACTATGTCCTCGTTCGATTTTCCCGTTGGCCTCCGGATTGTATGCCGTTGTCAGCGATAACCGAACTCCGTGTTTGGCGAAGAATCCCCTAGCTTTGTCCGAGTCGAGTTCCCCCCGGTCCGCAATCACTTGTCCTACGCACCCGTACCTACAAAATACTTCCTCCAAAAGAAATTGGCATACCGCGGAACACGTTTTCCTCTGAAGTGCTCGACCTTCTACTTGATTCGTGAGATCTTCCCGAGCTAATACCAAGTATTTCTTTTGTCCGATCCCGGTCGGCATGGCCACTATGTCAACCATCCACTTGAAGTTGATTGTCGGTGAGAATGTCGGATGTAACTCATCTCGATGTCGAACCCCGGAGTAGACTTGACATTTCTCGCAGCTCTCTGTGAACTCCGCGACATCTTTGTACATTTTCTTCCACCAATATTTTTGCTTGATCTTCACAAATGTTGCCCATGTTCCACGGTGTCCAGCCCAATCGGATTCGTGAAACTCGGACATTATCCGGTCTTGTTGCTCTTTTGTCCCGACTACTCGAAGCGGTATACCATCCGGTCTTTTAGGCGCCCTCCATATTAATCCGTTTTCCAAGAAGAACTTTTGGACTTGCCTCTTCTTCCTTCGGATCTCGGCTCTTCTTCCTTTATCGTTTGTCGAGTCCTCGGCCTCTTGTAACATCTTTCCGATCATCAAACTTTCTCCCTCATATTCTTCTTCCCGAAATTCTCGGATTACGTTCACTCGGCATATGTGCTCCGACGCGAAGTAGTCTTCGGAAACTTCTTCATTATCCGATTCGGTTATGTCGTCTCCGAACCGAGCCCTTGATAACATATCCGCTATCGTGTTTTCCTTCCCCGAGATGTGTCGAACCTCCGGATTAAGCGACTTGATATATGCAACCCACCTTAGCATAGCTACATCTGGTATCGTACAACACCGCATCATCCCGAGTATCGGAAGACAATCCGTCTCGATCACCACTTCGGCTCTGATCAAATAATCCCGATCCGATTTTATCGCCGACACGACTCCCCACAGTTCTCTTTTGACTTGTGCATTTCCACATTGCCTTTCGTTGAGAACCTTTGCTCCGAATCGGATCGGATACCGCGAACCATCCGAGTCGGCTTGATTGATGACCCACCCGATACCGGTTGGACTTGTATCAACCGTTACTATGATCGGTCGGTCGTAGCTCGGCTTCTTAAGTGCTTCCGCCCTCCGAAGTGTCTTCTTCAATTTCTTCATGGCTTTGGTGTGTTCCGGTTTCCATTCGAATTTCTTACCTTTCCGCAACAAGTGGTAGAGCAGGTCCGCTATATGTGCGTAGTGCGGAATCCATATGTGATAGAATGCACATGCACCGAGAAACCTTCGGACTTCGGATGTTGACTCGCATACTTCCTCCATAGCTTGAATCGCATCGATCTTTGTTGGTGACGGTCTTCGGCCGTAGGGCCCACATAGATGTCCGACCACCAATATTTCTTCTTGCCCGAATGCCGATTTCTCCCCGGAAAGTGTTAGGTGCACATCTTCTAGCTTTCGCAACACTTTCTCGCAATCATGAATATGGTCGACCACGAACTTTCGGCATCCCCGATCATCCATAGTCTCATCTTTTTCTTCTACTGCGCATCCTTTCATCGGAATGTCATCGAGGAACGGCATCGTTATCTCCGGAATGCAGTCTCGAAGCACCTTGTTCATCGCGTTCATCATATGAGCAACCGAGTTTGTCGCTCCTTGTGGTAGTGTGCACATTCGGACTAATCCTATCGGTGTTCACATGATTGTGATGTCTCGGCTCTCCACGGCTAGTTGGAATTGGTCATACCCCGAGTATAGGTCTCCGATGGAGTATATCGCACGACCGGCAAAAGCTTCCGCAAATTCGTCCACTATCGGACCGACTCCCGAGTTCCGGATCGTGACCTTATTCACCGGTTGCAAGTCTTGGATAAATCGGAGTGACCCATTCTTCTTCGGAACCGTAAACCATCGATTTGAGTACGGAGCAGTTCATGGCTCTAGAATCCCCATCGTCACCTTCTCCTTGAGCAAGTCAATGACTTTCGGAATATGCGCTCGTGGTATCGGAATCGGCTTCAGGTTCCACGGTACATGGTCAATTGTGAAGATCACCATCGGCTCCACTATTCTCGGATCGACGCACCCTATCTCCCTTGATGTAAATGCAAACGCTTTGCCGTGTTGCTCCAACATCTCGCAAAACCGTTCTTCTTCTTTTTGTAATAGGAACCCACCTCCACCGATCCGAAGTTTCTTCCGGGTCTCATCCGTGAAGGCATGTCCGATATCCACGGTCTTCCGAAGTGTGGGATCTCTCGAGACTTCTTTCCTCTTTTGTTCGCTATCGGCGGGTAGTGGTCCCGCAGCCGGTTTCACCTTCTTCTCCACGGTCTTGTATTTCGTACTTACCATTGCTTCTTCTTTACGGAGCGTATCCGGCTCCATTTTCGCAATGATCTCGTACATCTCGACCGATTCCACCGGGACTACCCGGTTCCCTTGGCTTTTATCTTCCGCAAGCTCTTCAAGTCGTTGTAGCGTGCTCCCATAGAACACTTCCTCGACTATCCCCACGATTTCTTCATCTTCTTTTATTATTGATGCCGACCGCAACTTATCCTCCACTTGTCGGTATCCTTTCTTCAATCCTCTGGTTACGGTCGTGTACGTAGATGCCCCATCCGGACCGATTCGTACATGTTTTGCTCCGAGAGTTTTCTTCCTGTGTGGGGTATCAGGGCTTCTCGGACTATCACTTCACCACTCCGCAACAGTCCGCTTTAAAAATCCATTCTCACTTGGGACAAGAGTTCCCTCTTGTTCCTTTCGTGATTTGCCGGCACCGTTAGGAATTGGACGGATTTCATACCGTTTTGGCTCCGAATTCGCGCAAAAGCCGCACCGCTATCGAGCACCTTCGTCTCCATCCGTGATGCTGTGATAAAGGGTTGGCCGAGGATGACGGAATGTGAAACCTCATCTTGCACGAAGAAATTTTGGTCGATCTCGACATCCCCGATCTTCACCGTCACATCCGGACAAGCCGCAAATAGATCTTCCGTTGCTTTGGTGGCCGCCCGAATCTTCCATCCATGGTTGGTGTTAATAGGCCACTTCCCCTTCCGGTAGAACTCCTTGGACATCAAGTTGATCTCTGATCCGTGATCAATCAATGCTAGCACGGGTTCTTTGATGTTGCCGATTCGGACCAGAGTCTCCGTAGTCGCGCGTGCCCAATGTGGCCTTGTATAGTGGGAGTTCGGAATTTCGTCCTCCACTTCGGTGTCATTCATTAAAACAGTGTTCGCATTCACCCTTGGAGCATTTTCCTCCGTACTTTGTCTTTTTCGCTTCACGAGATCCACGAGAAGATCGTGGAACTCCTTCTTTGCTATTCCGAGTAGCTCCCGAAGCGAGAAATCTACCCGGCTATCCAAGATTCTTTCCTCGAACACTCTTTTCAAGTCGGTTTGTTGTTCTATGTCCGAGGCGATCTTGAATGCCGGAGTCGCCTTTTCTTTTCCCTTACTTCCGGAGTTCCAGCTTTCCGGTATCTTCGATGGCCCGGCCGCATCCTCCGTGCGTCGTCGTTTCTCGTCCACATACACCTTATGCAATTGACACAGGGCGTATACGCTATTCTTGTCGACAGGGCACTCCCATCCCGTAGCTTCTCGGATGCCTTCCGCGGTGCTTCGGATCTCGTTGGAGTCGATTTTCTCGGTGTTTTCTAGAACTTCCGGCCAAAAAGACGTCTTTGCTCTCGATGACTCCCCGACACATATTCCCGTGGTTGTCGCATAGTTGCTTCTTGCCGCCAATTCCTCCTCGAGCACCTTCTTCATGCCGCCTTTCCGGAAGTTCGGTCGGAGTGGCTTCCGAGAGTCCATCGAATGAATCCGGTTTCCCTCGTAGTAGATGAGATCCCGCCGTAGCGCCTCCTTATGCTCGTCGCAATCCCTCCAATCGTGTTCGGCGCTATCGCACCATATGCACCGTCGGTCCGTATACTTGGAGCTTGTGGGGCGATCATCCGACTTCTTCACCATCGCGATCTTCAGATTCACCATCTCCTTCAATAGTTGCTCCACTGTAGATGCATCAATCCCCTTCTCGGTTGTAGTCTCTCGAGCCCTCGGTTGATGGTCTTCCAATCCGGTTCTCGGTTTCGGAATCGGTTCCGAAACCCTCTTTTCCTCATCGGCAAGCCATTGCCCCCTCTTCGTGTATCGCGCGACGATATCCCGCACGCTTTCCCATGTTTCGGTGAGGCCGCTCTCCGTGGTCGTGTCCTCCAAGAGCACTCTGAGATCATTCCGGTCCCGGACGTCCACGGCTCGCAAGAACATGATTACCTTGTCCGGTACGAGGATAGCTTGATCTCTCGCGGACAACCTCCCGAACCGGCTTTCGAATGCCGAAAACACATCAACGACCTTCAATCCCTTGTCCGGCGTCTCCACCCAATCTTCGAATCCCCTTCGCGTCGCCTTGGAGGAATCCTCGATGGCGAACGTCCTCTTTAGCTCTACTTCAAACGCCTCCCATGTCGGATTTTGCTGTCGTAGCCCATGGATGCTTGCTTGAAGCCCGTCGGTCGCCACCCGGTTGAAGGACGTCACTTGCAGTCCTTCCGATATTCCGCACCGTAGCATCTCCGCCTTGTAGTCCCGAAGATACCGCGACACGTCTTTCCCGTTGAATTGCCCGTTTCGTTGCACAAGCTGCTCCACTGATGCCGCTATCTCCGACATCGCGCGTTGTTCTTGTAGCATGCGCTCGAACATCATCATCATGTTGCTAGCCTCCGGTTGATTTTCCATCTCCTTGCCACCCGGTTGTTCACGTCGGGTTCACCAACTATGTCGAGCCCTTCGGCTCCGGATCGTTGCGTGAGTCGGGTGGGAACCGCCGAGGTTTTGGACTAGGAGGAAGAGGAATACAACTTAAGGCTAGTTATGAATAATAGGAAGAGAAGTAAGATAGTAATCTCGTGAATCCCACGAGTTTAGTGTATTTTAAAACAATATTTAGATTATAAGAGTAATTTAGATGGCAAAATTCGTGAATCCCACGAATATATTAGATTGATCAATTCTTCTATATTAATCAACAACCATATACATATTTTTCTCCTCCTTATATAAAGATGGAAGAGGCTAAGCATGGCTTCATGCTTTTTCACCTAAAGTGCCCATGCACACTAAATGTGCATGTGATGTTTTGTCATTTCCTAAATATAGGGCTCGTGCACGCTAGATGTGCATGAGTCACTTTTAATGTCACGTGTAAATAAAATATTCACACTCTAAAGAATACATGATTTTTACCTTTTAATAAAGGTATGTGTAAATAAAGGTCTTATACGTATTAAATCTATATTTATAACACTAAAGATAAGTTATTACGATGGTAAAGTTGGGGTTTATCTACGTGGAGGTGCATGGTTCAAATCCTACCCTATGCACGTGATAAATTCTTTTCATATATTATTTATTTATTTATATGTATCTAAATTCGGATATATTATTTTATGGTTTTCACGTAGTGTGTGGAATACACTACGACAACGGAAATTGGCAGCATATGTCAAAGCTGTTTGATTACCTTGATGAAGTGTACGAATCTTGTTGATAGTTGTTCTCGCCCCATCAGTATCTCCGAAACAAGCCTTAAATTCCTTGATAAATTCCTCGAAATTATTTAGTAGAGGAGAATTGGTCTCTAGCAATGGAGCAAACCACGACAATGTTATGCCAGTCAATAAGGTGCCCACTAGCCCGACTCGTGATGCATTTCTTGGATAACGCGCGGGATGCATTTGAATCACCAACCGTACTTGATTCAAGAAACCTCGGAAATGCACCCTCAACCCATCAAATTTAGCTGGGAGGCTAATTTTGGGCTCCTTGATAAGTCCCTGACCTTCAACCCTTTGTTGTTGTAACACTACGATTGTCGACTCTAACTGTTGCACTCGTCGCGTGAACTCCTCTTGTTGTTGTTGCTTCTCTATAGTAACCTTTTGTAGATCCCCAAGTAGACGTTGATTCTCTACTTCAAGAGATGTGAACTTGGATTTAAGGTTCTCCATTTCTGCAACAAGGGTGAGATATTCTTCTGAGTTAATGGCAGCCATGGTTTTAGGATGGTTACAAAGGAGGATAAGAGAGAGAGAGAGAATAAGATAGAGAAAGAAAGAGAATGGATACAAGATATGTAATGAGAGCTAAAGACTGGTGTTGATTCGAATTGATTTGAGAATACATGTATGCCCTTATTTATAGGTTCCTATAGAATAGCTTAGAGATTTCTAGAATGCTCTAGAATGTCCTAGAGCTAGAATGCTCTAGGACATTCTAGAATAATCTAGAGGTTTTACAATAATCAATGTCATACAAGAAGTAGTTTTTATTGTTTCATATAACAATAAGCTATCTTAATGGTTAAGGTTTTCAAGTATGGATTACAAGGTTCAAGGTTCAAGTCCGAGTGACGCCATAATGGTCATGTGTTCATGACAGCTGGACGTGAAAACGGCATTCCTTCACGGTGACCTCGAAGAGGAGATCTACATGCAACAACCGGAAGAATTCATGGATAAAGGGAAGGAGCACCTGGTTTTCCGGTTAAAGAAGAGCCTATACGGACTGAAGCAGACTCTCCGACAATGGTACCGGAAGTTCGATTCCTTCATGACCGACCAAGGGTATTACAAAATGCAAACCGATCACTGCGTGTTTGTGAAGAAGTTCGAAGGAGGCAACTTCTTGATACTCCTTCTGTATGTGTGTTGGGAATCAACGCTTCGATTCACCTTCACCACTCGGCCACAACCGAGTAAGCGCGAATCAATGGAGCAGAAAATAGGAACCACAAAGAGAAACAAAAACGCGAACACACAAGGATTAACGTGGAAAACCCTAGACGGGAAAAACCACGGGAGTACAAGACTCCAAACCAACACTATACAGAGAAGTATACAATGGCGAGCTGCAAGGCGACGACCTTGAGCTCGCTGTCCTCGCCACAGGAGGCGGAAATACAAAGAGGCGTCGTCCTCTTCCTCTCTCACGCTCTATCTCTCTCTCTCTCTCTCACGGCTGCTCCCTCTTCACTCCTCTTGAGTGGAAAAACAGAAAAATGATTAGCAGCTGCAAAGCTGTTTGCCCTAAGTCATATTTATACATATATGACTTTGGGGCTATTTACAACTATAGCCTCAGGGGCCCATAGCGAACATATTCACGGATATGTCCCTGCATCCGGATCGCTCTCCGGGTACATTCGTCATCCGGCACCGAAGCCGGGGTCTTCAACATCCGGATCCGAAACCGAAACCGGGCTCGTCGGCATTCATCTCCGACATCCGACCATCCCATCCGAAGGGATCGTAATCCCAACAAACTCCCCCTTCACTTCGGCATGGGATGTCTTTCTAATCCGATCCTCTTCCGGCATGCTTCCAGCTTGTCGGGTGTGAGGACCTTGGTCAGCATATCCGGCCCGTTCTCGTCCGTGTGGATCTTTGTCAGCACGAACTCCTTGTCTTCTATCCTTTCCCGGATCCAGTGATATCTTCGCTGGATGTGCTTCGTCCGGGAGTGATAGGCCGCGTTCTTCGCAAGGTGGATTGCACTCTGACTGTCACAGTAGAGTCGGTACTCCTCCTGCCGGATACCGAGCTCTCTAATGAAGTCCTTCATCCATATTACTTCCTTGCCGGCTTCAACAGCCGCCATGTACTCCTCCTCCGTAGTTGACAACGCAACCGTCTTCTGCAGCCTCGACTGCCATGAAACAGCTCCCCCTGCATACGTCATCACATACCCTGATGTGGACCGGCTGGTATCTGCATCAGCCGACATATCCGAATCGGTAAAGCCGTCGAGTTCGGGCTTACCGGAGCCGAATCGGAGGCACACGTTTGCCGTGCCCTTCAGGTATCGGAGTATCCACTTGGCCGCGTTCCAATGCTCTTTGCCGAGATTGCTCATGTACCGGCTCACCACTCCGACTGCATATCCGATGTCCGGTCTCGTACACACCATGGCGTACATCAAGCTCCCGACGGCTGAGGCATACGGCACTTTCATCATATCCTCCTTTTCAGCCTTTGTCTTGGGACTTTGCTTGTTGGACAGCTTGCAGTTTGCCGGGAGGGTCGATCCGACCGGTCTTGCTTCCGACATGTTGAACCGGTGAAGCACCTTCGTCACGTACTTCTCCTGTGACAGCCACAACTGCTTCTTCTTCCGGTCCCGGATGATGTGCATCCCTAGTATTTGCCTCGCCGGACCCAAGTCCTTCATTGAGAAGGTTCGGTGAAGAGCCTTCTTCAGCATCCGTATCTTGACCTGGTCCCGTCCGACGATCAACATGTCGTCCACGTACAGGAGGAGTATTAGGAAGTCTCCTCCTTCGAACTTCTTCACAAACACGCAGTGGTCGGACTGTGTTTTGAGGTACCCTTCGTCGGTCATGAAGGAGTCGATTTTCCGGTACCATTGCCGGGGAGCCTGCTTCAGTCCGTAAAGGCTCTTCTTCAACCGGCATACCAGGTGCTCCTTCCCTTTCTTCTCGAATCCTTCCGGTTGCTGCATGTAGATCTCTTCATCGAGGTCACCGTGAAGGAATGCCGTCTTCACGTCCATCTGTTCTACCTCGAGGTCCATGCTTGCCGCTATGCTCAGCAACGTCCGGATGGAGGTCATCTTCACTACCGGGGCAAATATCTCGTCGAAGTCGACGCCCTTCTTCTGCTGAAACCCCTTCACCACGATCCTGGCTTTGTATCTCGGGGGGTTTCCGGCATCTCCCGGTTTCAGCTTGAACACCCACTTGTTTCGAAGTGCCCGCTTTCCTTTCGGCAACTCCACAAGTTCATATGTGTGGTTCTCATGCAGGGAATCCATCTCGTCCTGCATGGCACTCAACCACCTGCGGCTCTGGGTGTCGTGCTTTGCTTCTTCAAAGCTCTCCGGCTCCCCCTCGTCGGTTAGCAGCACGTGCTCTGGATCCGGAAATCTCCGGGGGGCCCTCCTCTCTCTTAGAGGATATCTCCGTTCGGGAGCTTCGGTAACCGGTTCTTCCGATTCTTCTTCTTCATCCGAATCCATTTCGGGATCGGGGCCGGTTCCGGTATCATTTTCATCTTCTTCGGCCGGTTCTGTTTCTTCACCGTCTTCGGCCGGATCCTCGAGTGCTAACCGGTCCCTTGCCGGTCGGGACTACTCCTCATAAAGTTGATCCTCACCGGTTGACTTGGAGCTCTTCATCTTCTTCTACGACTCCCAGTCGGCGAGTGTCTTGTTCTCCATGAAGATGATATCACGACTCCGGAATATCTTCTTGTCAACCGGGTCCCATACTCGGTAGCCGAACTCGTCATCGCCGTAACCGAGGAATATGCATGGCCGGGTCTTTGGATCTAGCTTTCCTCTCCGGTCCTTTGCCACATGCACATATGCGAGACACCCGAACACCTTCAGATGCCGGTAGGACACTTCCTTACCGGTCCACACTTTCTGCGGCGTGTCTCCGTCCAAAGGTACTGAGGGTGATCTGTTTATCACGTTTGTCGCCGTCGACATTGCCTCAGCCCAAAACCCCATGGGTAATTTCGCATGCGCCAGCATACTCCGGACCCTCTCCATTATGGTCCGGTTCATCCTCTCGGCCAGCCCGTTCAGTTCCGGCGTCTTCGGCACAGTAAACTCGAGTCGGATTCCCTTCGAGCGACAGTACTCCTGGAACTGCCCCCGGTATTCCCCTCCGTTATCCGCTCGTATCGCTTTCAGCTTCTTGCCGGATTCCCTTTCCACTCTCGCGTGGAGTTCTTTGAAGACGCACAACACTTGGTCCTTTGTCTTCATCGGTGCCGTCCACAGTTTTCGGCTATGATCATCGATGAATGTTACGAAGTATTGGGCTCCGCCATGTGACTTCGTTTCTACCTGACACACATCAGTGTGCACCAACTCCAATGGTGCGCTACGTCTCGTCGGTGGCCTTGAGTGGAAGGAGGTTCGGTTCTGCTTACCGGCCAGGCAATCGGTGCACTTCTCCAGGTGCACTTGCTTCACTGGAATGAGGTTGTCTTCTGCAAGCCTCTTCATCCCCTTCTCACTCATGTGGCACAGTCTTTTGTGCCACAGCTCACCGGCAGTGTCGGCTGCCACATTCAGCTCTTCCGGACATAACCGGGCATTCATCAGGTACAGTGTGTTGTCTTTCCGGGCCCGAGCCACTATCAGGCTCCCCTTGCTGAACTTCATTACGTCGTTCCGGATGCTACCTGTGTAGCCTTCATCGTCTAGCCTCCCGACCGAAATCAGGTTCAATCGAACCTCCGGAACGTGTCGGACATCCTTCAGCAGCATTTTGCATCCGATCGGGGTTGTCAACCACACGTCTCCTATGCCGGCAATCCGGCACGTACCTTCATTTCCCATCCGAACACAGCCATGCTCACCGGCTGTGTAGGATGAGAAGTATCTTCTCTCCGGGGTCAGGTGGAACGATGCTCCGGAATCGACCACCCAGGTCGTCTCATCGCCGGCAACGTTTAGTTCACCTTCTTCGGTGATGAGCATGATTTCCTCCTCACTTGCCGCGAGTGCCGTTGTTCCTTTCCGGTCCTGCCCTCGCCGATCCGAACCTCTCCGGTCCGTGGCTCCCCAGTATGCACCGTTTCTCTCTGGTGACTTCTTCGAATCGGTGTCGTCGGCTCCGTTGTCTTTTCGGTAATGCCGACAATTCTTTCGGAAGTGCCCCGGTTTCCCACAGTGGAAGCATGTGGGCCTTCCTCTTGACTGCGACCGGGTCCCCGACTTCTCCCGTCTTTGCGGACTCCGGTTCCATTGTCTTCCCCGATCCGATTCGGTAAGCAGCGCCTTCGGGTCGGAGGCCGGTTCTTTATCTCTCCGACGCGCTTCTTCGTTCAAAATACTTGTCTTTACCGTTTGCAAGGACAAGTTATCTTCTGTGCAGGAGGTGCTGAGAGTCACCACCAAGTTCTCCCAGCTTTCCGGCAATGTACACATCAGGATGATGGCTTGCATTGCATCCTCCAACGGGAACTTGATCGCCGCAAGCTGATTCACGAATCCCATGAACGTGCTTACGTGTTCCACCATACTCTCGCCGTCCCGGTACTTGAGATTCACTATCTTCCTCATCAGGGAGGTCCGGTTCAACGCATTCTTCCTCTCATAGAGGCCCGACAGCTTCCGCCACATCTCATATGCGTTGGTGTCGTTCGCCACATGTTGTAGAACGCTCACGTCGACGTATTGCCGAATGGTTGCAACGGCTTTCCGGTTCAAAAGCCTCCATTCCGACTCAAGTACCCCTTTCGGTATTTCCGACCTGTCAATCGGTTCGTACAGGTCCCGAACAATCAGAAGATCCTCCATCTTGATCTTCCAGTCGGCGTAATTCTGCGCATTCAGCACCATCATCCCCGGCTGCCCGCTGCCGCCGCCTTCCATTTTCTGCAGCAGTTCGCTCTGATACCAGTTTGTTGGGAATCAACGCTTCGATTCACCTTCACCACTCGGCCACAACCGAGTAAGCGCGAATCAATGGAGTAGAAAATAGGAACCACAAAGAGAAACAAAAACGCGAACACACAGGGATTAACGTGGAAAAGCCTAGACGGGAAAAACCACGGGAGTACAAGACTCCAAACCAACACTATACAGAGAAGTATACAATGGCGAGCTGCAAGGCGACGACCTTGAGCTCGCTGTCCTCGCCACAGGAGGCGGAAATACAAAGAGGCGTCGTCCTCTTCCTCTCTCACGCTCTATCTCTCTCTCTCTCTCTCACGGCTGCTCCCTCTTCACTCCTCTTGAGTGGAAAAACAGAAAAATGATTAGCAGCTGCAAAGCTGTTTGCCCTAAGTCATATTTATACATATATGACTTTGGGGCTATTTACAACTATAGCCTCAGGGGCCCATAGCGAACATATTCACGGATATGTCCCTGCATCCGGATCGCTCTCCGGGTACATTCGTCATCCGGCACCGAAGCCGGGGTCTTCAACATCCGGATCCGAAACCGAAACCGGGCTCGTCGGCATTCATCTCCGACATCCGACCATCCCATCCGAAGGGATCGTAATCCCAACAATGTGGACGACATGTTGATCGTCGGACGGGACCAAGCCAAAATACGGATGCTGAAGAAGGCTCTCAATCAAACCTTCGCAATGAAAGACTTGGGCCCGGCAAGACAGATACTGGGCATGCACATCATCCGGGACCGGTCGAAGAAGCAATTTTGGTTGTCACATGAGAAATACGCGACAAAGGTGCTTCAGCGGTTCAACATGTTAGAAGCAAAACCGGTCGGATCGACACTCTCGGCAAACTGCAAACTATCTGGTAAGCAAAGCCCGAAGGCGGATATGGTGAAGGTTCCATATGCCTCTGCCGTCGGGAGCTTGATGTACGCAATGGTGTCTACTCGGCCGGATATTGGATACGCAGTTGGAGTGGTGAGCCGGTTTATGAGCAATCCCGGCAAGGAGCACTAGAACGCGGTCAAATGGATACTCCGGTACTTGAAGGGCACTTCGAATATGTGTCTCCGATTCGTCTCCGGTAAACCTCAACTTAACGGTTTTACCGATTCGGACATGTCGGCTGATGTGGATACCAGCCGGTCTACATTCGGGTATGTAATGACATATGCAGGGGGAGTTGTTTCATGGCAGTCGAGGCTGCAGAAGACGGTTGCGTTGTCAACCACGGAGGCAGAGTACATGGCGGTTGTGGAAGCCGGCAAGGAAATATTATGGATGAAGAACTTCATCGGTGAGCTCGGTATCCGGCAAGATGAATATCGGCTCTATTGCGACAGTCAAAGTGTCATCCACCTTGCTAAGAACGCAGCGTACCATTCCAGGACGAAGGACATCCAGCGTAGGTATCACTGGATCTGGGAGCGAGTAGAAGATCGAGAGTTCGCACTGACGAAGATCCACACGGCCGAGAACGGGTCAGATATGCTGACCAAAGATACCTGACAAGCTGGACGCATGTCAGAAGCGGATCGGACTAGTAAGACATCCCATGCCGGAGTGAAGGGGGAGTTTGTTAGGAAACAGGTCCCTCCGGATGGGAAGTGAGAATAACAATGTTGATGAACAACTTGGCCGAGGCTGATAGGCCAAGGCCGAAACCGGATGACAAGTACCCAACAACGGAAGACCCAGTGAGAACCGGATGTGGAGTACCCGACAACGGAAGACCCGGTGAGAACCGGATGACGAGTACCCGGCAAGGGAGACCCGGTGAGAACTGGATGTTCCAGGCCCAATGTGAACCTCTCATCGGATGGAAGGGACATATATGTAAATATGTTCCAGAGAGCCCACTGGGGCTATATTTGTAAATAGCTGAAAGTCACATTAGTATAAATATGACCTAGGGCAAACTCTATGTGTGCGCGTAATTTTCGTGTAACGACTGTCCAGAGAGAGAGAGAGAGAGGAAGAGGTTGTTGCCTCTGTTGTAACCGCCTGGTGGCGAAGCGAGGGAGCAAGAGGTCGTTGCCTCTATGCCCCATTGTTGTAATCTTGATATAGTGATATCTTGCAGTCTGAGGGCTGCCATGGTTTTTCCCAGATTTGGGTTTTCCACATTAACATCCAATGCACTCTCTTCTTTACTGTTCTGTGTGTAGATACATCTCACCACATCCCTGTTTTTCTGTGATTGATCCGACGTCTCGGTTGTGGCCGAGCATAGCATAGGAAACCGTATTCCTATCATTCTTGTACCAAGATATTAGGCTAATCTACAATAGTATCTTCACTATTTTTGTTTCATGTCTTGTGTGAAGAACCACTCTCGATTTTGTACATTCCTTGCAATTTTCACACCATTGCCGAAAATCTTCACGACAGCGGAGGCGGCAACAATCGGATGAAGAGGTGGTGAAAACAAGTACCATAACAATGGCAAGATCGAAAGAGGAGGAGGAAGAAGAAGTTATGGCAAAGGACCATTACTCTCAACCTCATTGGGCGAGAGTGACAATGGAGATGCCAGTGCAGATCAGGGAGAAGAAAGAGACCGTGGTAGCCTTGATTGACCATGGCTCAGAGATCAACCTCATGTTGACCGAGTTCTACAAGAAAGGAAGAACCACGAATAGAAGATTCGAGCGGCGACGAAGGCTAGAGAGGACTTGTACGAAGCTTGCCTCAATGTTAAAGTCACGATCGGGGATGTGGAGATTGATCAACACTTCTTCGTGCAAGACTCGGCTTCACATCCTATCATCTCAGGACAACCGTATATCACATCGTCTCGGATGGAGACCAAGGTGTTCAATAACGGAGCAGCCTTAGCGTGAGTCAAGAGTCTTGACAGTCAAAGATCTATTTAATTCCTAACGGTGTGAGCTAATCACAAAAGGAGCCGAAATAGCCTTGGCGGCGAATCCCCGGATTTTTAGAGCAGACTAATGAAGCGTGGGGCACAAATAGTCCGAACAATCATAAGTCCTCACACGGAAGCAGAGCGCGGAATGCAAGGAGAAGCAACATGTGTCACACCTAGCAGCGCACGTAAACTAACACTACTCAACAAGAAGGACAAGCGTCGGATACAAGACTTCGAGAAGGTGCTGAAAGAAGAAAGCGTAATAGAAGAAGAAGAATTCGTGACTCATATTCTGGAAGAAGCCTCATTTAACGACACCATCGACGAAATCGAGGAAGTCGCGGACTTGAGTTATCTTCGTGATCAACACGTGACTTTGGTTAACTCCGTCAACATGTACGTTGTCATCGATGAATATCATCGAGGAAGCTGAAGTCAACACAAAATATAAAACAGTGCATAGGAAGATTAAGCCAGTTGTGGTTCCGCTACTGGAAGATAGCTAGCAAAAGATGAAGGAAGTTGCAAACGATCCAAGCTTAAGGAATCTGAAGACAATAGGTCATGTCTTCACTAAAGAGACGAAAGGAAAGCTACGAGTTGGAAGGGAAGATTTCCTCCTTCCTGAAGAGGAGCGAATGTTCCGCGAAAACGCTTGAAAGACATGGGAAGGCTTTCACATTTTTCCCATAGGAAATCGGATGTGTTGATCCAAGGATGATAGAACCGATGGTGATCTTCACGGTGCCGCATGTGCCTTGGAATTTGAAACTGATACCGGTTCCGAGAGCACACCTACCGAAGTTGATCGAGCTCTTAAAGGAGAAGGTGAATATGGGAATTCTGGAACCGTTGAACACTCCTTACTCTAGTAGGTGGTTCACGGTGCCGAAGAAGAATGGATCGTTGCAATTCATCCAAGTTCTTCAACCCGTCAACAAGGTGATAATTTGGAATGTTGGAATCGGTCGAAGTGTGGATGAATTTGTTGAGGCGTTTGTAGGCTAGTCCATCTACTCCGTTGGTGATCTCTACTATGGATACGATCAATTCCAGTTGGCGGTCAACAATCCTGCCATTACAACCATGAGGACTCCGATCGGGCTTGTGCAGATGTGTACCATACCTCAAGGTGCAACAAACTGTGCCTCATATGGTGAATGCCATGAACAAGGTCTTGAAGGATTGCATCCCAGGAATCACGATGCCCGTCTTGGATGATATTCCGATAAAAGGATGTTCGGATGAGGAGAAGGATGAATCAAAAGATAAGGATGGATGCAGAAAGTTCGTCATGAATCATATGAAGGATTGCGAGAAGGTGCTGCAAAAGCTTGAAGATGCGAATTGGACATTTTCGTGAGAAAAGTCTGCATTCGGGCAACTGGAGATCGTGGTGGTAGGTCATTTGTGTGGAGCATATGGCCAGAAGCCTTCGCCATCCAAGGTGAATGCGATCCAAGACATGAAAGAAGAATACATAACCCAAACGGAAGTTCGAAGGTTTCTTGGAGCATGCACGTTTTATCATATTTGGATTCCACACTACGTCCACATTGTTGAGCCCTTGTACGGTTTGCTGAAGAAGAAGCAAAGGTTTGAATAGACGAGCGAGCATATTTTCGCCATCCGAAGACTGAAGAAATTATTGATGGAGGCACCTGCATTACGGAAGGTGGACTATTAAGAAGACAAGCCCAATTTTGTGATCGTGGATACTAGTCCAACCGCAATCGGATGGGTTATCAACCAAGAAGACGAAGATTGCAACCTATATGCAATTCGGTTTGGCACGAAAGTGTTAAGTGACAGGCAAAGAAGGTATGCCCAAGTGAAGAGGGAGTTGTGGGGAATGGTATCGACGATCAAGTCTGATTGTGACTACCTCATTGGAGCAGAAGTCATAATCAAGACAGATTGCCTACCAATTTTGGGCATGATATCTGGTTTTCGTACTCTAGATATTTCCATGTTATGTTGGATCGCATATATCAACTCACTCAACCCGGAGATCCGTGATGTAGCTAGGAAGCGTAATGTCATTGCAGACATGCTATCACAAGCGACATACGACGGAGAAGAAGATCGACATTCTAATGAAGAGGATGTTGGCTTGGACTTCTTTACCAGTTCCTTGGCTTGGGTGCTAACTACTTTCATAGAAGAGGACTACGAACGTAAATTCGTGGAGATCGGGAAATACTTGAGTTCTCTCCAAAGAGATGAATCCTCGTCGACGGAAGACTTCCACCGAATTCGGAAGAAGACGTACAAGTATTTCCTTAAGGATGGAGCTCTTTGGAGGCATGCGAAGAAGAAGAATGGGACTCCAATGAGAGTTTTCTGCAAGCTAGAAGACCAACAAAAAGTGATGTCCCAATTTCATGATAGTGTTTGGGCAGGCCATCGAGGAATATGGGCTACGTTCGCGAAGCTTAACAAGAAATATTGGTGGTCGAGTATCTACAAGGATGTAGCAGCTTACGTGGAAACATGTAAGGAATGTCAGATGTTTTTCAATATTCTCCATCGAGATGAACTTCATCCAACTTACATGTTGTCTATGCATTACAAGTGGATGGCGGACATCGTAATGATGTCAATGGGGCGATGACAAATGAGGTAGCTTGTGCTCGCGAGAGGGGAGCTTACCAATCAAGTTGAAGGGCAATCATTAAGAACTAAGGAAACATCATCAATATGCAGATTCCTCCTTGAAGATGTTATTTACAGATATGGATGTGTCGGCAAGATAGTGGCTGATAGAGGCAAGATGGACACCAATGAAGCAAGAGAATTCTTCTCCAAGATGGGAATCAAGTTATCTCTTACCACGACATATAAACTGGATGGTACATCACTTGCTTTGCCAATTTCCGGGTAAAGAATCAAGATCTTCAAGAGAAGAGACAAAATGGAAATCGGATTCGAAGCTTTAGATGATTTTGTCTTGGACATCGACAACAAAATAGAGTAATCAAAAGAGGAGCCTCACCACAATTGGCACATACCGGTGGATTTGCATGTTTGCTGGGGGTGAATGTCGTGTCGTTTTTCACACACGATATGAAAAATAATGAAATAATTATTTTAGATTAGTTTAATGGCCTGGTACGAAAAGATGGACGTCTTCAAGAGCTTCCAAACGCATTTTACTACGTATGAAACGGACAACTACGTATCAAGTTATGTGTGTATGAAGCTGACAAAGATGGGGGAACAAAATTGTGAGATATCCCACATTAACAGGAAAACATCGGATCCAGCAATATATAAGCAAACCCAGAACCCATTAGTTCATATATGGCGTTCGGAGCACGAGCCAAACTGCTTGGAATGGCCAGAACGGTTCGGACCGGTTCGGAACGTTGCTTGGAGGAATGGTTCGGAATGGCAGGGGCGATCCTTAGTGTACAGGCCAAAATGTACGGACGATAGGATGATGCAGATGATTTTGTAAGGACAGTCGCATGTGGAACGCATGCAACTGAACGTGGAGGCCATGCAACTAAAGTAAATGCCATGTGGGACGCATGCAACTGAACGTGGAGGCCATGCAACTAAAGTAAACGCCATGTGGGACGAATGCAACTAAACGCGGAGGCCATGCAACTAAAGTAAACGCCATATAGAATGCAAACTGCGGTTCCTTCATGCAAGTGCAGATATCTTCGGGTGGAAAAACCTGGAATTCTTAGGAAGGAAAGCAATCATTCAAAAAACCCTAACCCTAATTTTCCTTATCTATCTCATAAACCCTAACCGAAATTTCTGAAAAAAAAAACCCGAAATCCTTAGGAGGAAGAAATCTATCACTAAAAGACCCTAGCCCTAATTTTTCTTATCTAACCCATATCTCATAAACCCTAACCCGAATTTCTAAAAAAAATCCACAAAACCCTAATCCGTTAATCTGTTAATCTTCATAAGCCTAAAACTTCTGTAATCCCAATCTTGGGATAGATTGTAATTTTCCTTTTCTTTGCTAATGAAAATTACCAAACTTTCTCATTTCGGTTAATTCATAAAACATAAACGCACGAATATGGTATCCTCAGGTCAAAGGCCCCGGGGTCCTGCCTCAAGTTCACGTATCTTTGTCGTTTTTTCACGACACCAGAAATTGATACAGAGTAGTGACGTCATCTTCAATGAAGACTCTATTCTCTCTAAGTGGAACCAACAGAAAATAATGGACAAAAAGGTCTCGTTCGAAATCGACAGAGACGTCGTAGAAAGACCGACCCACCGGGCTAAATCGGAGATTCGAGAAACAGTTGAACTTGACCAAGCCGACAACACACCCGCCGACTCTAAATCGGTAGGAGGTCCACTAGTCGAACTCGAAGACAAAGCCATCGAAGACAAAAAACGGCAAAGTCAACAATGTGCGAGCCGGAAACGATAGAGTCGGACCGACCCACCCAAGGCCAAAGGGCAAAACAAAACCGAGTCGGCTAAGTCTTTTACCCCCAAATCAACTGATCCCAAGGAAGGGGAGGATGGCACGACATCATCGAAATCCTACTACAAGGGCGAGCCATCTAACAAGACTCCTCAAGACGGTTCAAGTAACACCGATTGGCCGGTCAAGCCGACTGAATTGTTCAACCCAACAACATCAGCACCTAGGAGATCATGAAGAAATTGAAGGCCAACAGAATTTTACCAACCGAGCCACAACTTCGTCAACTACACCGATGGAGGTGAACCAAGCACATATGAAGAAGCCATAGTTGCATTGGATGCCGATACATGGCTGCAAGCCATGAGATCCAAGATGGACTCAATTCATCAAAACAATACATGGGAGCTGGTCGAACTACCAGCAGGAAGAAAGCCACTACCTTGCAAATGGGTATTCCGATACAAATATGTATTTGACTCAGTGAAGCCCAACTACAAAGCTCGGCTCGTTGTGAAGGGATTTAAATAGGAACACAGGGTTGACTACTACGAGATATTCTCTCTAGTAGTCAAGATGACTTTGAGGATGCAGTATTGATCAGCGAACGTTCGATATACGAAGATATTTCTACATCCTTCCACATTGAGAGACACGAGATTGAGGTTCTACTTGGGGTCGTGGCAATAGAGTACCTATAGCTGGAGCAGCTCGACGTAAAGACGATATTCCTATACGGAGACTTGGAAGAGGACATTTACATGTCCCAATGGGTAGGCTTCTCGGCAATAAGGGAGGAAAGTCACCTCGTATGTCGATTGATGAAAAGCCTATATGGCTTAAAGCAAGCGCCGAGGATGTGGTACTCGAAGTTGGATTCCTACATTCGACAACTCGGTTATAGCCAGTCTGACTCTGGGCCATGTTTATACACTCAGCAATTGACAGATGAGTCCCGGATCTATCTAATCCTATACGTCGACAACATGCTCATTGCAGGGAGCAATCGAGCCAAAATCGGAAAGCTTAAATGGAGCCTTCATGACAAGTTGGCGATGAAGGAACTTGGACAAGCCTGACACATATTGGGCATGAGGATCGAGCAAAATCGGAAGGCAAAGACTCTCTGACTCTCCTAGTCTGACTACATCTGAAAGGTGCTGAGGTGCTTCAATATGGGGAACGCGAAGCCAACACCAACTCCTCTTCCAATGTCGATCCGACCATCGGACAAAGACTCTTCTTTGATTGATAAGGAGAGAGAGCTTAATGGAAAGATACCCTATGCATCGGCCATAGGAAGTATCATGTACGCGATGGTGGGGACTCGAGCTGACCTTGCCTATGTCGTAGGGGTCATCAGCCGGTACATATCAACCCAAGACGGAAGCATTGGGAGGCCGTCAAGCACATCTTGAGGTACCTAAGAGGAACCAAAGATGCACAGCTGACTTTCGGATCAGCAAACCCGACCGAAGTCGAAGGCTCCATCGACTCCGATTACGTCATGAATTAGGATAATCAGAAGTCGACATTAGGCTACATCTTCACCTACGGTGGCGGCATTATATCATGGAGGTCAAAGCTCCAAGAGTGCATGACCCTGTCTACCATAGAGGCCAAGTACATAGCAGCGTCAAAGGCAGCAAAGGCAGCAATCTGGCTGCACCAACTGATTGCCGACTTTTTGGCTACTAGTCAAATCGACCAACCAACACCAACCATCTACTACAACTCACAGAGCACAATACACCTCATCAATAATATTGTCTATCATGCGAAGACAAAGCACATTGAGGAGCGATATCATCATATCCGAGAGCTAGTACCCGAGAAGAAGCTCGAAGTCCGGAAGATCGACACCGAGGTGAACATCGTCGATTGCCTGACTAAGTCACTCCCAAATCAATGTTGCAGAGAAGTAAGGACAAAGATGGGACTACGACAAGCGACCGAGTAGAAGAAAGCCAATCACAGACCAGGAGGTAGGCAAAATACCGACATTATCCCTACTGACTCGGCTAGATGTCGACTAACTTGTAACCATAACTTTAGATTTAAATTGTAATCTAGGTTTACGGGGGAGATAACCCCATACAACTGTAATTAGAAAGAGTAGCCTTTTTACGAGGGATTTTGTTGGCATAAAAGGCCGACTTCTTTCATTTTGTATCCCTACTAGTGGGAACACATCCAATAGTTAGGGAGCCTTGAGTATATAAGCCCTAACCTAACATTGTAATACATGGTGCTTGATCATCTTGTATCTTGAGTCAGTGAGAGAGAGAGAGAGAGAAAGAAAGAGAAACAGAGAATAACGAGAATCACCATTGACGCTTAACTCCTTGTCTATCTACTCCTTTAGCGACATATATATGTATGTTGTTTGTTGCGCATAACCGGCAGGTCCTCAAACGTTCTTCCGCGCATATCTGCTCACAGTATGTAGATTCTGGAGCATCAAACCATATGACAAAGCCTGTCAACGAACCATTCTGGAACGCCCAAGTCTGCGAAGCTTGTCAACACAGGAAGCAACACTAAATTCCATTCCCCAACGAGCGTAATTGGAGCCGTAACAAGCTCGACTTGATCCATTCACATTTCTGGGGGCTGACGCAGAATGTGAGTATCGATGGGGGTCATTACTTTGTAACTTTCATAGATGACTACACTTGGCACACCTGGGCATGGTTGATCGAGAAGAAAAACGAAGTCTTCTCCTGTTTTCTTAAGGTGAAGAGCCTTGTTGAATGGGAGACCGAAAGAAAGATCAAGGTGTTGGCATAAAAGGCCGACTCCTTCCACTTTGTAACCGTAGTGTGAACACATCCTCCAGTTAGGGCTTGAGTATATAAGCTCAAGCCTAACATTGTAACGAGAACCTTCTTGTATCTTAAGTCTCTGAGAGTGTAAGTGTTATAGAATAACGAGAGTATTATTAAGCCATTTTCTACCACATCTCAATCCACCCTTCAGATTTTGTCACACAATTACAAGCTTTCTCATTAGATTTTTGACTAACCAACCTATGTTTATTTTCATCTATTTCTCCCTATGGGGAGTCATGATCCCCTTGCTAGTTTGTGAAGTGACATGCATGCACTCTACATTGTTGGCCTTGCTTAAGAAGGTGGAGACATACACACAATCTTGATTCTCAACAATCTAGCTAAATGAGCTAGATACTCCACCCTACCAAGATATTAGCGTGTGGCCCTCTAAGTGTGGCACATGTGTACCTATGTGCTCCCTATGTACTTGAACTAACTAAAACCTACTATGCACCATGTAACAAGGCAATTATCGTTTTGACCTTAGCAATCGTATAAGCATAGGACTAGTTATAATGAATCACGAGAGACATTATACTAATTGATTTTATTTTTCTAGTTGCTTTCACAAAAACACGCAAATGATCAAGCACAAGTATTCAAACAGTGCCAATATGAGCACAACATTGACTAAAAAGGAGAGTGATGTTGCCATATTTTTTGTTTGAAGTTGATGAGAAGATAAAGACAACTATATGAATGTAGTTATGATGTTAATTACAACTTTTCAAAAGTATGTACAGTTGAAATTTGTCAATTAATGTATGGGTACTCAAATAAGATTGAAGTGAGATTAAATATTGACCAACTCAGAATTGATGTCGTAGATTTGGATGAAAAGTTCATGCATGGTGGGACGAAGATCGGGGTTGGGGGCAAAACATGCCAATGCAATTCTCAACAATTGCTCCATCTGTTCTTGGATATACTCAGATTTCATGACATTTGAATCAAAAACCTCCATCGGCCATTGATCTTCATCCACCTTTTGCACCCAATGTGGGAGATGGAGGTCATCACTACCACTAACGATATTGTTTTTATCATCAACATTTGTTGAAGACTTTCCGCTAATAAGCTCTAGAAGAAGCACACCAAAGCTATAGACATCAGCAGAGGGTTGAGCTCGTCGGAGGTCATTGACCTCAGGTGCCATATACCTCATCATTTTCATGTTGGTAGATAAGTCGACAAATGCTAATTGTGCAAAACCATAATCGGCCACAAGTGGGTTCCCATTTCTGTCCATCAACACATTTGATGTCTTCACATTGCCATGCACCACCTTATGCTTGTGGAGATGTGCCAGGCCTTCAGCCACCATCCCCGCCACACTCAATCGCTTCCCCCATTCCATGGGGGGATCTATTGGATTCTCTTTAAGTGAACAAAAAAAAACATTAAAAACATAATATGGTGCACTAATTCCCTCAAAAGATTTGGAAATCTCTCTCATTTACAAGGCAAAAGATATATCACAAGCAAGCGAATGATAACATTGAAAATTTTACCTATTTTTATTGAAATAAAAGTATTTTGTTTGGTATTGAAATAAAGGATTTTACAATGAATATTCACCTAGGACATCTCAAAAGGCATGTATTAGTAAAGATTTTCTCACTGCAATAAATTTAGGGAGGACAATCCGGATTGGGTTTTATAAGCGCAACATACATAACTTAGGTCAATAAGGGAACTACATACATACCATGGGACCAATATTTTATTGAACCTAGATTGGTGTGACATGTTCCACTTAATGACCCTAACTAACTATGATAGATTATCGATCCCTAGCCTCTTCCAAACACCTGTAGAGCTAGCTTATACAAGCTCATGCAATTGAGTACTATAGAGCAAAAACATATTAGAAAGACGACATCTCTTTCTTCTATGGCTAGTAACATTTTGTCCCACCTCTTGAAGTGTTCACTTAGAGAAAAATGGATAGGTGTGTGTGTGTGTATGAGAGAGA